>NC_090931.1:571703130-572006160 GCF_040938575.1 Ambystoma mexicanum | reverse complement strand
ATCATTTTGGATCATAGTCTTGCTAAGTAAACTGATAGGCACTGTGGATCTGAAAAAACATACAATGCGATTTCAAAAAGGCTAATAATGCCTGGTTGGTAAATCCAAGTGTGCCTGCCTGTATTCTCTGTTCTGCTGATACCTGCATCTGGTGCAAGGTCCCCACTGAACTCTGGGCTGTAGAGGAGGGAGAATAAAAGCTGAAGAAGAAAATCACACTGGTTCCATTTGAACCTAAGTGACAACACTAACATTGGGCAATTGACATTATGCGCGGTTTTGGCAATGGAGTATTTCAGCACAGTTTCCTGGCTTTATTTGCCCCGATTGATTCTTGTAGCACCTGGGCTGTTCAAATCTTCCCGTCTCCCTCACTTTCTCCATCACTCATCTTCTCCTCTGGATCCAGTTCCAGCAGGTGCTTCTAAATATCCCTATACAGTCCTTGCAATCCCTGCTGATGCAGGTGTTGTTTCATGCACTGATGCTCTCTCAATTCAAGCCTTCCTGGCTCCCTGGGCTACTGGCATCTTTGCCTGGCCCTCAGCTGCAACACCTTGTCTACTTCTGTGTCTTTCTGGAACCAATAAAGCTGTGGTTCCATAGCCCTGCCATTGCTGAAATTCCTTCCAGTTGTACTGGGTTAATTAGGGTATCAAGAAGTCTTGTTCATTGAGGGCCATGCACTACAAGAGACACCTTTTATGAAAAATATAATAATTCTTGCACTTGGTTGCAATTTTGTAAAAAAATATGATTAGCAATATATTCTTGGAACTGTGCAATACTTTGGTCTTTATAAAAAAAAAATGACCATTTCAACACTGTCCAACCATTTTCACATAATCCAGATAGTAGATGAGCTCCTTGCATCATAGATCACACTGTACTGACAAATTAACAAAACATGTTAATAACTATATGCAAAGCATCAAACCTTTCATTAAAACAAATAGTGTAGCTCTCCATGAAGGAAAGCCTTCTAGACAAATAGCAAATGAGCTGTTCTGCTTGGTAATCAGACATTGCTAATGGACAAGCTGAGTTTTTCCAGAATCCTATCAGTAGTAGGGTGACCTTTCCTGCCCTTATTCCTTCTATATTTAGTTAGATACCACGCATTCCGTAGTGACACCTGCAAAGTAATTTGCTTAAGAAATGTAGCCTTAATCAATGAAAGACAAATATTTTAAATAAGTAAAAAATTGAATATGCAAATTAGCACAAGGAAGTGACACAATCTATGCAGTTTGACATCATCAAATCAAACTGTGTGCGTGCTTGATGAGAAGAGAAGAGCGCTGTTTCAATTTCTCCTGGAGAGGATGCAATACAATTACAATTTGAAAAATCTTGGCAATAATACTGCACGTTTTAAATTACTTTTGCTGTCTGATGTCACAATGGCAGATATTATAGAACTTCTTTGGTTGAGATTCTAATCCGAAAATGGGGTTGTAATTGTTTTTTCTAGATTTAATTGGGTTCATTTTGATTATTTATTTGATTTTTTAATTATGTTTTTAATTCTAGTGAGTTATTTATCCAAGGTTTATTAGCGTTAGAGGTGTTATTTGGATTTTCCTTTGTTTTTCATTGTGGCATTACCTGTTTCACAGTTAGTATATAATGGGGATGATTATGTTTAATTGCGAAATGATATACATGATCATTCATTTCAAATGTTTCAATAATTAGTTTTGGTATATGCACTTATTGAAGCAATCACAGCTGTAGCCCTTCCTCTATGCAACTTGTCTGCCATCTTGTGCACCTTCTGGCTTGCCCTCAAGACCAGGGGGTACTCACGCTTGAAAATGCAACTCAGATTGAGTTTTTTTCATTTTGTTTCATTGGTGGCACTTTAACAACTTTAGCACCACCTAAGAAGCAAATTAATTGGTATTGACTGTTTAGAGAAAGGGGTGTGAAGAGGGCCTGGTGGCTATAGTGTAGGCAGAAAAAATTAGCAGCTGTCCGCAAGAAGCTTTGTTTCGTTCACATGTGGTGTGTGAGACCACATCGTTTTGGATCATAGTCTTGCTAAGTAAACTGATAGGTACTGTGGATCTGAAAAAACATACAATGCGATTTCAAAAAGGCTAATAATGCCTGGTCGGTAAATCCAAGTGTGCCCTGCCCGTATTCCCTGTTCTGCTGATACCTGCATCTGGTGCAAGGTCCCCACTGAACTCTGGGCTGTAGAGGAGGGAGAATCAAAGCTGAAGAAGAAAATCACACTGGTTCCATTTGAACCTAAGTGACAACACTAACATTGGGCAATTGACATTATGCGCTTCTTTGTCCTTGGAGTATTTCAGCACAGTTTCCTGGCTTTATTTGCCCCGGTTGATTCTTGTAGCACCTGGGCTGTTCCAAATCTTCCCGTCTGCCTCACTTTCTCCATCACTCATCTTCTCCTCTAGATCCAGTTACAGCAGGTGCTTCTAAATATCCCTATACAGTCCTTGCAATCCCTGCTGATGCAGGTGTTGTTTCATGCACTGATGCTCTCTCAATTCAAGCCTTCCTGGCTCCCTGGGCTACTGGCATCTTTGCCTGGCCCTCAGCTGCAACACCTGGTCTACCTCTGTGTCTTCCTGGAACCAATACAGTTGTGGTTCCTCAGCCCTGCCATTGCTGAAATTCCTTCCAGTTGTGCTGGGTTAATTAGGGTATCAACACGTCTTGTTAATTGATGACCATGCACTAAAAGAGACACATTTTATGAAAAATATAATAATTCCTGCACTCCGTTCCAATGTTAGAAAAATATACGATTAGCAATATATTCTTTGAACCGTGCAATACTTTGGTCTTTATAAAAAAAAAAATACCTTTTCAACACTGTCCAACCATTTTCACATAATCTAGATAGTAGAAGATCTTGTTGCATCAAGGATCACACTGTACTGACAAATGAAGAAAACATGTTAATAACTATACACAAAGCATCAAACCTTTCATTAAAACAAATAGTGTAGCTCTCCATGAAGGAAAGCCTTCTAGACAAATAGCAAATGAGCTGTTCTACTTTGTAATGAGAGATCGCCAATGGACAAGCCCAGTTTTTCCAGAATCCTAACAGTAGTATGGTGACTTTTCCTGCCCTTATTGCTTGTATATCTACTGAGATACCACGCATTCCGTAGTGACACCTGCAAAGTAATTTGCTCAAGAAATGTAGCCTTAATCAATGAAAGACAAATATTTTAAATAAGTAAAAAATCGAATATGCAAATTAGCACAAGGAAGTGACAAATCTATGCAGTTTGACATTATCAAATCAAACTGTATGCTTGCTTGATGAGAAGAGAAGAGCGCTGTTTCAATTTCTCTTGGAGAGGATGCAATACAATTACAATTTGAAAAATCTTGGCAATAATACTGCATGTTTTAAATTACTTTTGCTGTCTGATGTCACAATGGCAGATGTTATAGAACTTCTTTGGTTGAGATTCTAATCCGAAAATGGGGTTGTAATTTTTTTTTCTAGATTTAATTGGGTTCATTTTGATTATTTATTAGATTTTTTAATTATGTTTTTAATTCTAGTGAATTATTTATCAAAGGTTTATTAGCGTTACATGTGTTATTTGGATTTTCCTTTGTTTTTCATTGTGGCATTACCTGTTTGACAGTTAGTATAGAATGGGGATGATTATGTTTAATTGCGAAATGATATACATGATCATTCATTTCAAATGTTTCAATAATTAGTTTTGGTATCTGCACTTATTGAAGCAATCACAGCTGGATGCTTTCCTCTATGTAAGTTGTCTGCCATCTTGTGCACCTTCTTGCTTGCCCTCAACACCAGCGCGTACTCACGTTTGAAAATGCAACTCACATTGAGTATTTTTCATTTTGTTTTATTGGTGGCCCTTTAGCAACTTTAGCACCACCTAAGAAGCAAATTAATTGGTATTGACTGTTTAGAGAAAGGGGTGTGAAGAGGGCCTGGTGGCTATTGTGTAGGCAGAAAAAATTAGCAGCTGTCCGCAAGAAGCTTCGTTTCGTTCACATGTGGTGTGTGAGACCACATCGTTTTGGATCATAGTCTTGCTAAGTAAACTGATAGGTACTGTGGATCTGAAAAAACATACAATGCGATTTCAAAAAGGCTAATAATGCCTGGTTGGTAAATCCAAGTGTGCCTGCCTGTATTCCCTGTTCTGCTGATACCTGCATCTGGTGCAAGGTCCCCACTGAACTCTGGGCTGTAGAGGAGGGAGAATAAAAGCTGAAGAAGAAAATCACACTGGTTCCATTTGAACCTAAGTGACAACACTAACATTGGGCAATTGACATTATGCGCGGTTTTGGCAATGGAGTATTTCAGCACAGTTTCCTGGCTTTATTTGCCCCGATTGATTCTTGTAGCACCTGGGCTGTTCAAATCTTCCCGTCTCCCTCACTTTCTCCATCACTCATCTTCTCCTCTGGATCCAGTTCCAGCAGGTGCTTCTAAATATCCCTATACAGTCCTTGCAATCCCTGCTGATGCAGGTGTTGTTTCATGCACTGATGCTCTCTCAATTCAAGCCTTCCTGGCTCCCTGGGCTACTGGCATCTTTGCCTGGCCCTCAGCTGCAACACCTTGTCTACTTCTGTGTCTTTCTGGAACCAATAGAGTTGTGGTTCCATAGCCCTGCCATTGCTGAAATTCCTTCCAGTTGTACTGGGTTAATTAGGGTATCAAGAAGTCTTGTTCATTGAGGGCCATGCACTACAAGAGACACCTTTTATGAAAAATATAATAATTCTTGCACTTGGTTCCAATTTTGTAAAAAAATATGATTAGCAATATATTCTTGGAACTGTGCAATACTTTGGTCTTTATAAAAAAAAATGACCATTTCAACACTGTCCAACCATTTTCACATAATCCAGATAGTAGATGAGCTCCTTGCATCATAGATCACACTGTACTGACAAATTAACAAAACATGTTAATAACTATATGCAAAGCATCAAACCTTTCATTAAAACAAATAGTGTAGCTCTCCATGAAGGAAAGCCTTCTAGACAAATAGCAAATGAGCTGTTCTGCTTGGTAATCAGACATTGCTAATGGACAAGCCGAGTTTTTCCAGAATCCTATCAGTAGTAGGGTGACCTTTCCTGCCCTTATTCCTTCTATATTTAGTTAGATACCACGCATTCCGTAGTGACACCTGCAAAGTAATTTGCTTAAGAAATGTAGCCTTAATCAATGAAAGACAAATATTTTAAATAAGTAAAAAATCGAATATGCAAATTAGCACAAGGAAGTGACAAATCTATGCAGTTTGACATTATCAAATCAAAATGTATGCTTGCTTGATGAGAAGAGAAAAGCGCTGTTTCAATTTCTCTTGGAGAGGATGCAACACAATTACAATTTGAAAAATCTTGGCAATAATACTGCACGTTTTAAATTACTTTTGCTGTCTGATGTCACAATGGCAGATGTTATAGAACTTCTTTGGTTGAGATTCTAAACCGAAAATGGGGTTGTTATTGTTTTTTCTAGATTTAATTGGGTTCATTTAGATTATTTATTAGATTTTTTAATTATGTTTTTAATTCTAGTGAGTTATTTATTCAAGGTTTATTAGCGTTACATGTGTTATTTGGATTTTCCTTTGTTTTTCATTGTGGCATTACCTGTTTCACAGTTAGTATATAATGGGGATGATTATGTTTAATTGTGAAATGATATACATGATCATTCATTTCAAATGTTTCAATAATTAGTTTTGGTATATGCACTTATTGAAGCAATCACAGCTGTATCCCTTCCTCTATGCAACTTGTCTGCCATCTTGTGCACCTTCTGGCTTGCCCTCAACACCAGGGGGTACTCACGCTTGAAAATGCAACTCAGATTGAGTTTTTTTCATTTTGTTTCATTGGTGGCACTTTAACAACTTTAGCACCACCTAAGAAGCAAATTAATTGGTATTGACTGTTTAGAGAAAGGGGTGTGAAGAGGGCCTGGTGGCTATAGGGTAGGCAGAAAAAATTAGCAGCTGTCCGCAAGAAGCTTCGTTTCGTTCACATGTGGTGTGTGAGACCACATTGTTTTGGATCATAGTCTTGCTAAGTAAACTGATAGGTACTGTGGATCTGAAAAAACATACAATGCGATTTCAAAAAGGCTAATAATGCCTGGTCGGTAAATCCAAGTGTGCCCTGCCCGTATTCCCTGTTCTGCTGATACCTGCATCTGGTGCAAGGTCCCCACTGAACTCTGGGCTGTAGAGGAGGGAGAATCAAAGCTGAAGAAGAAAATCACACTGGTTCCATTTGAACCTAAGTGACAACACTAACATTGGGCAATTGACATTATGCGCTTCTTTGTCCTTGGAGTATTTCAGCACAGTTTCCTGGCTTTATTTGCCCCGGTTGATTCTTGTAGCACCTGGGCTGTTCCAAATCTTCCCGTCTGCCTCACTTTCTCCATCACTCATCTTCTCCTCTAGATCCAGTTACAGCAGGTGCTTCTAAATATCCCTATACAGTCCTTGCAATCCCTGCTGATGCAGGTGTTGTTTCATGCACTGATGCTCTCTCAATTCAAGCCTTCCTGGCTCCCTGGGCTACTGGCATCTTTGCCTGGCCCTCAGCTGCAACACCTGGTCTACCTCTGTGTCTTCCTGGAACCAATACAGTTGTGGTTCCTCAGCCCTGCCATTGCTGAAATTCCTTCCAGTTGTGCTGGGTTAATTAGGGTATCAACACGTCTTGTTAATTGATGACCATGCACTAAAAGAGACACATTTTATGAAAAATATAATAATTCCTGCACTCCGTTCCAATGTTAGAAAAATATACGATTAGCAATATATTCTTGGAACCGTGCAATACTTTGGTCTTTATAAAAAAAAAAATACCTTTTCAACACTGTCCAACCATTTTCACATAATCTAGTTAGTAGAAGATCTTGTTGCATCAAGGATCACACTGTACTGACAAATGAAGAAAACATGTTAATAACTATACACAAAGCATCAAACCTTTCATTAAAACAAATAGTGTAGCTCTCCATGAAGGAAAGCCTTCTAGACAAATAGCAAATGAGCTGTTCTGCTTTGTAATGAGAGATCGCCAATGGACAAGCCCAGTTTTTCCAGAATCCTAACAGTAGTATGGTGACTTTTCCTGCCCTTATTGCTTGTATATCTACTGAGATACCACGCATTCCGTAGTGACACCTGCAAAGTAATTTGCTCAAGAAATGTAGCCTTAATCAATGAAAGTCAAATATTTTAAATAAGTAAAAAATCGAATATGCAAATTAGCACAAGGAAGTGACAAATCTATGCAGTTTGACATTATCAAATCAAAATGTATGCTTGCTTGATGAGAAGAGAAGAGCGCTGTTTCAATTTCTCTTGGAGAGGATGCAATACAATTACAATTTGAAAAATCTTGGCAATAATACTGCATGTTTTAAATTACTTTTGCTGTCTGATGTCACAATGGCAGATGTTATAGAACTTCTTTGGTTGAGATTCTAATCCGAAAATGGGGTTGTAATGTTTTTTTCTAGATTTAATTGGGTTCATTTTTATTATTTATTAGATTTTTTAATTATGTTTTTAATTCTAGTGAGTTATTTATCAAAGGTTCATTAGTGTTACATGTGTTATTTGGATTTTCCTTTGTTTTTCATTGTGTCATTACCTGTTTCACAGTTAGTATATAATGGGGATGATTATGTTTAATTGCGAAATGATATACATGATCATTCATTTCAAATGTTTCAATAATTAGTTTTGGTATATGCACTTATTGAAGCAATCACAGCTGTATCCCTTCCTCTATGCAACTTGTCTGCCATCTTGTGCACCTTCTGGCTTGCCCTCAACACCAGGGGGTACTCACGCTTGAAAATGCAACTCAGATTGAGTTTTTTTCATTTTGTTTCATTGGTGGCACTTTAACAACTTTAGCACCACCTAAGAAGCAAATTAATTGGTATTGACTGTTTAGAGAAAGGGGTGTGAAGAGGGCCTGGTGGCTATAGTGTAGGCAGAAAAAATTAGCAGCTGTCCGCAAGAAGCTTCGTTTCGTTCACATGTGGTGTGTGAGACCACATCGTTTTGGATCATAGTCTTGCTAAGTAAACTGATAGGTACTGTGGATCTGAAAAAACATACAATGCGATTTCAAAAAGGCTAATAATGCCTGGTCGGTAAATCCAAGTGTGCCCTGCCCGTATTCCCTGTTCTGCTGATACCTGCATCTGGTGCAAGGTCCCCACTGAACTCTGGGCTGTAGAGGAGGGAGAATCAAAGCTGAAGAAGAAAATCACACTGGTTCCATTTGAACCTAAGTGACAACACTAACATTGGGCAATTGACATTATGCGCTGCTTTGGCAATGGAGTATTTCAGCACAGTTTTCTGGCTTTATTTGCCCCGGTTGATTCTTCTAGCACCTGGGCTGTTCCAAATCTTCCCGTCTGCCTCACTTTCTCCATCACTCATCTTCTCCTCTGGATCCAGTTCCAGCAGGTGCTTCTAAATATCCCTATACAGTCCTTGCAATCCCTGCTGATGCAGGTGTTGTTTCATGCACTGATGCTCTCTCAATTCAAGCCTTCCTGGCTCCCTGGGCTACTGGCATCTTTGCCTGGCCCTCAGCTGCAACACCTGGTCTACCTCTGTGTCTTTCTGGAACCAATACAGTTGTGGTTCCTCAGCCCTGCCATTGCTGAAATTCCTTCCAGTTGTGCTGGGTTAATTAGGGTATCAACACGTCTTGTTAATTGATGACCATGCACAAAAAAAAGAGACACATTTTATGAAAAATATAATAATTCTTGCACTCCGTTCAATGTTAGAAAAAAATACGATTAGCAATATATTCTTGGAACCGTGCAATACTTTGGTCTTTATAAAAAAAAATACCTTTTCAACACTGTCCAACCATTTTCACATAATCTAGATAGTAGAAGATCTTGTTGCATCAAGGATCACACTGTACTGACAAATGAAGAAAACATGTTAATAACTATACACAAAGCATCAAACCTTTCATTAAAACAAATAGTGTAGTTCTCCATGAACGAAAGCCTTCTAGACAAATAGCAAATGAGCTGTTCTGCTTTGTAATGAGAGATTGCCAATGGACAAGCCCAGTTTTTCCAGAATCCTATCAGTAGTAGGGTGACTTTTCCTGCCCTTATTGCTTGTATATCTACTGAGATACCACGCATTCCGTAGTGACACCTGCAAAGTAATTTACTTAAGAAATGTAGCCTTAATCAATGAAAGACAAATATTTTAAATAAGTAAAAAATTGAATATGCAAATTAGCACAAGGAAGTGACAAATCTATGCAGTTTGACGTAATCAAATCAAAATGTATGCTTGCTTGATGAGAAGAGAAGAGCGCTGTTTCAATTTCTCCTGGAGAGGATGCAATACAATTACAATTTGAAAAATCTTGGCAATAATACTGCAGGTTTTAAATTACTTTTGCTGTCTGATGTCACAATGGCAGATGTTATAGAACTTCTTTGGTTGAGATTCTAATCCGAAAATGGGGTTGTAATTTTTTTTTCTAGATTTAATTGGGTTCATTTTGATTATTTATTAGATTTTTTAATTATGTTTTTAATTCTAGTGAGTTATTTATCCAAGGTTTATTAGCGTTAGAGGTGTTATTTGGATTTTACTTTGTTTTTCATTGTGGCATTACCTGTTTCACAGTTAGTGTACAATGGGGATGATTATGTTTAATTGCAAAATGATATACATGATCATTCATTTCAAATGTTTCAATAATTAGTTTTGGTATCTGCACTTAATGAAGCAATCACAGCTGTATCCTTTCCTCTATGCAACTTGTCTGCCATCTTGTGCACCTTCTTGCTTGCCCTCAACACCAGCGGGTACTCACGTTTGAAAATGCAATTCAGATTGAGTTTTTTTCATTTTGTTTCATTGGTGGCACTTTAACAACTTTAGCACCACCTAAGAACCAAATTAATTGGTTTTGACTGTTTAGAGAAAGGGGTGTGAAGAGGGCCTGGTGGCTATAGTGTAGGCAGAAAAAATTAGCAGCTGTCCGCAAGAAGCTTCGTTTCGTTCACTTGTGGTGTGTGAGACCACATCGTTTTGGATCATAGTCTTGCAAGTAAACTGATAGGTACTGTGGATCTGAAAAAACATACAATGCGATTTCAAAAAAGCTAATAATGCCTGGTCGGTAAATCCAAGTGTGCCCTGCCCGTATTCCCTGTTCTGCTGATACCTGCATCTGGTGCAAGGTCCCCACTGAACTCTGGGCTGTAGAGGAGGGAGAATCAAAGCTGAAGAAGAAAATCACACTGGTTCCATTTGAACCTAAGTGACAACACTAACATTGGGCAATTGACATTATGCGCTGCTTTGGCAATGGAGTATTTCAGCTCAGTTTCCTGGCTTTATTTGCCCCGGTTGATTCTTGTAGCACCTGGGCTGTTCCAAATCTTCCCGTCTGCCTCACTTTCTCCATCACTCATCTTCTCCTCTGGATCCAGTTCCAGCAGGTGCTTCTAAATATCCCTATTCAGTGCTTGCAATCCCTGCTGATGCAGGTGTTGTTTCATGCACTGATGCTCTCTCAATTCAAGCCTTCCTGGCTCACTGGGCTACTGGCATCTTTGCCTGGCCCTCAGCTGCAACACCTGGTCTACCTCTGTGTCTTTCTGGAACCAATACAGTTGTGGTTCCTCAGCCCTGCCATTGCTGAAATTCCTTCCAGTTGTGCTGGGTTAATTAGGGTATCAACACGTCTTGTTAATTGATGACCATGCACAAAAAGAGACACATTTTATGAAAAATATAATAATTCTTGCATCCGTTCCAATGTTGGAAAAAAATATGATTAGCAATATATTCTTGGAACTGTGCAATACTTTGGTCTTTATAAAAAAAAATTACCTTTTCAACACTGTCCAACCATTTTCACATAATCTAGATAGTAGATGAGCTCCTTGCATCATGGATCACACTGTACTGACAAATGAAGAAAACATGTTAATAACTATACACAAAGCATCAAACCTTTCATTAAAACAAATAGTGTAGCTCTCCATGAACGAAAGCCTTCTAGACAAATAGCAAATGAGCTGTTCTGCTTTGTAATGAGAGATTGCCAATGGACAAGCCCAGTTTTTCCAGAATCCTATCAGTAGTAGGGTGACTTTTCCTGCCCTTATTGCTTGTATATCTACTGAGATACCACGCATTCCGTAGTGACACCTGCAAAGTAATTTACTTAAGAAATGTAGCCTTAATCAATGAAAGACAAATATTTTAAATAAGTAAAAAATTGAATATGCAAATTAGCACAAGGAAGTGACACAATCTATGCAGTTTGACGTAATCAAATCAAAATGTATGCTTGCTTGATGAGAAGAGAAGAGCGCTGTTTCAATTTCTCCTGGAGAGGATGCAATACAATTACAATTTGAAAAATCTTGGCAATAATACTGCACGTTTTAAATTAATTTTGCTGTCTGATGTCACAATGGCAGATGTTATAGAACTTCTTTGGTTGAGATTCTAATCCGAAAATGGGGTTGTAATTTTTTTTTCTAGATTTAATTGGGTTCATTTTGATTATTTATTAGATTTTTTAATTATGTTTTTAATTCTAGTGAGTTATTTATCCAAGGTTTATTAGCGTTAGAGGTGTTATTTGGATTTTCCTTTGTTTTTCATTGTGGCATTACCTGTTTCACAGTTAGTATACAATGGGGATGATTATGTTTAATTGCAAAATGATATACATGATCATTCATTTCAAATGTTTCAATAATTAGTTTTGGTATCTGCACTTAATGAAGCAATCACAGCTGTATCCTTTCCTCTATGCAACTTGTCTGCCATCTTGTGCACCTTCTTGCTTGCCCTCAACACCAGCGGGTACTCACGTTTGAAAATGCAACTCAGATTGAGTTTTTTTCATTTTGTTTCATTGGTGGCACTTTAACAACTTTAGCACCACCTAAGAACCAAATTAATTGGTTTTGACTGTTTAGAGAAAGGGGTGTGAAGAGGGTCTGGTGGCTATAGTGTAGGCAGAAAAAATTAGCAGCTGTCCGCAAGAAGCTTCGTTTCGTTCACTTGTGGTGTGTGAGACCACATCGTTTTGGATCATAGTCTTGCTAAGTAAACTGATAGGTACTGTGGATCTGAAAAAACATACAATGCGATTTCAAAAAAGCTAATAATGCCTGGTCGGTAAATCCAAGTGTGCCCTGCCCGTATTCCCTGTTCTGCTGATACCTGCATCTGGTGCAAGGTCCCCACTGAACTCTGGGCTGTAGAGGAGGGAGAATCAAAGCTGAAGAAGAAAATCACACTGGTTCCATTTGAACCTAAGTGACAACACTAACATTGGGCAATTGACATTATGCGCTGCTTTGGCAATGGAGTATTTCAGCACAGTTTCCTGGCTTTATTTGTCCCGGTTGATTCTTGTAGCACCTGGGCTGTTCCAAATCTTCCCGTCTGCCTCACTTTCTCCATCACTCATCTTCTCCTCTGGATCCAGTTCCAGCAGGTGCTTCTAAATATCCCTATACAGTCCTTGCAATCCCTGCTGATGCAGGTGTTGTTTCATGCACTGATGCTCTCTCAATTCAAGCCTTCCTGGCTCCCTGGGCTACTGGCGTCTTTGCCTGGCCCTCAGCTGCAACACCTTGTCTACCTCTGTGTCTTTCTGGAACCAAAACAGTTGTGGTTCCTCAGCCCTGCCATTGCTGAAATTCCTTCCAGTTGTGCTGGGTTAATTAGGGTATCAACACGTCTTGTTAATTGATGACCATGCACAAAAAAAAGAGACACATTTTATGAAAAATATAATAATTCTTGCACTCCGTTCCAATGTTAGAAAAAATATGATTAGCAATACTTTGGTCTTTATAAAAAAAATACCTTTTCAACACTGTCCAACCATTTTCACATAATCTAGATAGTAGAAGATCTTGTTGCATCAAGGATCACACTGTACTGACAAATGAAGAAAACATGTTAATAACTAAACACAAAGCATCAAACCTTTCATTAAAACAAATAGTGTAGCTCTCCATGAACGAAAGCCTTCTAGACAAATAGCAAATGAGCTGTTCTGCTTTGTAATGAGAGATCGCCAATGGACAAGCCCAGTTTTTCCAGAATCCTATCAGTAGTAGGGTGACTTTTCCTGCCCTTATTGCTTGCATATCTACTGAGATACCACACATTCCGTAGTGATACCTGCAAAGTAATTTACTTAAGAAATGTAGCCTTAATCAATGAAAGACAAATATTTTAAATAAGTAAAAAATTGAATATGCAATAAGCACAAGGAAGTGACAAATCTATGCAGTTTGACGTAATCAAATCAAAATGTATGCTTGCTTGATGAGAAGAGAAGAGCCCTGTTTCAATTTCTCTTGGAGAGGATGCAATACAATTACAATTTGAAAAATCTTGGCAATAATACTGCACGTTTTAAATTACTTTTGCTGTCTGATGTCACAATGGCAGATGTTATAGAACTTCTTTAGTTGAGATTCTAATCCGAAAATGGGGTTGTAATTTTTTTTTCTAGATTTAATTGGGTTCATTTTGATTATTTATTAGATTTTTTAATTATGTTTTTAATTCTAGTGAGTTATTTATCCAAGGTTTATTAGCGTTAGAGGTGTTATTTGGATTTTCCTTTGTTTTTCATTGTGGCATTACCTGTTTCACAGTTAGTATATAATGGGGTGATTATGTTTAATTGCGAAATGATATACATAATCATTCATTTCAAATGTTTCAATAATTAGTTTTGGTATATGCACTTATTGAAGCAATCACAGCTATATCCCTTCCTCTATGCAACTTGTCTGCCATCTTGTGCACCTTCTGGCTTGCCCTCAACACCAGGGGGTACTCACGCTTGAAAATGCAACTCAGATTGAGTTTTTTTCATTTTGTTTCATTGGTGGCACTTTAACAACTTTAGCACCACCTAAGAAGCAAATTAATTGGTTTTGACTGTTTAGAGAAAGGGGTGTGAAGAGGGTCTGGTGGCTATAGTGTAGGCAGAAAAAATTAGCAGCTGTCCGCAAGAAGCTTCGTTTCGTTCACTTGTGGTGTGTGAGACCACATCGTTTTGGATCATAGTCTTGCTAAGTAAACTGATACGTACTGTGGATCTGAAAAAAACATACAATGCGATTTCAAAAAGGCTAATAATGCCTGGTCGGTAAATCCAAGTGTGCCCTGCCCGTATTCCCTGTTCTGCTGATACCTGCATCTGGTGCAAGGTCCCCACTGAACTCTGGGCTGTAGAGGAGGGAGAATCAAAGCTGAAGAAGAAAATCACACTGGTTCCATTTGAACCTAAGTGACAACACTAACATTGGGCAATTGACATTATGCGCTGCTTTGGCAATGGAGTATTTCAGCACAGTTTCCTGGCTTTATTTGCCCCGGTTGATTCTTGTAGCACCTGGGCTGTTCAAAATCTTCCCGTCTGCCTCACTTTCTCCATCACTCATCTTCTCCTCTGGATCCAGTTCCAGCAGGTGCTTCTAAATATCCCTATACAGTCCTTGCAATCCCTGCTGATGCAGGTGTTGTTTCATGCACTGATGCTCTCTCAATTCAAGCCTTCCTGGCTCCCTGGGCTACTGGCATCTTTGCCTGGCCCTCAGCTGCAACACCTGGTCTACCTCTGTGTCTTTCTGGAACCAATACAGTTGTGGTTCCTCAGCCCTGCCATTGCTGAAATTCCTTCCAGTTGTGCTGGGTTAATTAGGGTATCAACACGTCTTGTTAATTGATGACCATGCACAAAAAAAAGAGACACATTTTATAAAAAATATAATAATTCTTGCACTCCGTTCCAATGTTAGAAAAAAATACGATTAGCAATATATTCTTGGAACCGTGCAATACTTTGGTCTTTATAAAAAAAAAATACCTTTTCAACACAGTCCAACCATTTTCACATAATCTAGATAGTAGATGAGCGCCTTGTATCATGGATCACACTGTACTGACAAATGAAGAAAACATGTTAATAAATATACACAAAGCATCAAACCTTTCATTAAAACAAATAATGTAGCTCTCCATGAACGAAAGCCTTCTAGACAAATAGCAAATGAGCTGTTCTGCTTTGTAATGAGAGATCACCAATGGACAAGCCCAGTTTTTCCAGAATCCTATCAGTAGTAGGGTGACTTTTCCTGCCCTTATTGCTTGTATATCTACTGAGATACCACGCATTCCGTAGTGACATCTGCAAAGTAATTTACTTAAGAAATGTAGCCTTAATCAATGAAAGACAAATATTTTAAATAAGTAAAAAATTGAATATGCAAATTAGCACAAGGACGTGACATATCTATGCAGTTTGATATAATCAAATCAAAATGTATGCTTGCTTTATGAGAAGAGAAGAGCGCTGTTTCAATTTCTCTTGGAGAGGATGCAATACAATTACAATTTGAAAAATCTTGGCAATAATACTGCACGTTTTAAATTACTTTTGCTGTCTGATGTCACAATGGCAGATGTTATAGAACTTCTTTGGTTAAGATTCTAATCCGAAAATGGAGTTGTAATTTTTTTTTCTAGATTTAATTGGGTTCATTTTGATTATTTATTAGATTTTTAATTATGTTTTTAATTCTAGTGAGTTATTTATCCAAGGTTTATTAGCGTTAGAGGTGTTATTTGGATTTTCCTTTGTTTTTCATTGTGGCATTACCTGTTTCACAGTTAGTATATAATGGGGATGATTATGTTTAATTGCGAAATGATATACATGATCATTCATTTCAAATGTTTCAATAATTAGTTTTGGTATATGCACTTATTGAAGCAATCACAGCTGTATCCCTTCCTCTATGCAACTTGTCTGCCATCTTGTGCACCTTCTGGCTTACCCTCAACACCAGGGGGTACTCACGTTTGAAAATGCAACTCAGATTGAGTTTTTTTCATTTTGTTTCATGGGTGGCACTTTAACAACTTTAGCACCACCTAAGAAGCAAATTAATTGGTATTGACTGTTTAGAGAAAGGGGTGTGAAGAGGGCGTGGTGGCTATAGTGTAGGCAGAAAAAATTAGCAGCTGTCCGCAAGAAGCTTCGTTTCATTCACATGTGGTGTGTGAGACCACATCGTTTTGGATCATAGTCTTGCTAAGTAAACTGATAGGTACTGTGGATCTGAAAAAACATACAATGCGATTTCAAAAAGGCTAATAATGCCTGGTTGGTAAATCCAAGTGTGCCCTGCCCGTATTCCCTGTTCTGCTGATACCTGCATCTGGTGCAAGGTCCCCACTGAACTCTGGGCTGTAGAGGAGGGAGAATCAAAGCTGAAGAAGAAAATCACACTGGTTCCATTTGAACCTAAGTGACAACACTAACATTGGGCAATTGACATTATGCGCTGCTTTGGCAATGGAGTATTTCAGCACAGTTTCCTGGCTTTATTTGCCCCGGTTGATTCTTGTAGCACCTGGGCTGTTCCAAATCTTCCCGTCGGCCTCACTTTCTCCATCACTCATCTTCTCCTCTGGATCCAGTTCCAGCAGGTGCTTCTAAATATCCCTATACAGTCCTTGCAATCCCTGCTGATGTAGGTGTTGTTTCATGCACTGATGCTCTCTCAATTCAAGCCTTCCTGGCTCCCTGGGCTACTGGCATCTTTGCCTGGCCCTCAGCTGCAACACCTGGTCTACCTCTGTGTCTTTCTGGAACCAATACAGTTGTGGTTCCTCAGCCCTGCCATTGCTGAAATTCCTTCCAGTTGTGCTGGGTTAATTAGGGTATCAACACGTCTTGTTAATTGATGACCATGCACTAAAAGAGACACATTTTATGAAAAATATATTAATTCTTGCACTCCGTTCCAATGTTAGAAAAAAATACGATTAGCAATATATTCTTGGAACCGTGCAATACTTTGGTCTTTATAAAAAAAAATACCTTTTCAACACTGTCCAACCATTTTCACATAATCTAGATAGTAGAAGATCTTGTTGCATCAAGGATCACACTGTACTGACAAATGAAGAAAACATGTTAATAATTATACACAAAGCATCAAACATTTCATTAAAACAAATAGTGTAGCTCTCCATGAAGGAAAGCCTTCTAGACAAATAGCAAATGAGCTGTTCTGCTTTGTAATGAGAGATTGCCAATGGGCAAGCCCAGTTTATCCAGAATCCTATCAGTAGTAGGCTGACTTTTCCTGCCATTATTCCTTCTATATTTATTGAGATACCACGCATTCCGTAGTGACACCTGCAATGTAATTTGCTTAAGAAATGTAGCCTTAATCAATGAAAGACAAATATTTTAAATAAGTAAAAAATCAAATATGCAAATTAGCACAAGGAAGTGACAAATCTATGCAGTTTGACATTATCAAATCAAAATGTATGCTTGCTTGATGAGAAGAGAAGAGCGCTGTTTCAATTTCTCTTGGAGAGGATGCAATACAATTACAATTTGAAAAATCTTGGCAATAATACTGCACGTTTTAAATTACTTTTGCTGTCTGATGTCACAATGGCAGATGTTATAGAACTTCTTTGGTTGAGATTCTAATCCGAAAATGGGGTTGTAATTTTTTTTTCTAGATTTAATTGGGTTCATTTTGATTATTTATTAGATTTTTTAATTATGTTTTTAATTCTAGTGAGTTATTTATCAAAGGTTTATTAGCGTTACATGTGTTATTTGGATTTTCCTTTGTTTTTCATTGTGGCATTACCTGTTTGACAGTTAGTATAGAATGGGGATGATTATGTTTAATTGGGAAATGATATACATGATCATTCATTTCAAATGTTTCAATAATTAGTTTTGGTATCTGCACTTATTGAAGCAATCACAGCTGTATGCTTTCCTCTATGTAACTTGTCTGCCATCTTGTGCACCTTCTTGCTTGCCCTCAACACCAGCGCATACTCATGTTTGAAAATGCAACTCACATTGAGTTTTTTTCATTTTGTTTTATTGGTGGCCCTCTAGCAACTTTAGCACCACCTAAGAAGC
Source organism: Ambystoma mexicanum (assembly GCF_040938575.1). Classification (NCBI taxonomy): domain Eukaryota; kingdom Metazoa; phylum Chordata; class Amphibia; order Caudata; family Ambystomatidae; genus Ambystoma; species Ambystoma mexicanum. The sequence goes on along the minus strand of NC_090931.1, from coordinate 571,988,121 downwards.
AAATGAATTGGTATTGACTGTTTAGAGAAAGGGGTGTGAAGAGGGCCTGGTGGCTATTGTGTAGGCAGAAAAAATTAGCAGCTGTCCGCAAGTACCTTCGTTTCGTTCACATGTGGTGTGTGAGACCACATCGTTTTGGATCATAGTCTTGCTAAGTAAACTGATAGGTACTGTGGATCTGAAAAAACATACAATGCGATTTCAAAAAGGCTAATAATGCCTGGTCGGTAAATCCAAGAGTGCCCTGCCCGTATTCCCTGTTCTGCTGATACCTGCATCTGGTGCAAGGTCCCCACTGAACTCTGGGCTGTAGAGGAGGGAGAATCAAAGCTGAAGAAGAAAATCACACTGGTTCCATTTGAACCTAACTGCCAACACTAACATTGGGCAATTGACATTATGCGCTGCTTTGGCAATGGAGTATTTCAGCACAGTTTCCTGGCTTTATTTGCCCCGGTTGATTCTTGTAGCACCTGGGCTGTTCCAAATCTTCCCGTCTGCCTCACTTTCTCCATCACTCATCTTCTCCTCTGGATCCAGTTCCAGCAGGTGCTTCTAAATATCCCTATACAGTCATTGCAATCCCTGCTGATGTAGGTGTTGTTTCATGCACTGATGCTCTCTCAATTCAAGCCTTCCTGGCTCCCTGGGCTACTGGCATCTTTGCCTGGCCCTCAGCTGCAACACCTGGTCTACCTCTGTGTCTTTCTGGAACCAATACAGTTGTGGTTCCTCAGCCCTGCCATTGCTGAAATTCCTTCCAGTTGTGCTGGGTTAATTAGGGTATCAAGAAGTCTTGTTCATTGATGGCCATGCACTAAAAGAGACACCTTTTATGAAAAATATAATAATTCTTGCACTTGGTTCCAATGTTGTAAAAAAATATGATTAGCAATATATTCTTGGAACTGTGCAATACTTTGGTCTTTATAAAAGAAATTGACCATTTCAACACTGTCCAACCATTTTCACATAATCCAGATAGTAGTTGAGATCCTTGCATCATAGATCACACTGTACTGACAAATTAACAAAACATGTTAATAACTATATGCAAAGCATCAAACCTTTCATTAAAACAAATAGTGTAGCTCTCCATGAAGGAAAGCCTTCTAGACAAATAGCAAATGAGCTGTTCTGCTTGGTAATCAGACATTGCTAATGGACAAGCCCAGTTTTTCCAGAATCCTATCAGTAGTAGGCTGACTTTTCCTGCCCTTATTCCTTCTATATTTATTTAGATACCACGCATTCCGTAGTGACACCTGCAAAGTAATTTGCTTAAGAAATGTAGCCTTAATCAATGAAAGACAAATATTTTAAATAAGTAAAAAATTGAATATGCAAATTAGCACAAGGCAGTGACACAATCTATGCAGTTTGACATTATCAAATCAAACTGTATGCGTGCTTGATGAGAAGAGAAGAGCGCTGTTTCAATTTCTCCTGGAGAGGATGCAATACAATTACAATTTGAAAAATCTTGGCAATAATACTGCACGTTTTAAATTACTTTTGCTGTCTGATGTCACAATGGCAGATATTATAGAACTTCTTTGGTTGAGATTCTAATCCGAAAATGGGGTTGTAATTGTTTTTTCTAGATTTAATTGGGTTCATTTTGATTATTTATTTGATTTTTTAATTATGTTTTTAATTCTAGTGAGTTATTTATCCAAGGTTTATTAGCGTTAGAGGTGTTATTTGGATTTTCCTTTGTTTTTCATTGTGGCATTACCTGTTTCACAGTTAGTATATAATGGGGATGATTATGTTTAATTGCGAAATGATATACATGATCATTCATTTCAAATGTTTCAATAATTAGTTTTGGTATATGCACTTATTGAAGCAATCACAGCTGTATCCCTTCCTCTATGCAACTTGTCTGCCATCTTGTGCACCTTCTGGCTTGCCCTCAACACCAGGGGGTACTCAGATTGAGTTTTTTTCATTTTGTTTCATTGGTGGCACTTTAACAACTTTAGCACCACCTAAGAAGCAAATGAATTGGTATTGATTGTTTAGAGAAAGGGGTGTGAAGAGGGCCTGGTGGCTATTGTGTAGGCAGAAAAAATTAGCAGCTGTCTGCAAGAAGCTTTGCTTCGTTCACATGTGGTGTGTGAGACCACATCGTTTTGGATCATATTCTTGCTAAGTAAACTGATAGGTACTGTGGATCTGAAAAAACATACATTGCGATTTCAAAAAGGCTAATAATGCCTGGTCGGTAAATCCAAGTGTGCCCTGCCCGTATTCCCTGTTCTGCTGATACCTGCATCTGGTGCAAGGTCCCCACTTAACTCTGGGCTTTAGAGGAGGGAGAATCAAAGCTGAAGAAGAAAATCACACTGGTTCCATTTGAACTAAGTGATAACACTAACACTGGGCAAATGACATTATGCACTGCTTTGGCAATGGAGTATTTCAGCACAGTTTCCTGGCTTTATTTGCCCCGGTTCATTCTTGTAGCACCTGGGCTGTTCCAAATCTTCCTGTCTCCCTCACTTTCTCCATCACTCATCTTCTCCTCTGGATCCAGTTCCAGCAGGTGCTTCTAAATATCCCTATACAGTTCTTGCAATCCCTGCTGATGCAGGTGTTGTTTCATGCACTGATGCTCTCTCAATTCAAGCCTTCCTGGCTCCCTGGGCTACTGGCATCTTTGCCTGGCCCTCAGCTGCAACACCTTGTCTACCTCTGTGTCTTTCTGGAACCAATAAAGTTGTGGTTCCATAGCCCTGCCATTGCTGAAATTCCTTCCAGTTGTACTGGGTTAATTAGGGTATCAAGAAGTCTTGTTCATTGATGGCCATGCACTAAAAGAGACACCTTTTATGAAAAATATAATAATTCTTGCACTTGGTTCCAATTTTGTAAAAAAAAATATGATTAGCAATATATTCTTGGAACTGTGCAATACTTTGGTCTTTATAAAAAAAAATTGACCATTTCAACACTGTCCAACCATTTTCACATAATCCAGATAGTAGATGAGGTCCTTGCATCATAGATCACACTGTACTGACAAATTAACAAAACATGTTAATAACTATATGCAAAGCATCAAACCTTTCATTAAAACAAATAGTGGAGCTCTCCATGAAGGAAAGCCTTCTAGACAAATAGCAAATGAGCTGTTCTGCTTGGTAATCAGACATTGCTAATGGACAAGCCCAGTTTTTCCAGAATCCTATCAGTAGTAGGCTGACTTTTCCTGCCCTTATTCCTTCTATATTTATTGAGATACCACGCATTCCGTAGTGACACCTGCAAAGTAATTTGCTTAAGAAATGTAGCCTTAATCAATGAAAGACAAATATTTTAAATAAGTAAAAAATCAAATATGCAAATTAGCACGAGGAAGTGACAAATCTATGCAGTTTGACATTATCAAATCAAAATGTATGCTTGTTTGATGAGAAGAGAAGAGCGCTGTTTCAATTTCTCTTGGAGAGGATGCAATACAATTACAATTTGAAAAATCTTGGCAATAATACTGCACGTTTTAAATTACTTTTGCTGTCTGATGTCACAATTGCAGATGTTATAGAACTTATTTGGTTGAGATTCTAGTCCGAAAATGGGGTTGTAATTTTTTTTCTAGATTTAATTGGGTTTGTTTTGATTATTTATTAGATTTTTTAATTATGTTTTTAATTCTAGTGAGTTATTTATCAAAGGTTTATTAGCGTTACATGTGTTATTTGGATTTTCCTTTGTTTTTCATTGTGGCATTACCTGTATGACAGTTAGTATACAATGGGGATGATTATGTTTAATTGCGAAATGAAATACATGATCATTCATTTCAAATGTTTCAATAATTAGTTTTGGTATCTGCACTTATTGAAGCAATCACAGCTGTATCCTTTCCTCTATGTAACTTGTCTGCCATCTTGTGCACCTTCTTGCTTGCCCTCAACACCAGCGGGTACTCACATGTGAAAATGCAACTCACATTGAGTTTTTTTCCTTTTGTTTCATTGGTGGCCCTTTAGCAACTTTAGCACCACCTAAGAAGCAAATGAATTGGTATTGACAGTTTAGAGAAAGGGGTGTGAAGAGGGCCTGGTGGCTATTGTGTAGGCAGAAAAAATTAGCAGCTGTCCGCAAGAAGCTTTTTTTGGTTCACATGTGGTGTGTGAGAGCACATCGTTTTGGATCATAGTCTTGCTAAGTAAACTGATAGGTACTGTGGATCTGAAAAAACATACAATGCGATTTCAAAAAAGCTAATAATGCCTGGTCGGTAGATCCAAGTGTGCCCTGCCCATATTCCCTGTTCTGCTGATACCTGCATCTGGTGCAAGGTCCCCACTGAACTCTGGGCTGTAGAGGAGGGAGAATCAAAGGTGAAGAAGAAAATCACACTGGTTCCATTTGATCCTAATTGAAAACACTAACATTGGGCAATTGACATTATGCGATGCTTTGACAATGGAGTATTTCAGCACAGTTTCCTGGCTTTATTTGCCCCGGTTGATTCTCGTAGCACCTGGGCTGTTCCAAATCTTCCCGTCTCCCTCACTTTCTCCATCACTCATCTTCTGCTCTGGATCCAGCTCCGGCAGGTGCTTCTAAATATCCCTATACAGTTCTTGCAATCCCTGCCGATGCAGGTGTTGTTTCATGCACTGATGCTCCCTCAATTCAAGCCTTCCTGGCTTCCTGAGCTACTGTCATCTTCCCCTGGCCCTCAGCTGCCACACCTGGTCTACCTCTGTGTCTTTCTGGAACCGATAAAGTCCTGGTTCCTCAGCCCTGCCATTGCTGAAATTCCTTCCAGTTGTGCTGGGTTAATTAGTGTATCAACACGTCTTGTTAATTGATGACCATGCACTAAAAGAGACACATTTTATGATAAATATAATAATTCTTGCACTCCGTTCCAATTTTGGAAAAAAATATGATTAGCAATATATTCTTGGAACTGTGCAATACTTTGGTCTTTATAAAAAAGAATTACCTTTTCAACACTGTCCAACCATTTTCACATAATCTAGATAGTAGATGAGCTCCTTGCATCATGGATCACACTGTACTGACAAATAAATAAAACATGTTAATAACTATACACAAACCATCAAACCTTTCATTAAAACAAATAGTGTAGCTCTCCATGAAGAAAAGCCTTCTAGACAAATAGCAAATGAGCTGTTCTGCTTTGTAATAAGAAATCTCCAATGGACAAGCCCAGTTTTTCCAGAATCCTATCAGTAGTAGGGTGACTTTTCCTGCCCTTATTGCTTGTATATCTATTGAGATACCACGCATTCCGTAGTGACACCTGCAAAGTAATTTGCTTAATAAATGTAGTCTAAATCAATGAAAGACAAATATTTTAAATAAGTAAAAAATTGAATATGCAAATTAGCACAAGGAAGTGACAAAATCTATGCAGTTTGACATTATCAAATCAAACTGTATGCGTGCTTGATGAGAAGAGAAGAGTGCTGTTTCAATTTCTCTTGGAGAGGATGCAATACAATTACAATTTGAAAAATATTGGCAATAATACTGCACGTTTTAAATTACTTTTGCTGTCTGATGTTACAATGGCAGATATTATAGAACTTCTTTGGTTGGGATTCTAATCCGAAAATGGGGTTGTAATTGTTTTTTCTAGATTTAATTGGGTTCATTTTGATTATTTATTAGATTTTTTAATTATGTTTTTAATTCTAGTGAGTTATTTATCCAAGGTTTATTAGCGTTAGAGGTGTTATTTGGATTTTCCTTTGTTTTTCATTGTGGCATTACCTGTTTGACAGTTAGTATATAATGGGGATGATTATGTTTAACTGCGAAATGATATACATGATCATTCATTTCAAATGTTTCAATAATTAGTTTTGGTATATGCACTTATTGAAGCAATCACAGCTGTATCCCTTCCTCTATGCAACTTGTCTGCCATCATGTGCACCTTCTGGCTTGCGGGTACTCACGTTTGAAAATGCAACTCAGATTGAGTTTTTTTCATTTTGTTTCATTGGTGGCCCTTTAGCAACTTTAGCACCACCTAAGAAGCACATGAATTGGTATTGACTGTTTAGAGAAAGGGCTGGGAAGAGGGCCTGGTGGCTATTGTGTAGGCAGAAAAAATTAGCAGCTGTCCGAAAGAAGCTTCGTATCGTTCGAATGTGGTGTGTGAGACCAGATCGTTTTGGATCATAGTCTTGCTAAGTAAACTGATAGGTACTGTGGATCTGAAAAAACATACAATGCGATTTCAAAAAAGCTAATAATGCCTGGTCGGTAGATCCAAGTGTGCCCTGCCCGTATTCCCTGTTCTGCTGATACCTGCATTTGGTGCAAGGTCCCCACTGAACTCTGGGCTGGTGAGGAGGGAGAATCAAAGGTGAAGAAGAAAATCACACTGGTTCCATTTGAACCTAATTGAAAACACTAACATTGGGCAATTCACATTATGCGCTGCTTTGGAAATGGAGTATTTCAGCACAGTTTCCTGGCTTTATTTGCCCTGGTTGATTCTCGTAGCACCTGGGCTGTTCCAAATCTTCCCGTCTCCCTCACTTTCTCCATCACTCATCTTCTGCTCTGGATCCAGCTCCGGCAGGTGCTTCTAAATATCCCTATACAGTCCTTGCAATCCCTGCAGATGCAGGTGTTGTTTCATGCACTGATGCTCCCTCAATTCAAGCCTTCCAGGCTTCCTGAGCTACTGTCATCTTCCCCTGGCCCTCAGCTGCCACACCTGGTCTACCTCTGTGTCTTTCTGGAACCGATAAAGTCCTGGTTCCTCAGCCCTGCCATTGCTGAAATTCCTTCCAGTTGTACTGGGTTAATTAGGGTATCAAGAAGTCTTGTTAATTGATGGCCATGCACTAAAAGAGACACCTTTTATGAAAAATATAATAATTCTTGCACTCGGTTCCAATTTTGTAAAAAAATATGATTAGCAATATATTCTTGGGACTGTGCAATACTTTGGTCTTTATAAAAAAAAAAATTGACCATTTCAACCCTGTCCAACCATTTTCACATAATCCAGATAGTAGATGAGCTCCTTGGATCATGGATCACACTGCACTGACAAATTAACAAAACATGCTAATAACTATATACAAACCATCAAACCTTTCATTAAAACAAGTAATGTAGCTCTCCATGAAGGAAAGCCTTCTAGACAAATAGCAAATGAGCTGTTCGGCTTTGTAATCAGAGATTGCCAATGGACAAGCCCAGTTTTTCCAGAATCCTATCAGTAGTAGGGTGACTTTTCCTGCCCTTATTGCTTTTTTATCTACTGAGATACCACGCATTCCGTAGTGACACCTGCAAAGTAATTTGCTTAAGAAATGTAGCCTTAATCAATGAAAGACAAATATTTTAAATAAGTAAAAAATCGAATATGCAAATTAGCACAAGGAAGTGACAAATCGATGCAGTTTGACATTATCAAATCAAAATGTATGCTTGCTTGATGAGAAGAGAAGGGCACTGTTTCAATTTCTCTTGGAGAGGATGCAATACAATTACAATTTGAAAAATCTTGGCAATAATACTGCACCTTTTAAATTACTTTTGCTGTCTGATGTCACAATGGCAGATGTTCTAGAACTTCTTTGGTTGAGATTCTAATCTGAAAATGGGGTTGTAGTTTTTTTTTCTAGATTTAATTGGGTTCATTTTGATTATTTATTAGATTTTTTAATTATGTTTTTAATTTTAGTGAGTTATTTATCAAAGGTTTATTAGCGTTACATGTGTTATTTTTATTTTCCTTTGTTTTTCATTGTGGCATTACCTGTTTGACAGTAAGGGGCCGATTCATGGAACAAACGTGCGCCGAAAATCTTCGCGCAAGCGTGCGATTCATGTAAGTCCCTGCGCGTGTACACCCCGGGATGTGCGCCAAACCCGTGCATGGCGCACAAGTCACTGCAACATCCCGAAAGGCGTGCGCAACGCGCACAGTGAAAGCGCACAACCTCGGCGCATATACCAGAAAGTGGGCGGGACACGGGGCGTAACGCGCGGAATGGGGAACAACGCGCGAAAATAAGGGCATAACTGGGGATGTACTGCAGGGAAGCAGACGGAACGCCCACACGCACTCGAACCACACATATTCATGGAATAGAATAGGGCAAAGCCACGCACAGCCAAAGACACGCACAAGCCGAAACACGTCCGCCACACGAAGGCAGGCGGTAGCGTCCCTGCGCATTACAAAAGTGGCAACATACAGCAATTGGGCCTGGGGGAGCGGGCTACGTGTATTTCAGGGGTTCGCATGAACTTTTTCACGCGATCGGGCCTGGGGGAGCGGGCTACGTGTATTTCAGGGGTTTGCGTTAAGTTTTTCACGCGATCGGGCCTGGGGGAGCGGGCTACGTGTACTTCAGGGGTTCGCGTGAAGTTTCTCACGCGATCGGGCCTGGGGGAGCGGGCTACGTGTATTTCAGGGGTTCGCGTGAAGTTTCTCATGCGATCGGGCCTGGGGGAGCGGGCTACGTGTATTTCAGGGGTTTGCGTGAAGTTTCTCACGCGATCGGGCCTGGGGGAGCGGGCTACGTGTATTTCAGGGGTTCGCGTGAAGTTTTCACGTGATCGGGCCTGGGGGAGCGGGCTACGTGTATTTCAGGGGTTCGCGTGAAGTTTTCACGCGATCGGTCCTGGGGGAGCGGGCTACGTGTATTTCAGGGGTTCACGTGAACTTTTACATGCGATCGGGCCTGGGGGAGCGGGCTACGTGTATTTCAGGGGTTCGCGTGAAGTTTTTCAAGCGATCGGGCCTGGGGGAGCGGGCTACGTGTATTTCAGGGGTTCGCGTGAAGTTTTTCACGCGATCGGGCCTGGGGGAGCGGGCTATGTGTATTCCAGGGGTTCGCGTGAACTTTTTCACGCGATCGGGCCTGGGGGAGCGAGCTACGTGTATTTCAGGGGTTTGCGTGAAGTTTATCACGCGATCGGGCATGGGGGAGCGGGCTACGTGTATTTCAGGGGTTCACGTGAAGTTTTTCACGCGATCGGGCCTGGGGGAGCGGGCTACGTGTATTCCAGGGGTTCGCGTGAACTTTTTCATGCGATCGGGCCTGGGGGAGCGAGCTATGTGTATTTCAGGGGTTTGCGTGAAGTTTTTCACGCGATCGGGCCTGGGGGAGCGGGCTATGTGTATTTCAGGGGTTCGCGTGAAGTTTCTCACGCGATCGGGCCTGGGGGAGCGTGCTACGTGTATTTCAGGGGTTTGCGTGAAGTTTTTCACGCGATCGGGCCTGGGGGAGCGGGCTACGTGTATTTCAGGGGTTCGCGTGAAGTTTTCACGCGATCGGGCCTGGGGGAGCGGGCTACGTGTATTTCAGGGGTTCGCGTGAAGTTTTCACGCGATCGGGCCTGGGGGAGCGGGCTACGTGTATTTCAGGGGTTCGCGTGAAGTTTCTCACGCGATCGGGCCTGGGGGAGCGGGCTACGTGTATTTCAGGGGTTCGTGTGAAGTTTTTCACGCGATCGGGCCTGGGGGAGCGGGCTACGTGTATATCAGGGGTTCGCGTGAAGTTTCTCACGTGATCGGGCCTGGGGGAGCGGGCTATGTGTATTTCAGGGGTTCGCTTCACGCGATCGGGCCTGAGGGGGAGCGGGGTACCACTCACCGTCTGCCTTGCGTGTAGAAGAACGCGTAGCCAACACCCGCTGTGAAGTAATAGCGTGTGAACCCCAACGGATGGAAAACACACACACCGCACGAAAAGCACGTACAGAGCAGTTCAAAGGCACGCGGGATCTCCAACCCCTGCCAGGGCAATGCCCATGTGCGAAACGTCACAGACGCGCTTACGCTGTAAGGGCCTTTGGTCCAATGAAATTGCATACGCGTGCTTACGCGCTTACGCGCTAAGGGCCTTTCCTCGAATATCACGCTAACGTGCAGGATTTTCACGTGCCAAATCACTCCGTATCAAGCTGGCCACGCGAAAACACACCGAAGACCACGCTCCTGCCCAGAAGGCCGAATTACTGCCCCCCAGTGCCCCGAGCAGCCTCCCACGTGCCATCTGCTGCTGCCTGACTGCCTGCCTGCCTGCTGCCACTGTGCCCTGCCATTTGGTGCCTGCACATCAGCCATCTGCAGGGGTCCAGTTGCTGTGTCCACCCCTGCTGGAACAGAAGACTCCCGACTCGGATAACATCGCTCCACAGCCCAGCCCCAGGACCCAGTTGCCCACCCACTCCTGCCCCTGGGGTTGCCATGTCGGGCACATCAACATCTGGCACCAGTGGCAACCCCCGGCCCGAGGGGCAGAGGGGCACCAGCTTCACTGCCACCGAAGTTGGTGTCCTGGTGGAGCAAGTCCTGGGGCAGTATGATGCCCTCTTCGGATCGTCCCTCGCCAACAAGGAAGGACGGGAGAGGCTCTGGGCCGACTGTGTGGTTGCCATCAACGCAGAGGTAGTGGCAAACCCGCACCATCCAGAAGGTCAAGAAGCGCTGGGAGGACTTGAGGTCCAGGACCCTCACAAAGGTCCGGCGCCTCGTGGAGGGGGGACGGGGCTGCATGAGTTCCATCCAGATGAGGGTCCTGGAACGCGTACACCCAGCGCTCCACGCCCAGGTCCTTAGAGGGAGACCCGTCTGGAGTTGAGCGGTAAGTGGCCAAGCATTGCTGTGTGAGTCAGGGCATGTTGCAGTGTGCTGGTTGTCTGATACTTGCCTGTATGTGTGACATAGGCCATGTACGCATGTATGTGTGCAGGGACATCATGGTAATGCATGTGCCACCAGTAATGTGTGAACCGCACGGTTGTTGCATGTGTTTAAATGCAACATGGGGAGCCCTATGCAGATTGTACACATGAGAGCATGGCAGTCTCTGTTCTTGGACATGGGTGGGGGTGAGGGATGGGTGCTGATGCCAGGTACATATATGGTATGCATGTCTGTGTGCCTGAACTGCGTGTCTGTGACTTGTGAATGCCATGGATGCATGACACATGTCTGTGACAATGTACAGATTCACTGATGCAGCCTAGTCATCCTTGTATCCACTGTGATTGGGGTGTACGGGGCCAGATGGATGTGACTGAGGTGAAGTGTGTGCATGTGATAGGCATGACCCATGATGCATGTGAGTTCCATTACATTGTATGTTTCGAGAGTCCATTGGACATGTATGGAAATGTCCATGGCATGCACCATGACTGTCACTGTGTGTGTTTTGCCTGGACTGACACATGTGTTGTGGAGGGACATGATGGAAGTGTACTTTGACAGTGGCACTCATCTGCTATTGCTTCCTGTCTAGGGGACCATTGTACAGTACCCTGATGCTTGTGTTCTATGTCTCCCTCTACGCAGCGGCTAGTGAAGAAGAGGGCGGAGACGGCGCTGTGGAGCAAGGCGGCAGGGATGCCCCCACGGCTGCAGCGGAAGGGGTGGGTGAGCCCCCACAGGGGCCTTCTACGGCGGAAGATGGAGCCATCCAGGTTGGTGGTTTCCACAGAGGAGCAGGAGGCCGCCACTGAGCCGCACATGGGGCCTGGTGGGGGCATCCCTGCTGGTGAAAGTGGTGCAGTCCAGGGGCAGGAGGCAGCACAGGTCACCGTGGAGGGGCCTGTGCATGTCGCTGTCCCTGACCCTGTGGGTGCACCACCATGCACCAGCAGGGATGCCCCGTCCCAGGCCCGTCCGCAGGTAGAGGGGATGTCCATGTCATCTGACTCCCCTCCACCTGCGGACGAGGGGACCCCTGGCCGTATGGAGAAGGTCCTGATTGGGGTCGCGATGCGCACGGCTGTGATTCGTGATGGTGTGCGTGCTTCCCAGGAGGAGCACGCACGTCATCACGAAGAGCACCGTGCTGATATGGCCCAATTGGGATCGTCCATGTTCGGGGGTTTCCTGCATGTGTCGGCCAATCTGGTGGCCCTCTCCTCCTCTGTGGAGACTATACACCAGTCGTTCTACTTGCCGTCTTCCGGCCCAGATGCCACCAGGGCCCCCTGTGGACCTGCCCTGACAAATGCAGCCAGCTCGGTGGGGATCCCATCCCTGCCACAGTCGGGAGTCGGAGGTCCAGCATGGGTGGACACCACAGCAACTGTACCCCAGCAGATGGAGGATGTGCCGGCATCATCAGGCAGGGCACGTGCACGACGGCGTCGGTGGATTCCATCAGCCTGGATCCCGTCGTGCTGGCAGAGGCAGTTGCGTCGGAGGCAGCAGCAGAGTCAACGTGGGAGGCATCATGGCTCAGGGCCTTCAACATCGGAGGGGCAGGCATCGGCCGGAGGGCAGGAGGACCCAGGACAGGAAGTGTCTTCCGTGTGGCTGCGGTTGGACCAGCAGATAGGTGCGGAGCGGCGGCGGGCGGAAGAGGCGCGGCTCACGATGGTCAGGGCGGAGAACTCCATGCGGAGGGCCCTGAGGCGGGCCGAGTGCCTCGAGGGAATCCGCAGGGGGTTGGAGGAGCAGATGGCGTCGTCCCTGCGGACCCTCGGGGCCATGGAACAGGGCCGCCTCCGGGACATAGACGAGGAGTTTGATGATGCCCTGGCCCGGAACGCCACGGAGTGAGCCGCTGGACTTGCCCGCCGCCTTTGTATATAGTTCTTTAGTTTTAGGTTTCATTTGTTTCTTCTTATGATTTGGAGTCGACGGACACAGCTCCACTTTTTGTATATAGTTGTATTTTAGTTAGGGTTTTTTGTAGGTTTCCTTTGTTCAGTTGGGCTCATGGACCCTTGGATGTTTTGTACATAGTTCTTCATTGGATTGTTTTATTTTTGATTTATTCTCCATGGAGCAATGGTCTTTGCATTTATTTTTATCTCTCGGATTGATTTTATTTTTAATGTGACTTTGAACAACATTTTTTTGGATTTGGATTTGTAGTTTTGATTTTTTTGGACGGACATGCAGCTTATCTTTTTTTCATTGCCATTGTAGTTTGTTTCATTTCATTTGCATTCAATTTTTTTTAATACAATTTTGTTTTCATACTTCACTGTGTGGAATCATCTCATTGGTTTCATGCATGTCATGTTGGGTGTTTTCCCATTCATTTGCAACCATTGTGTGTGACGGACATGGGTTCATTTGCTTTATGAACATTGGGGATGTAACATGTAATTTCCATTTCCATGTGGGTGAATGGGTTACTTGGTAGGGCCTTTTGGCTGTGGAGGCTGACCATAACGCACATGATTGGGGATTGTGAGGACCTGGGTGCAGGGGGACATGAGTGGGGGCCTGGTAGGCTGCCCCTGGATGCTGGGGGGTGGGGGTGGTGGGAGACATGAGTGGGGGCCTGGTGGAGGCTGCCCCTGGTGGCTGGGGGGTGGGGTGATGGGAGACATGAGTGGGGGCCTGGTGGAGGCTGCCCCTGGTGGCTGGGGGGTGGGGGTGGTGGGAGACATGAGCGGGGGCCTGGTGGAGGCTGCCCCTGCACTGCTGGGGGCTGGGGGTGGTGGGAGACATGAGTGGGGGCCTGGTGGAGGGTGCCCCTGCACTGCTGGGGGGTGGGGGTGGTGGGAGACATGAGTGTGGGCCTGGTGGAGGCTGCCCCCTGTGGCTGGGGGGTGGGGGTGGTGGGAGACATGAGTGGGGGTCTGGTGGAGGCTGCCCCTGGTGGCTGGGGGGTGGGGGTGGTGGGAGACATGAGTGGGGGCCTGGTGGAGGCTGCCCCTGCACTGCTGGGGTGTGGGGGTGGTGGGAGACATGTGTGTGGGCCTGGTGGAGGCTGCCCTTGGTGGCTGGGGGGTGGGGGTGGTGGGAGACATGAGTGGGGGCCTGGTGGAGGCTGCCCCTGGTGGCTGGGGGGTGGGGGTGGTGGGAGACATGAGTGGGGGCCTGGTGGAGGCTGCCCCTGCACTGCTGGGGGGTGGGGGTGGTGGGAGACATGAGTGGGGCCTGGTGGAGGGTGCCCCTGCACTGCTGGGGGGTGGGGGTGGTGGGAGACATGAGTGTGGGCCTGGTGGAGGCTGCCCCTGGTGGCTGGGGGTGGGGGTGATGGGAGACATGAGTGGGGGCCTGGTGGAGGCTGCCCCTGCGCTGCTGGGGGGTGGGGGTGGAGGGAGACATGGGTGGGGGCCTGGTGGAGGGTGCCCCACAGTGCTGGGGGGTCGGGGGGTGGGAGAAATGAGTGGGGGCCTGGTGGAGGCTGCCCCTGCACTGCTGGGGGGTGGGGGTGGTGGGAGACATGGGTGGGGGCCTGGTGGAGGGTGCCCCACAGTGCTGGGGGGTCGAGGGGGTGGGAGACATGAGTGGGGGCCTGGTAGAGGGTGCCCCTGCACTGCTGGGGGGTGGGGGTGGTGGGAGACATGAGTTGGACATGTGTGGGGGCCTGGTGGGGGCTGCCCCTGGATGCTGGGGGGTGGAGGTGGTGGGAGACATGAGTGTGGGCCTGGTGGGGGCTGCCCATGGTGGCTGGGGGGTGGGGGTGCTGGGTGACATGAGCAAGTGTGCAGGGTAGTCCCCTGTGGTGTCGGCTGCCTGCAGGGGCCGTGGGGGGTGTACAGGGAATACCTGGGAGCACACAGCCAAATCGCGTGTAGAATTTCCCGCGTACCCTGTCATACACGTACCCAGCCAAATCGCGTGTGGAAATTCCCGTGCACGTACCCGGCCAAATCGCGTGTGGAACTTCCCGCGCACCCCTGAAATACACATACCCCGATGGAATCGCGTGTGGAACTTCCCACGCACCCCTGAAATACACGTACCCTGCTGAAATCGCGTGTGAAACTTGCCCCGCACCCCGAAATACACGTACCCTGCTGAAATCGCATGTGGCACTTCCCGCGCACCCCTGAGATATGCGTACCCTGCTCGCACGGGCCCAATCGCGTGCGGAAATTCCCGCGCACCCCTGAAATGCACGTACCATGCTGAAATCGCATGTGGAACGTCCCGCGCACCCAGAAATACACATACCCTGCTGAAATCGCGTGTGGAACTTCCCGCGCACCCCTGAAATGCCCGTACCATGCTGAAATCGCGTGTGGAACGTCGCCCGCACCCAGAAATACACGTACCCTGCTGAAATCGCGTGTGGAACTTCCCGCGCACCCCTGAAATCCATGTACCCTGCCAAATCGCGTGTGAGACTTCCCACGCACCACTGAGATCCACGTACCCAGACAAATCGCGTGTGGATATTCCCGTGCAGGTACCCGGCCAAACCGCGTGTGGAACTTCCCGCGCACCTCTGAAATCCACGTACCCTGCCAAATCGCGTGTGAAACTTCCCGCGCACCCCTGAGATCCACATACCCAGACAAATCGCGTGTGGAAATTCCCGCGCACCCCTGAGATACGCGTACCCTGCTCGCACAGGCCCAATCACGTGTGGAAATTCCCGCACACCCCTGAAATGCACGTAGCATGCTGAAATTGCATGTGGAACGTCCCCCGCACCCGGAAATACAGTACCCTGCTGAAATCGCGTGTGGAACTTCTCGCGCAACCCTGAAATACACGTATCCTGCGGAAATTGCGTGTGGAACTTCCCGCGCACCCCTGAAATACGCGTACCATGCTCGCACAGGGCCAATCGCGTGAGGTACTTTCTGCGCACCCCAGTGATACACGTAGCCAGCTTGCCGTGCTGGTACAGGGTTAGCGCAGCCCTTTGCGCTGGATTGGGTATATTGATGGCTTTTCCCTGCGCGAGAGGCGTTCTTGGGGGCGTAACTGGCGCTGCTGCAGGGTCGCTGCGCCACTGTGCACCACAGCTGGTTTTGGTGGCTGGAATCCATGAATACGCTGTGCGCGGAAATGGATTTTGGCGCACGCGGCTGGCGCAGGGATTTGCACACGCACACTGTGCGCCTGCCGCGTGCGCCACTTGTGCGCTGAATTCTATGAATTATCCCCTAAGTATAGAATGGGGATGATTATGTTTGATTGCGAAATGATATACATGATCATTCATTTCAAATGTTTCAATAATTAGTTTTGGTATCTGCACTTATTGAATCAATCACAGCTGTATCCTTTCCTCTATGTAACTTGTCTGCCATCTTGTGCACCTTCTTGCTTGCCCTTAACACCAGCGGGTACTCACTTTTGAAAATGCAACTCAGATTGAGTTTTTTTCATTTTGTTTTATTGGTGGCCCTTTAGCAACTTTAGCACCACCTAAGAAGCACATGAATTGGTATTGACTGTTTAGAGAAAGGGGTGTGAAGAGGGCCTGGTGGCTATTGTGTAGGCAGAAAAAATTAGCAGCTGTCCGCAAGAAGCTTCGTTTCGTTCACATGTGGTGTGTGAGTCCACATCGT
Organism: Ambystoma mexicanum; assembly: GCF_040938575.1. Taxonomy (NCBI): domain Eukaryota; kingdom Metazoa; phylum Chordata; class Amphibia; order Caudata; family Ambystomatidae; genus Ambystoma; species Ambystoma mexicanum. The sequence goes on along the minus strand of NC_090931.1, from coordinate 571,971,873 downwards.
TTTGGATCATAGTCTTGCTAAGTAAACTGATAGGTACTGTGGATCTGAAAAAACATACAATGCGATTTAAAAAAAGCTAATAATGCCTGGTCGGTAGATCCAAGTGTGCCCTGCCCGTATTCCCTGTTCTGCTGATACCTGCATCTGGTGCAAGGTCCCCACTGAACTCTGGGTTGGTGAGGAGGGCGAATCAAAGGTGAAGAAGAAAATTACACTGGTTCCATTTGAACCTAATTGAAAACACTAACATTGGGCAATTCACATTATGCGCTGCTTTGGCAATGGAGTATTTCAGCACAGTTTCCTGGCTTTATTTTCCCTGGTTGATTTCTGTAGCACCTGGGCTGTTCCAAATCTTCCCGTCTCCCTCACTTTCTACATCACTCATCTTCTCCTCTGGATCCAGTTCCAGCAGGTACTTCTAAATATCCCTATACAGTCCTTGCAATCCCTGCCGATGCAGGTGTTGTTTCATGCACTGATGCTCCCTCAATTCAAGCCTTCCTGGCTCCCTGGGCTAGTGGCATCTTTGCCTGGCCCTCAGCTGCAACACCTGGTCTACCTCTGTATCTTTCTGGAACCGATAAAGTCCTGGTTCCTCAGCTCTGCCATTGCTGAAATTCCTTCCGGTTGTGCTGGGTTAATTAGGGTATCAACACGTCTTGTTAATTGATGACCATGCACTAAAAGAGACACATTTTATGAAAAATATAATAATTCTTGCACTCCGTTCCAATTTGGGAAAAAATATGATTAGCAATATATTCTTGGAACTGTGCAATACTTTGGTCTTTATAAAAATAAATTGACCATTTCAACCCTGTCCAACCATTTTCACATAATCCAGATAGTAGATGAGCTCCTTGCATCATGGATCACACTGCACTGACAAATTAACAAAACATGTTAATAACTATATGCAAACCATCAAACCTTTCATTAAAACAAATAGTGTAGCTCTCCATGAAGGAAAGCCTTCTAGACAAATAGCAAATAAGCTGTTTTGCTTTGTAATAAGATAGTGCTAATGGACAAGCCCAGTTTTTCCAGAATCCTATCAGTAGTAGGGTGACTTTTCCTGCCCTTATTCCTTCTATATCTATTGAGATACCACGCATTCGGTAGTGACACCTGCAAAGTAATTTTCTTAAGAAATGTAGCCTTAATCAATGAAAGACAAATATTTTAAATAAGTAAAAAATCAAATATGCAAATTAGCACAAGGAAGTGACAAATCTATGCAGTTTGACATTATCTAATCAAAATGTATGTTTGCTTGATGAGAAGAGAAGAGCGCTGTTTCAATTTCTCTTGGAGAGGATGCAACACAATTACAATTTGAAAAATCTTGGCAATAATACTGCGCGTTTTAAACTACTTTTGCTGTCTGATGTCACAATGGCAGATGTTATAGAACTTCTTTGGTTGAGATTCTAATCCAAAAATGGGGTTGTAATTTTTTTCTTCTAGATTTAATTGGGTTCATTTTGATTATTTATTAGATTTTTTAATTATGTTTTTAATTCTACTCAGTTATTTATCAAAGGTTTATTAGCGTTACATGTGTTATTTGGATTTTCCTTTGTTTTTCATTGTGGCATTACCTGTTTGACAGTTAGTATATAATGGGGATGATTATGTTTAATTGCGAAATGATATACATGATCATTCATTTCAAATGTTTCAATAATTAGTTTTGGTATCTGCACTTATTGAAGCAATCACAGCTGTATCCTTTCCTCTATGCAACTTGTCTGCCATCTTGTGCACCTTCTTGCTTGCCCTCATCACCAGCGGGTACTCACGTTTGAAAATGCAACTCAGATTGAGTTTTTTTCATTTTGTTTCATTGGTGGCCCATTAGCAACTTTAGCACCACCTAAGAATCACATGAATTGGTATTGACTGTTTAGAGAAAAGGGTGTGAAGAGGGCCTGGTGGCTATTGTGTAGGCAGAAAAAATTAGCAGCTGTCCGCAAGAAGCTTTGTTTGGTTCACATGTGGTGTGTGAGACCACATCATTTTGGATCATAGTCTTGCTAAGTAAACTGATAGGTACTGTGGATCTGAAAAAAAACTACAATGCAATTTCAAAAAGGCTAATAATGCCTAGTCGGTAGATGCAAGTGTGCCCTGCCCGTATTCCATGTTCTGCTGATACCTGCATCTGGTGCAAGGTCCCCACTGAACTCTGGGCTGTAGAGGAGGGAGAATCAAAGGTGAAGAAGAAAATCACACTGGTTCCATTTGAAGCTAAGTGACAACACTAACATTGGGAAATTGACATTATGCGCTGCTTTGGCAATGGAGTATTTCAGCACAGTTTCCTGGCTTTATTTGCCCGGGTTAATTCTTGTAGCACCTGGGCTGTTCCAAATCTTCCTGTCTCCCTCTCTTTCTCCATCACTCATCTTCTCCTCTGGATCCAGTTCCAGCAGGTGCTTCTAAATATCCCTATACAGTCCTTGCAATCCATGCTGATGCAGGTGTTGTTTCATGCACTGATGCTCCCTCAATTCAAGCCTTCCTGGCTTCCTGAGCTACTGTCATCTTCCCCTGGCCCTCAGCTGCAACACCTGGTCTACCTCTGTGTCTTTCTGGAACCGATAAAGTCCTGGTTCCTCAGCTCTGCCATTGCTGAAATGCCTTCCAGTTGTGCTGTGTTAATTAGGGTATCAACACGTCTTGTTAATTGATGACCATGCACTAAAAGAGACACATTTTATGAAAAATATACTAATTCTTGCACTCCGTTCCAATTTTGGAAAAAAATATGATTAGCAATATATTCTTGGAACTGTGCAATGCTTTGGTCTTTATAAAAAAAATTACCTTTTCAACACTGTCCAACCATTTTCACATAATCTAGATAGTAGATGAGCTCCTTCCATCATGGATCACACTGTACTGACAAATAAAGAAAACATGTTAATAACTATATGCAAAGCATCAAACCTTTCATTAAAACAAATAGTGTAGCTCTCCATGAAGGAAAGCCTTCTAGACAAATAGCAAATGAACTGTTCTGCTTTGTAATTAGAGATTGCTAATGGACAAGCCCAGTTTTTCCAGAATCCTAAAAGTAGTAGGGTGACTTTTCCTGCCCTTATTCCTTCTATATCTATATAGATACCAGGCATTCCGTAGTGACAACTGCAAAGTAATTTGCTTAAGAAATGTAGCCTTAATCAATGAAAGACAAATATTTTAAATAAGTAAAACATTGAATATGCAAATTAGCACAAGGAAGTGACACAATCTATGCAGTTTGACATTATCAAATCAAACTGTATGCTTGCTTGATGAGAAGAGAAGAGCGCTGTTTCAATTTCTCTTGGAGAGGATGCAATACAATTACAATTTGAAAAATCTTGGCAATAATACTGCACGTTTTAAATTACTTTTGCTGTCTGATGTCACAATGGCAGATACTATAGAACTTCTTTGGTTGAGATTCTAATCCGAAAATGGGGTTGTAATTGTTTTTTTCTAGATTTAATTGGGTTCATTTTGATTATTTATTTGATTTTTTAATTATGTTTTTAATTCTAGTGAGTTATTTATCCAAGGTTTATTAGCGTTAGAGGTGTTATTTGGATTTTCCTTTGTTTTTCATTGTGGCATTACCTGTTTCACAGTTAGTATATATATAATGGGGGTGGTTATGTTTAATTGCGAAATGATATACATGATCATTCATTTCAAATGTTTCAATAATTAGTTTTGGTATATGCACTTATTGAAGCAATCACAGCTGTATCCCTTCCTCTATGCAACTTGTCTGCCATCTTGTGCACCTTCTGCCTTGCCATTAACATCAGCGGGTACTCACGCTTGAAAATGCAACTCAGATTGAGTTTCTTTCATTTTGTTTCATTGGTGCCACTTTAGCAACTTTAGGACCACCTAAGAAGCACATGAATTGGTATTGACTGTTTAGAGAAAAGGGTGTGAAGAGGGCCTGGTGGCTATTGTGTAGGTATAAAAATTATCAGCTGTCCGCAAGAAGCTACATTTGGTTCACATGTGGTGTGTGAGAGCACATCGTTTTGGATCATAGTCTTGCTAAGTAAAATGATAGGTACTGTGGATCTGAAAAAACATACAATGCGATTTCAAAAAGGCTAATAAGGCATGGTCGGTAGATCCAAGTGTGCCCTGCCCGTATTCCCTGTTCTGCTGATACCTGCATCTGGTGCAAGGTCCCCACTGAACTCTGGGTTGGTGAGGAGGGCGAATCAAAGGTGAAGAAGAAAATTACACTGGTTCCATTTGAACCTAATTGAAAACACTAACATTGGGCAATTTACATTATGCGCTGCTTTGGCAATGGAGTATTTCAGCACAGTTTCCTGGCTTTATTTGCCCGGGTTAATTCTTGTAGCACCTGGGCTGTTCCAAATCTTCCTGTCTCCCTCTCTTTCTCCATCACTCATCTTCTCCTCTGGATCCAGTTCCAGCAGGTGCTTCTAAATATCCCTATACAGTCCTTGCAATCCATGCTGATGCAGGTGTTGTTTCATGCACTGATGCTCCCTCAATTCAAGCCTTCCTGGCTTCCTGAGCTACTGTCATCTTCCCCTGGCCCTCAGCTGCAACACCTGGTCTACCTCTGTGTCTTTCTGGAACCGATAAAGTCCTGGTTCCTCAGCTCTGCCATTGCTGAAATGCCTTCCAGTTGTGCTGTGTTAATTAGGGTATCAACACGTCTTGTTAATTGATGACCATGCACTAAAAGAGACACATTTTATGAAAAATATACTAATTCTTGCACTCCGTTCCAATTTTGGAAAAAAATATGATTAGCAATATATTCTTGGAACTGTGCAATGCTTTGGTCTTTATAAAAAAAATTACCTTTTCAACACTGTCCAACCATTTTCACATAATCTAGATAGTAGATGAGCTCCTTCCATCATGGATCACACTGTACTGACAAATAAAGAAAACATGTTAATAACTATATGCAAAGCATCAAACCTTTCATTAAAACAAATAGTGTAGCTCTCCATGAAGAAAAGCCTTCTAGACAAATAGCAAATGAACTGTTCTGCTTTGTAATGAGAGATTGCTAATGGACAAGCCCAGTTTTTCCAGAATCCTAAAAGTAGTAGGGTGACTTTTCCTGCCCTTATTCCTTCTATATCTATATAGATACCAGGCATTCCGTAGTGACAACTGCAAAGTAATTTGCTTAAGAAATGTAGCCTTAATCAATGAAAGACAAATATTTTAAATAAGTAAAAAATTGAATATGCAAATTAGCACAAGGAAGTGACACAATCTATGCAGTTTGACATTATCAAATCAAACTGTATGCTTGCTTGATGAGAAGAGAAGAGCGCTGTTTCAATTTCTCTTGGAGAGGATGCAATACAATTACAATTTGAAAAATCTTGGCAATAATACTGCACGTTTTAAATTACTTTTGCTGTCTGATGTCACAATGGCAGATACTATAGAACTTCTTTGGTTGAGATTCTAATCCGAAAATGGGGTTGTAATTGTTTTTTTCTAGATTTAATTGGGTTCATTTTGATTATTTATTTGATTTTTTAATTATGTTTTTAATTCTAGTGAGTTATTTATCCAAGGTTTATTAGCGTTAGAGGTGTTATTTGGATTTTCCTTTGTTTTTCATTGTGGCATTACCTGTTTCACAGTTAGTATATATATAATGGGGATGGTTATGTTTAATTGCGAAATGATATACATGATCATTCATTTCAAATGTTTCAATAATTAGTTTTGGTATATGCACTTATTGAAGCAATCACAGCTGTATCCCTTCCTCTCTGCAACTTGTCTGCCATCTTGTGCACCTTCTGGCTTGCCATTAACATCAGCGGGTACTCACGCTTGAAAATGCAACTCAGATTGAGTTTCTTTCATTTTGTTTCATTGGTGCCACTTTAGCAACTTTAGGACCACCTAAGAAGCACATGAATTGGTATTGACTGTTTAGAGAAAAGGGTGTGAAGAGGGCCTGGTGGCTATTGTGTAGGTATAAAAATTATCAGCTGTCCGCAAGAAGCTACATTTGGTTCACATGTGGTGTGTGAGAGCACATCGTTTTGGATCATAGTCTTGCTAAGTAAAATGATAGGTACTGTGGATCTGAAAAAACATACAATGCGATTTCAAAAAGGCTAATAATGCATGGTCGGTAGATCCAAGTGTGCCCTGCCCGTATTCCCTGTTCTGCTGATACCTGCATCTGGTGCAAGGTCCCCACTGAACTCTGGGCTGTAGAGGAGGGAGAATCAAAGGTGAAGAAGAAAATCACACTGGTTCCATTTGAACCTAATTGACAACGCTAACATTGGGCAATTGACATTATGCGCTGCTTTTGCAATGGAGTATTTCAGCACAGTTTCCTGGCTTTATTTGCCCCGGTTGATTCTCGTAGCACCTGGGCTAGTCCAAATCTTCCCGTCTCCCTCACTTTCTCCATCACTCATCTTCTGCTCTGGATCCAGCTCCGGCAGTGCTTCTAAACATCCCTATACAGTCCTTGCAATCCCTGCCGATGCAGGTGTTGTTTCATGCACTGATGCTCCCTCAATTCAAGCCTTCCTGGCTTGCTGAGCTACTGTCATCTTCCCCTGGCCCTCAGCTGCCACACCTAGTCTACCTCTGTGTCTTTCTGGAACCGATAAAGTCCTGGTTCCTCAGACCTCCCATTGCTGAAATTCCTTCCAGTTGTGCTGGGTTAATTAGGGTATCAACACGTCTTGTTAATTGATGACCATGCACTAAAAGAGACACATTTTATGAAAAATATAATAATTCTTGCACTCCGTTCCAATTTTGGAAAAAAATATGATTGGCAATATATTCTTGGAACGGTGCAATGCTTTGGTCTTTATAAAAAGAAATTACCTTTTCAACACTGTCCAACCATTTTCACATAATCTAGATAGTAGATGAGCTCCTTGCATCATGGATCACACTGCACTGACAAATAAAGAGAACATGTTAATAACTATACACAAAGCATCAAACCTTTCATTAAAACAAATAGTGTAGCTCTCCATGAAGGAAAGCCTTCTAGACAAATAGCAAATGAGCTGTTCTGCTTTGTAATTTGAGATTGCCAATGGACAAGCCCAGTTTTTCCGGAATCCTATCAGTAGTAGGGTGACTTTTCCTGCCCTTATTCCTTCTATATCTATTTAGATACCACACATTCCGTAGTGACACCTGCAAAGTAATTTGCTTAGGAAATGTAGCCTTAATCAATGAAAGACAAATATTTTAAATAAGTAAAAAATCGAATATGCAAATTAGCACAAGGAAGTGACAAATCTATGCAGTTTGACATTATCAAATCAAAATGTATGCTTGCTTGATGAGAAGAGTGCTGTTTCAATTTCTCTTGGAGAGGATGCAATACAATTACAATTTGAAAAATCTTGGCAATAATACTGCACGTTTTAAATTACTTTTGCTGTCTGATGTCACAATGGCAGCTATTATAGAACTTCTTTGGTTGAGATTCTAATCCGAAAAATGGGGTTGTAATTGTTTTTTCTAGATTTAATTGTGTTCATTTTGATTATTTATTAGATTGTTTAATTATGTTTTTAATTCTAGTGAGTTATTTATCCAAGGTTTATTAGCGTTAGAGATGTTATTTGGATTTTCCTTTGTTTTTCATTGTGGCATTACCTGTTTCACAGTTAGTATATAATGGGAATGATTATGTGTATTTGCGAAATGATATACATGATCATTCATTTCATATGTTTCAATAATTAGTTTTGGTATATGCACTTATTGAAGCAATCACAGCTGTATCCCTTCCTCTATGCAACTTGTCTGCCATCTTGTGCACCTTCTGGCTTGCCCTCAACACCAGCGGGTACTGACGCTTGAAAATGAAACTCAGATTGAGTTTTTTTCATTTTGTTTCATTGGTGGCCCTTTAGCAACTTTAGCACCACCTAAGAAGCACATGAATTGGTATTGACTGTTTAGAGAAAGGGGTGTGAAGAGGGCCTGGTGGCTATTGTGTAGGCAGAAAAAATTAGCAGCTGTCCGCAAGAAGCTTCGTTTCGTTCACATGTGGTGAGAGAGACCACATTGTTTTGGATCATAGTCTTGCTAAGTAAACTGATAGGTACTGTGGATCTGAAAAAACATACAATGCGATTTCAAAAAGGCTAATAATGCCTGGTCGGTAAATCCAAGTGTGACCTGCCCGTATTCCCTGTTCTGCTGATACCTGCATCCGGTGCAAGGTCCCCACTGAACTCTGGGCTGTAGAGGAGGGAGAATCAAAGCTGAAGAAGAAAATCACACTGGTTCCATTTGAATCTAAGTGACAACATTAACATTGGGCAATTGACATTATCCGCTGCTTTGGCAATGGAGTATTTCAGCACAGTTTCCTGGCTTTATTTGCCCCGGTTGATTCCTGTAGCACCTGGGCTGTTCCAAATCTTCCCGTCTCCCTCACTTTCTCCATCACTCATCTTTTCCTCTGGATCCAGTTCCAGCAGGTGCTTCTAAATATCCCTATAGAGTCCTTGCAATCCCTGCTGATGCAGGTGTTGTTTCATGCACTGATGCACTCTCAATGCAAGCCTTCCTGGCTCCCTGGGCTAGTGGCATCTTTGCCTGGCCCTCAGCTGCAACACCTGGTCTACCTATGTGTCTTTCTGGAACCAATAAAGTTGTGGTTCCTCAGCCCTGCCATTGCTGAAATTCCTTCCAGTTGTTCTGGGTTAATTAGGGTATCAAGAAGTCTTGTTAATTGATGGCCATGCACTAAAACAGACACCTTTTATGAAAAATATAATAATTCTTGCACTCGGTTCCAATTTTGTAAAAAATATGATTAGCAATATATTCTTGGAACTGTGCAATACTTTGGTCTTTATAAAAAAAATTGACCATTTCAACCCTGTCCAACCATTTTCACATAATCCAGATAGTAGATGAGCTCCTTGCATCATGGATCACACTGCACTGATAAATTAACAAAACATGCTAATAACTATATGCAAACCATCAAACCTTCCATTAAAACAAATAGTGTAGCTCTGCATGAAGGAAAGCCTTCTAGACAAATAGCAAATGAGCTGTTCTGCTTTGTAATCAGAGATTGCCAATGGACAAGCCCAGTTTTTCCAGAATCCTATCAGTAGTAGGGTGACTTTTCCTGCCCTTATTCTTTCTATATTTATTGAGATGCCACGCATTCCGTAGTGACACCTGCAAAGTAATTTGCTTAAGAAATGTAGCCTTAATCAATGAAAGAAAAATATTTTAAATAAGTAAAAAATCGAATATGCAAATTAGCACAAGGAAATGACAAACCTATGCAGTTTGACATTATCAAATCAAAATGTATGCTTGCTTGATGAGAAGAGAAGAGCGCTGTTTCAATTTCTCTTGGGGAGGATGCAATACAATTACAATTTGAAAAATCTTGGCAATAATACTGCACCTTTTAAATTACTTTTGCTGTCTGATGTCACAATGGCAGATGTTCTAGAACTTCTTTGGTTGAGATTCTAATCCGAAAATGGGGTTGTAGTTTTTTTTTTCTAGATTTAATTGGGTTCATTTTGATTATTTATTAGATTTTTTAATTATGTTTTTAATTCTAGTGAGTTATTTATCAAAGGTTCATTAGCGTTACATGTGCTATTTTTATTTTCCTTTGTTTTTCATTGTGGCATTACCTGTTTGACAGTTAGTATAGAATGGGGATGATTATGTTTAATTGCGAAATGATATACATGATCATTCATTTCAAATGTTTCAATAATTAGTTTTGGTATCTGCACTTATTGAAGCAATCACAGCTGTATCCTTTCCTCTATGTAACTTGTCTGCCATCTTGTGCACCTTCTTGCATGCCCTTAACACCAGCGGGTACTCACGTTTGAAAATGCAACTCAGATTGAGTTTTTTTCATTTTGTTCCATTGGTGGCCCTTTAGCAACTTTAGCATCACCTAAGAAGCAAATGAATTGGTATCGACTGTTTAGAGAAAGGGGTGTTAAGAGGGCCTGGTGGCTATTGTGTAGGCAGAAAAAATTAGCAGCTGTCCGCAAGAAACTTCATTTCGTTCACATGTGGTGTGTGAGACCACATCGTTTTGGATCATAGTCTTGCTAAGTAAACTGATAGGTACTGTGGATCTGAAAAAACACACAATGCGATTTCAAAAAGGCTAATAATGCCTGGTCGGTAAATCCAAGTGTGCCCTGCCCATATTCCCTGTTCTGCTGATACCTGCATCTGGTGCAAGGTCCCCACTGAACTCTGGGCTGTAGAGGAGGGAGAATCAAAGCTGAAGAAGAAAATCACACTGGTTCCATTTGAACCTAAGTGACAACACTAACATTGGGCAATTGATATTATGCGCTGCTTTGGCAATGGAGTATTTCAGGACAGTTTCCTGGCTTTATTTGCCCCGGTTGATTCTTGTAGCACCTGGGCTGTTCCAAATCTTCCCGTCTCCCTCACTTTCTCCATCACTCATCTCCTCTGGATTCAGTTCCAGCAGGTGCTTCTAAATATCCCTTTACAGTCCTTGCAATCCCTGCTGATGCAGGTATTGTTTCATGCACTGATGCTCTCTCAATTCAAGCCTTCCTGCCTCCCTGGGCTACTGGCATCTTTGCCTGGCCCTCAGCTGCAACACCTGGTCTACCTCTGTGTCTTTCTGGAACCAATAAAGTTGTGGTTCCTCAGCCCTGCCATTGCTGAAATTCCTTCCAGTTGTACTGGGTTAATTAGGGTATCAAGAAGTCTTGTTAATTGATGGCCATGCACTAAAAGAGACACCTTTTATGAAAAATATAATAATTCTTGCACTCGGTTCCAATTTTGTAAAAAATATGATTAGCAATATATTCTTGGAACTCTGCAATACTTTCGTCTTTATAAAAATAAATTGACCATTTCAACCCTGTCCAAACATTTTCACATAATCCAGATAGTAGATGAGCTTCTTGCATCATGGATCACACTGCACTGACAAATTAACAAAACATGTTAATAACTATATGCAAATCATCAAACCTTTCATTAAAACAAATAGTGTAGCTCTCCATGAAGGAAAGCCTTCTAGACAAATAGCAAATGAGCTGTTCTGCTTTATAATCAGAGATTGCTAATGGACAAGCCCAGTTTTTCCAGAATCCTATCAGTAGTAGGGTGACTTTTCCTGCCCTTGTTCCTTCTACATCTATTTAGATACCACACATTCCGTAGTGACACCTGCAAAGTAATTTGCTTAACAAATGTAGCCTTAATCAATGAAAGACAAATATTTTAAATAAGTAAAAAATTGAATATGCAAATTAGCACAAGGAAGTGACACAATCTATGCAGTTTGACATTATCAAATCAAACTGTATGCTTGCTTGATGAGAAGAGAAGAGCACTGTTTCAATTTCTCTTGGAGAGGATGCAATAAAATTACAATTTGAAAAATCTTGGCAATAATACTGCAGGTTTTAAATTACTTTTTCTGTCTGATGTCACAATGGCAGATATTATAGAACTTCTTTGGTTGAGATTCTAATCCGAAAATGGGGTTGTAATTGTTTTTTCTAGATTTAATTGGGTTCATTTTGATTATTTATTAGATTTTTTAATTATGTTTTTAACTCTAGTGAGTTATTTATCCAAAGTCTATTAGCGTTAGAGGTGTTATTTGGATTTTCCTTTGTTTTTCATTGTGGAATTACCTGTTTCACAGTTAGTATATAATGGGAATGATTATGTTTAATTGCAAAATGATATACATGATCATTCATTTCAAAAGTTTCAATAATTTGTTTTGGTATATGCACTTATTGAAGCAATCACAGCTGTATCCCTTCCTCTATGCAACTTGTCTGCCATCGTGTGCACCTTCTTGCTTGCCCTCAACACCAGGGGGTACTCACGTTTGAAAATGCAACTCATATTACGTTTTTTTCATTTTGTTTCATTGGTGGCCCTTTAGCAACTTTAGCTCCACCTAAGGAGCACATTAATTGGTATTGACTGTTTAGAGAAAAGGGTGTGAAGAGGGCCTGGTGGCTATTGTGTAGGTAGAAAAAATTAGCAGCTGTCCGCAAGAAGCTTTTTTTGATTCACATGTGGTGTGTGAGAGCACATCGTTTTGGATCATAGTCTTGCTAAGTAAACTGATAGGTACTGTGGATCTGAAAAAACATACAATGCAATTTCAAAAAAGCTAATAATGCCTGGTCGGTAGATCCAAGTGTGCCCTGCCCGTATTCCCTGTTCTGCTGATACCTGCATCTGGTGCAAGGTCCCCACTGAACTCTGGGCTGTAGAGGAGGGAGAATCAAAGCTGGAGAAGAAAATCACACTGGTTCCATTTGAACCTAATCGAAAACACTAACATTGGGCAATTGACATTATGCGCTGCTTTGACAATGGAGTATTTCAGCACAGTTTCCTGGCTTTATTTGCCCCGGTTGATTCTCGTAGCACCTGGGCTGTTCCAAATCTTCCCGTCTCCCTCATTTTCTCCATCACTCATCTTCTGCTCTGGATCCAGCTCCGGCAGGTGCTTCTAAATATCCCTATACAGTCCTTGCAATCCCTGCTGATGCAGGTGTTGTTTCATGCACTGATGCTCCCTCAATTCAAGCCTTCCTGGCTTCCTGGGCTACTGGCATCTTTGCCTGGCCCTCAGCTGCAACACCTTGTCTACCTCTGTGTCTTTCTGGAACCAATAAAGTTGTGGTTCCTCAGCCCTGCCATTGCTGAAATTCCTTCCAGTTGTGCTGGGTTAATTAGGGTATAAACACGTCTTGTTAATTGATTACCGTGCACTAAAAGAGACACATTTTATGAAAAATATAATAATTCTTGCACTCCGTTCCAGTTTTGGAAAAAAATATGATTAGCAATATATTCTTGGAACTGTGCAATACTTTGGTCTTTATAAAAAAAAAATGACCATTTCAGCACTGTCCAACCATTTTCACATAATCCAGATAGTAGATGAGCTCCTTGCATCATAGATCACACTGTACTGACAAATTAACAAAACATGTTAGTAACTATATGCAAAGCATCAAACCTTACATTAAAACAAATAGTGTAGCTCTCCATAATGGAAAGCCTTCTAGACAAATAGCAAATGAGCTGTTCTGCTTGGTAAGCAGAGATTGCTAATGGGCAAGCCCAGTTTTTCCAGAATCCTATCAGTAGTAGGGTGACTTTTCCTGCCCTTATTCCTTCTATATTTATTTAGATACCACGCATTCCGTAGTGACACCTGCAAAGTAATTTGCTTAAGAAATGTAGCCTTAATCAATGAAAGACAAATATTTTAAATAAGTAAAAAATTGAATATGCAAATTAGCACAAGGAAGTGACACAATGGGCCTCATTACGACCCAGGCGGTAAGTTACCGCCTGGGTCGTACCCTTACCAACATGGTGTAAACTACATTTACACCATGGTGGTTGGCAGATTTACCGCCCCATTCCAAGGTGAGTGGGGCGGTAAATCCCCATTTGCCATTTTACCCTTCCCCATTCCCATTTTTGCCCCATAGGGCATAGTGGGAGTGGGGAAGGCGCTAATTACGCCACCGTAAATTCTGGTGGCGTAATTAGCACCATGGTCCCTTAGCGCCATGGATTTTAACGCCTGCAAAAAGCAGGCGTTAATATCACCATGGCGCTAAGGGACCTTGTAATCAGGCGTTAAGGGTCGGCGCCGTTAACGGCGCCGTTAACCCGTTAACGCCTGACTCGTAATGAGGCCCATTGAGTTTTTTTCATTTTGTTTCATTGGTAGCCCTTTAGCAACTTTAGCATCACCTAAGAAGCAAATGAATTGGTATTGACTGTTTAGAGAAAGGGGTGTGAAGAGGGCCTGGTGGCTATTGTGTAGGCAGAAAAAATTAGCAGCTGTCCGCAAGATGCTTCATTTCGTTCACATGTGGTGTGTGACACAACATTGTTTTGGATCATAGTCTTGCTAAGTAAACTGATAGGTACTGTGGATCTGAAAAAACATACAAAGCGATTTCAAAAAGGCTAATAATGCCTGGTCGGTAAATCCAAGTGTGCCCTGCCCGTATTCCCTGTTCTGCTGATACCTGCATCTGCTGCAAGGTCCCCACTGAACTCTGGGCTTTAGAGGAGGGAGAATCAAAGCTGAAGAAGAAAATCACACTGGTTCTATTTGAACCTAAGTGACAACACTAACATTGGGCAATTGACATTATGCACTGCTTTGGCAATGGAGTATTTCAGCACAGTTTCCTGGCTTTATTTGCCCCGGTTGATTCTTGTAGCACCTGGGCTGTTCCAAATCTTTCCGTCTCCCTCACTTTCTCCATCACTCATCTTCTCCTCTGGATCCAGTTCCAGCAGGTGCTTCTAAATATCCCTATACCGTCCTTGCAATCCCTGCTGATGCAGGTGTTGTTTCATGCACTGATGCTCTCTCAATTCAAGCCTTCCTGGCTCCCTAGGCTACTGGCATCTTTGCCTGGCCCTCAGCTGCCACACCTGGTCTACCTCTGTGTCTTTCTGGAACCAATAAAGTCCTTGTTCCTCAGCCCTGCCATTGCTGAAATTCCTTTCAGTTGTGCTGGGTTAATTAGGGTATGAACACGTCTTTTTAATTGATGACCATGCACTAAAAGAGACACATTTTATGGAAAATATAATAATTCTTGCACTCCGTTCCAATTTTGGAAAGAAATACGATTAGCAATATATTCTTGGAACTGTGCAATACTTTGGTCTTTATAAAAAAAAAATTACCTTTTCAACACTGACCAACCATTTTCACATAATCTAGATAGTAGATGAGCTACTTGCATCATGTATCACACTGTACTGACAAATGAAGAAAACATGTTAATAACTATACACAAAGCATCAAACCTTTCATTAAAACAAATAGTGTAGCTCTCCATGAAGGAAAGCCTTCTAGACAAATAGCAAATGAGCTGTTCTGCTTTGTAATGAGAGATCGCCAATGGACAAGCCCAGTTTTTCCAGAATCCTATCAGTAGTAGGCTGACTTTTCCTGCCCTTATTCCTTCTATATTTATTTAGATACCACACATTCTGTAGTGACACCTGCAAAGTAATTTGCTTAAGAAATGTAGCCTTAATCAATGAAAGACAAATATTTTAAATAAGTAAAAAATTGAATATGCAAATTAGCACAAGGAAGTGACACAATCTATGCAGTTTGACATTATCAAATCAAACTGTATGCGTGCTTGATGAGAAGAGAAGAGCGCTGTTTCAATTTCTCCTGGAGAGGATGCAATACAATTACAATTTGAAAAATCTTGCCAATAATACTGCACGTTTTAAATTACTTTTGCTGTCTGATGTCACAATGGCAGATATTATAGAACTTCTTTGGTTGAGATTCTAATCCGAAAATGGGGTTGTAATTGTTTTTTCTAGATTTAATTGGGTTCATTTTGATTATTTATTTGATTTTTTAATTATGTTTTTAATTCTAGTGAGTTATTTATACAAGGTTTATTAGCGTTAGAGGTGTTATTTGGATTTTCCTTTGTTTTTCATTGTGGCATTACCTGTTTCACAGTTAGTATATAATGGGGATGATTATGTTTAATTGCGAAATGATATACATGATCATTCATTTCAAATGTTTCAATAATTAGTTTTGGTATATGCACTTATTGAAGCAATCACAGCTGTATCCCTTCCTCTATGCAACTTGTCTGCCATCTTGTGCACCTTCTGGCTTGCCCTCAACACCAGGGGGTACTCAGATTGAGTTTTTTTCATTTTGTTTCATTGGTGGCACTTTAACAACTTTAGCACCACCTAAGAAGCAAATTAATTGGTATTGACTGTTTAGAGAAAGGGGTGTGAAGAGGGCCTGGTGGTTATTGTGTAGGCAGAAAAAATTAGCAGCTGTCCGCAAGAAGCTTTGTTTCGTTCACATGTGGTGTGTGAGAGCACATCGTTTTGGATCATAGTCTTGCTAAGTAAACTGATAGGTACTGTGGATCTGAAAAAACATACAATGCGTTTTCAAAAAGGCTAATAATGCCTGGTCGGTAAATCCAAGTGTGCCATGCCCGTATTCCCTGTTCTGCTGATACCTGCATCTGGTGCAAGGTCCCCACTGAACTCTGGGCTGTAGAGGAGGGAGAATCAAAGCTGAACAAGAAAATCACACTGGTTCCATTTGAACCTAAGTGACAACACTGACATTGGGCAATTGACATTACGCGCTGCTTCGGCAATTGAGTATTTCAGCACAGTTTCCTGGCTTTATTTGCCCCGGTTGATTCTTGTAGCACCTGGGCTGTTCCAGATCTTCCCGTCTCCCTCACCTTCTCCATCACTCATCTTCTCCTCTGGATCCAGTTCCAGCAGGTGCTTCTAAATATCCCTATACAGTCCTTGCAATCCCTGCTGATGCAGGTGTTGTTTCATGCACTGATGCTCTCTCAATTCAAGCCTTCCTGGCTCCCTGGGCTACTGGCATCTTTGCCTGGCCCTCAGCTGCAACACCTGGTCTACCTATGTGTCTTCCTGGAACCAATAAAGTTGTGGTTCCTCAGCCCTGCCATTGCTGAAATTCCTTCCAGTTGTGCTGGGTTAATTAGGGTATCAACACGTCTTGTTAATTGATGACCATGCACTAAAAGAGACACATTTTATGAAAAATATAATAATTCTTGCACTCCGTTCCATTGTTGGAAAAAAATACGATTAGCAATATATTCTTGGAACTGTGCAATACTTTGGTCTTTATAAAAAAAAATTACCTTTTCAACACTGTCCAACCATTTTCACATAATGTAGATAGTAGATGAGCTCCTTGCATCATGGATCACACTGTACTGACAAATGAAGAAAACATGTTAATAACTATACACAAAGCATCAAACCTTTCATTAAAACAAATAGTGTAGCTCTCCAGGAAGGAAAGCCTTCTAGACAAATAGCAAATGAGCTGTTCTGCTTTGTAATGAGAGATCGCCAATGGACAAGCCCAGTTTTTCCAGAATCCTATCAGTAGTAGGGTGACTTTTCCTGCCCTTATTGCTTGTATATCTATTGAGATACCACGCATTCCGTAGTGACACCTGCAAAGTAATTCGCTTAAGAAATGTAGCCTTAATCAATGAAAGACAAATATTTTAAATAAGTAAAAAAATGAATATGCAAATTAGCACAAGGAAGTGACACAATCTATGCAGTTTGACATTATCAAATCAAACTGTATGCGTGCTTGATGAGAAGAGAAGAGTGCTGTTTCAATTTCTCCTGGAGAGGATGCAATACAATTACAATTTGAAAAATCTTTGCAATAATACTGCACGTTTTAAATTACTTTTGCTGTGTGATGTCACAATGGCAGATATTATAGAACTTCTTTGGTTGAGATTCTAATCCGAAAATGGGGTTGTAATTGTTTTTTCTAGATTTTTTTGGGTTCATTTTGATTATTTATTTGATTTTTTAATTATGTTTTTAATTCTAGTGAGTTATTTATCCAAGGTTTATTAGCGTTAGAGGTGTTATTTGGATTTTCCTTTGTTTTTCATTGTGGCATTATCTGTTTCACAGTTAGTATATAATGGGGATGATTATGTTTAATTGCGAAGTGATATACATGATCATTCATTTCAAATGTTTCAATAATTAGTTTTGGTATATGCACTTATTGAAGCAATCACAGCTGTATCCCTTCCTCTATGCAACTTGTCTGCCATCTTGTGCACCTTCTGGCTTGCCCTCAACACCAGGGGGTACTCACGCTTGAAAATGCAACTCAGATTGAGTTTTTTTCATTTTGTTTCATTGGTGGCACTTTAACAACTTTAGCACCACCTAAGAAGCAAATGAATTGGTATTGACTGTTTAGAGAAAGGGGTGTGAAGAGGGCCTGGTGGCTATAGTGTAGGCAGAAAAAATTAGCAGCTGTCCGCAAGAAGCTTCGTTTCATTCACATGTGGTGTGTGAGACCACATCGTTTTGGATCATAGTCTTGCTAAGTAAACTGATAGGTACTGTGGATCTGAAAAAACATACAATGCGATTTCAAAAAGGCTAATAATGCCTGGTCGGTAAATCCAAGTGTGCCCTGCCCGTATTCCCTGTTCTGCTGATACCTGCATCTGGTGCAAGGTCCCCACTGAACTCTGGGCTGTAGAGGAGGGAGAATCAAAGCTGAAGAAGAAAATCACACTGGTTCCATTTGAACCTAAGTGACAACACTAACATTGGGCAATTTAGATTATGCGCTGCTTTGGCAATGGAGTATTTCAGCAGTTTCCTGGCTTTATTTGCCGCGGTTGATTCTTGTAGCACCTGGGCTGTTCCAAATCTTCCCGTCTGCCTCACTTTCTCCATCACTCATCTTCTCCTCTAGATCCAGTTCCAGCAGGTGCTTCTAAATATCCCTATACAGTCCTTGCAATCCCTGCTAATGCAGGTGTTGTTTCATGCACTGATGCCCTCTCAATTCAAGCCTTCCTGGCTCCCTGGGCTACTGGCATCTTTGCCTGGCCCTCAGCTGCCACACCTGGTCTACCTCTGTGTCTTTCTGGAACCAATAAAGTCCTTGTTCCTCAGCCCTGCCATTGCTGAAATTCCTTTCAGTTGTGCTGGGTTAATTAGGGTATGAACACGTCTTTTTAATTGATGACCATGCACTAAAAGAGACACATTTTATGGAAAATATAATAATTCTTGCACTCCGTTCCAATTTTGGAAAGAAATACGATTAGCAATATATTCTTGGAACTGTGCAATACTTTGGTCTTTATAAAAAAAATTACCTTTTCAACACTGACCAACCATTTTCACATAATCTAGATAGTAGATGAGCTACTTGCATCATGTATCACACTGTACTGACAAATGAAGAAAACATGTTAATAACTATACACAAAGCAACAAACCTTTCATTAAAACAAATAGTGTAGCTCTCCATGAAGGAAAGCCTTCTAGACAAATAGCAAATGAGCTGTTCTGCTTTGTAATGAGAGATCGCCAATGGACAAGCCCAGTTTTTCCAGAATCCTATCAGCTGTAGGGTGACTTTTCCTGCCCTTATTGCTTGTATATCTATTAAGATACCACGCATTCCGTAGTGACACCCGCAAAGTAATTTGCTTAAGAAATGTAGCCTTAATCAATGAAAGACAAATATTTTAAATTAGTAAAAAATCAAATATGCAAATTAGCACAAGGAAGTGACAAATCTATGCAGTTTGACATTATCAAATCAAACTGTATGCGTGCTTGATGAGAAGAGAGCTGTTTCAATTTCTCCTGGAGAGGATGCAATACAATTACAATTTGAAAAATCTTGGCAATAATACTGCACGTTTTAAATTACTTTTGCTGTCTGATGTCACAATGGCAAATATTATAGAACTTCTTTGGTTGAGATTCTAATCCGAAAATGGGGTTCTAATTGTATTTTCTAGAGTTAATTGGGTTCATTTTGATTATTTATTAGATTTTTTAATTATGTTTTTAACTCTAGTGAGTTATCTATCCAAGGTTTATTAGCGTTAGAGGTGTTATTTGGATTTTCCTTTGTTTTTCATTGTGGCATTACCTGTTTCACAGTTAGTATATAATGGTAATGATTATGTTTAATTGCGAAATGATATACATGATCATTCATTTCAAATGTTTCAATAATTCGTTTTGGTATATGCACCTATTGAAGCAATCACAGCTGTATCCCTTCCTCTGTGCAACTTGTCTGCCATCTTGTGCACCTTCTGGCTTGCCCTCAACACCAGGGGGTACTCACGCTTGAAAATGCAACTCAGATTGAGTTTTTTTCATTTTGTTTCATTGGGGGCCCTTTAGCAACTTTAGCACCACCTAAGCAGCACATGAATTGGTATTGACTGTTTCGAGAAAGGGGTGTGAAGAGGGCCTGGTGGCTATTGTGTAGGCAGAAACAATTAGCAGCTGTCCGCAAGAAGCTTTGTTTCGTTCACATGTGATGTGTGAGAGCACATCGTTTTGGATCATAGTCTTGCTAAGTAAACTGATAGGTACTGTGGATCTGAAAAAACATACAATGCGATTTCAAAAAGGCTAATAATACTTGGTCGGTAAATCCAAGTGTGCCCTGCCCGTATTCCCTGTTCTGCTGATACCTGCATCTGGTGCAAGGCCCTCACTGAACTCTGGGCTGTAGAGGAGGGAGAATCAAAGCTGAAGAAGAAAATCACACTGGTTCCATTTGAACCTAAGTGACAACACTAACATTGGGCAATTGACATTATGCGCTGCTTTGGCAATGGAGTATTTCAGCACAGTTTCCTGGCTTTATTTGCCCCGGTTGATTCTTGTAGCACCTGGGCTGTTCCAAATCTTCCCGCCTCCCTCACTTTCTCCATCACTCATCTTCTCCTCTGGATCCAGTTCCAGCAGGTGCTTCTAAATATCCCTATACAGTCCTTGCAATCCCTGCTGATGCAGGTGTTGTTTCATGCACTGATGCTCTCTCAATTCAAGCCTTCCTGGCTCCCTGGGCTACTGGCATCTTTGCCTGGCCCTCAGCTGCAACACGTTGTCTACCTCTGTGTCTTTCTGGAACCAATAAAGTTGTGGTTCCTCAGCCCTGCCATTGCTGAAATTCCTTCCAGTTGTACTGGGTTAATTAGGGTATCAAGAAGTCTTGTTAATTGATGGCCATGCACTAAAAGAGACACCTTTTATGAAAAATATAATAATTCTTGCACTCGGTTCCAATTTTGTAAAAAAATATGATTAGCAATATATTCTTGGAACTGTGCAATACTTTGGTCTTTATAAAAAAAATTGACCATTTCAGCACTGTCCAACCATTTTCACCTAATCCAGATAGTAGATGAGCTCCTTGCATCATAGATCACACTGTACTGACAAATTAACAAAACATGTTAGTAACTATATGCAAAGCATCAAACCTTTCATTAAAACAAATAGTGTAGCTCTCCATGATGGAAAGCCTTCTAGACAAATAGAAAATGAGCTGTTCTGCTTGGTAATCAGACATTGCTAATGGACAAGCCCAGTTTTTCCAGAATCCTATCAGTAGTAGGGTAACTTTTCCTGCCCTTATTCCTTCTATATTTATTTAGATACCACGCATTCCTTAGTGACACCTGCAAAGTAATTTGCTTAAGAAATTTAGCCTTAATCAATGAAAGACAAATATTTTAAATAAGTAAAAAATTGAATATGCAAATTAGTACAAGGAAGTGACACAATGGGCCTCATTACGACCCAGGCGGTAAGTTACCGCCTGGGTGGTACCCTTACCACCATGGTGTAAACTACATTTACACCATGGTGGTTGGCGGATTTACCGCCCCATTCCAAGGTGAGTGGGGCGGTAAATCCCCATTTCCCATTTTACCCTTCCCCATTCCCATTTTTGCCCCATAGGGCATAATGGGAGTGGGGAAGGCGCTAATTATGCCACCGTTAACCCCTTAACGCCTGACTCGTAATGAGGCCCATTGAGTTTTTGTCATTTTGTTTCATTGGTAGCCCTTTATCAACTTTAGCACCACCTAAGAAGCAAATGAATTGGTATTGACTGTTTAGAGAAAGGGGTGTGAAGAGGGCCTGGTGGCTATTGTGTAGGCAGAAAAAATTAGCAGCTGTCTGCAAGAAGCTTCGCTTCGTTCACATGTGGTGTGTGAGACCACATCGTTTTGGATCATAGCCTTGCTAAGTAAACTGATAGGTACTGTGGATCTGAAAAAACATACATTGCGATTTCAAAAAGGCTAATAATGCCTGGTCGGTAAATCCAAGTGTGCCCTGCCCGTATTCCCTGTTCTGCTGATACCTGCATCTGCTGCAAGGTCCCCACTGAACTCTGGGCTTTAGAGGAGGGAGAATCAAAGCTGAAGAAGAAAATCACACTGGTTCCATTTGAACCTAAGTGACAACACTAACATTGGGCAATTGACATTATTCGCTGCTTTGGCAATGGAGTATTTCAGCACAGTTTCCTGGCTTTATTTGCCCCGGTTGATTCTTGTAGCACTTGGGCTGTTCCAAATCTTCCCGCCTCCCTCACTTTCTCCATCACTCATCTTCTCTTCTGGATCCAGTTCCAGCAGGTGCTTCTAAATATCCCTATACAGTCCTTGCAATCCCTGCTGATGCAGGTGTTGTTTCATGTACTGATGCTCTCTCAATTCAAGCCTTCCTGGCTCCCTGGGCTACTGGCATCTTTGCCTAGCCCTCAGCTGCAACACCTTGTCTACCTCTGTGTCTTTCTGGAACCAATAAAGTTGTGGTTCCATAGCCCTGCCATTGCTGAAATTCCTTCCAGTTGTACTGGGTTAATTAGGGTATCAAGAAGTCTTGTTAATTGATGGCCATGCACTAAAAGAGACACCTTTTATGAAAAATATAATAATTCTTGCACTCAGTTCCAATTTTGTAAAAAAATATGATTAGCAATATATTCTTGGAACTGTGCAATACTTTGGTCTTTATAAACAAAATTGACCATTTCAGCACTGTCCAACCATTTTCACCTAATCCAGATAGTAGATGAGCTCCTTGCATCATAGATCACACTGTACTGACAAATTAACAAAACATGTTAGTAACTATATGCAAAGCATCAAACCTTTCATTAAAACAAATAGTGTAGCTTGTTGAGTTCAAGGTTTGGCCACAAATGACTCTGACACTCCAGTGAACTGTTAACTTATTTACTTAAGTTTAGGTACACCAAATACAGTTCTTAGAGTCAGGTAAGTAAAAGGGGACGTAGGACACCCACCGGCATCCTCTCTCAGGGCTTACATCCTTGCAACTAACAAACCTGGAACTCACTCATAGATAAACATTCTAAGCCCTGCATTCCATCTCAAGACTCTAGTCACTTGCACCAGATGATTGCAAAGTTAATCACAACATAGCTCTCCATGATGGAAAGCCTTCTAGACAACTAGCAAATGAGCTGTTCTGCTTGGTAATCAGACATTGCTAATGGACAAGCCCAGTTTTTCCAGAATCCTATCAGTAGTAGGCTGACTTTTCCTGCCCTTATTCCTTCTATATTTATTTAGATACCACACATTCTGTAGTGACACCTGCAAAGTAATTTGCTTAAGAAATGTAGCCTTAATCAATGAAAGACAAATATTTTAAATAAGTAAAACATTGAATATGCAAATTAGCACAAGGAAGTGACACAATCTATACAGTTTGACATTATCAAATCAAACTGTATGCGTGCTTGATGAGAAGAGAAGAGCGCTGTTTCAATTTCTCCTGGAGAGGATGCAATACAATTACAATTTGAAAAATCTTGCCAATAATACTGCACGTTTTAAATTACTTTTGCTGTCTGATGTCACAATGGCAGATATTATAGAACTTCTTTGGTTGAGATTCTAATCCGAAAATGGGGTTGTAATTGTTTTTTCTAGATTTAATTGGGTTCATTTTGATTATTTATTTGATTTTTTAATTATGTTTTTAATTCTAGTGAGTTATTTATCCAAGGTTTATTAGCGTTAGAGGTGTTATTTGGATTTTCCTTTGTTTTTCATTGTGGCATTACCTGTTTCACAGTTAGTATATAATGGGGATGATTATGTTTAATTGCGAAATGATATACATGATCATTCATTTCAAATGTTTCAATAATTAGTTTTGGTATATGCACTTATTGAAGCAATCACAGCTGTATCCCTTCCTCTATGCAACTTGTCTGCCATCTTGTGCACCTTCTGGCTTGCCCTCAACACCAGCGGGTACTCACTTTTGAAAATGCAACTCAGATTGAGTTTTTTCATTTTGTTTCATTGGTGGCCCTTTAGCAACTTTAGCACCACCTAAGAAGCAAATGAATTGGTATTGACTGTTTAGAGAAAGGGGTGTGAAGAGGGCCTGGTGGCTATTGTGTAGGCAGAAAAAATTAGCAGCTGTCCGCAAGAAGCTTCGTTTCGTTCACATGTGGTGTGTGAGACCACATCGTTTTGGATCATAGTCTTGCTAAGTAAACTGATAGGTACTGTGGATCTGAAAAAACATACAATGCGTTTTCAAAAAGGCTAATAATGGCTGGTCGGTAAATCCAAGAGTGCCATGCCCGTATTCCCTGTTCTGCTGATACCTGCATCTGGTGCAAGGTCCCCACTGAACTCTGGGCTGTAGAGGAGGGAGAATCAAAGCTGAAGAAGAAAATCACACTGATTCCATTTGAACCTAAGTGACAACACTAACATTGGGCAATTGACATTATGCGCTGCTTTGGCAATGGAGTATTTCAGCACAGTTTCCTAGCTTTATTTGCCCAGGTTGATTCTTGTAGCACCTGGGCTGTTCCAAATCTTCCCGTATCCCTCACTTTCTAAATCACTCATCTTCTCCTCTGGATCCAGTTCCAGCAGGTGCTTCTAAATATCACTATACAGTCCTTGCAATCCCTGCTGATGCAGGTGTTGTTTCATGCACTGATGCTCTCTCAATTCAAGCCTTCCTGGCTCCCTGGGCTACTGGCATCTTTGCCTTGCCCTCAGCTGCAACACCTGGTCTACCTCTGTGTCTTCCTGGAACCAATAAAGTTGTGGTTCCTCAGCCCTGCCATTGCTGAAATTCCTTCCAGTTGTGCTGGGTTAATTAGGGTATCAACACGTCTTGTTAATTGATGACCATGCACTAAAAGAGACACATTTTATGAAAAATATAATAATTCTTGCACTCCGTTCCAATGTTGGAAAAAATACGATTAGCAATATATTCTTGGAACTGTGCAATACTTTGGTCTTTATAAAAAAAAATACCTTTTCAACACTGTCCAACCATTTTCACATAATCTAGATAGTAGATGAGCTCCTTGCATCATGGATCACACTGTACTGACAAATGAAGAAAACATGTTAATAACTATACACAAAGTATCAAACCTTTCATTAAAACAAATAGTGTAGCTCTCCATGAAGGAAAGCCTTCTAGACAATTAGCAAATGAGCTGTTCTGCTTTGTAGTGAGAGATCGCCAATGGACAAGCCCAGTTTTTCCAGAATCCTATCAGTAGTAGGGTGACTTTTCCTGCCCTTATTGCTTGTATATCTATTGAGATACCACGCATTCCGTAGTGACACCTGCAAAGTAATTCGCTTAAGAAATGTAGCCTTAATCAATGAAAGATAAATATTTTAAATAAGTAAAAAATTGAATATGCAAATTAGCACAAGGAAGTGGCACAATCTATGCAGTTTGACATTATCAAATCAAACTGTATGCGTGCTTGATGAGAAGAGAAGAGCGCTGTTTCAATTTCTCCTGGAGAGGATGCAATACAATTACAATTTGAAAAATCTTGGTAATAATACTGCACGTTTTAAATTACTTTTGCTGTCTGATGTCACAATGGCAGATTTATAGAACTTCTTTGGTTGAGATTCTAATCCGAAAATGGGGTTGTAATTGTTTTTTCTAGATTTAATTGGGTTCATTTTGATTATTTATTTGATTTTTTAATTATGTTTTTAATTCTAGTGAGTTATTTATCCAAGGTTTATTAGCGTTAGAGGTGTTATTTGGATTTTCCTTTGTTTTTCATTGTGGCATTACCTGTTTCACAGTTAGTATATAATGGGGATGATTATGTTTAATTGCGAAATGATATACATGATCATTCATTTCAAATGTTTCAATAATTTGTTTTGGTATATGGACTTATTGAAGCAATCACAGCTGTATCCCTTCCTCTATGCAACTTGTCTGCCATCTTGTGCACCTTCTGGCTTGCCCTCAACACCAGGGGGTACTCACGCTTGAAAATGCAACTCAGATTGAGTTTTTTTCATTTTGTTTCATTGGTGGCACTTTAACAACTTTAGCACCACCTAAGAAGCAAATTCATTGGTATTGACTGTTTAGAGAAAGGGGTGTGAAGAGGGCCTGGTGGCTATAGTGTAGGCAGAAAAAATTAGCAGCTGTCCGCAAGAAGCTTCGTTTCGTTCACATGTGGTGTGTGAGACCACATCGTTTTGGATCATAGTCTTGCTAAGTAAACTGATAGGTACTGTGGATCTGAAAAAACATACAATGCGATTTCAAAAAGGCTAATAATGCCTGGTCGGTAAATCCAAGTGTGCCCTGCCCGTATTCCCTGTTCTGCTGATACCTGCATCTGGTGCAAGGTCCCCACTGAACTCTGGGCTGTAGAGGAGGGAGAATCAAAGCTGAAGAAGAAAATCACACTGGGTCCATTTGAACCTAAGTGACAACACTAACATTGGGCAATTTACATTATGCGCTGCTTTGGCAATGGAGTATTTCAGCACAGTTTCCTGGCTTTATTTGCCGCGGTTGATTCTTGTAGCACCTGGGCTGTTCCAAATCTTCCCGTCTGCCTCACTTTCTCCATCACTCATCTTCTCCTCTGGATCCAGTTCCAGCAGGTGCTTCTAAATATCCCTATACAGTCCTTGCAATCCCTGCTGATGCAGGTGTTGTTTCATGCACTGATGCTCTCTCAATTCAAGCCTTCCTGGCTCCCTGGGGTACTGGCATCTTTGCCTGGCCCTCAGCTGCAACACCTGGTCTACCTCTGTGTCTTTCTGGAACCAATACAGTTGTGGTTCCTCAGCCCTGCCATTGCTGAAATTCCTTCCTGTTGTGCTGGGTTAATTAGGGTATCAACACGTCTTGTTAATTGATGACCATGCACTAAAAGAGACACATTTTATGAAAAATATAATAATTCTTGCACTCCGTTCCAATGTTAGAAAAAAATACGATTAGCAATATATTCTTGGAACCGTGCAATACTTTGGTCTTTATAGAAAAAAAATACCTTTTCAACACTGTCCAACCATTTTCACATAATCTAGATAGTAGAAGATCTTGTTGCATCAAGGATCACACTGTACTGACAAATGAAGAAAACATGTTAATAACTATACACAAAGCATCAAGCCTTTCATTAAAACAAATAGTGTAGCTCTCCATGAAGGAAAGCCTTCTAGACAAATAGCAAATGAGCTGTTCTGCTTTGTAATGAGAGATCGCCAATGGACAAGCCCAGTTTTTCCAGAATCCTATCAGTAGTAGGGTGACTTTTCCTGCCATAATTGCTTGTATATCTACTGAGATACCACGCATTCCGTAGTGACACCTGCAAAGTAATTTGCTTAAGAAATGTAGCCTTAATCAATGAAAGACAAATATTTTAAATAAGTAAAAAATTGAATATGCAAATTAGCACAAGGAAGTGACACAATCCATGCAGTTTGACATTATCAAATTAAACTGTATGCGTGCTTGATGAGAAGAGAAGAGCGCTGTTTCAATTTCTCCTGGAGAGGATGCAATACAATTACAATTTGAAAAATTTTGGCAATAATACTGCACGTTTTAAATTACTTTTGCTGTCTGATGTCACAATGGCAGATGTTATAGAACTTCTTTGGTTGAGATTCTAATCCGAAAATGGGGTTGTAATTTTTTTTCTAGATTTAATTGGGTTCATTTTGATTATTTTTTAGATTTTTTAATTATGTTTTTAATTCTAGTGAGTTATTTATCAAAGGTTTATTAGCGTTACATGTGTTATTTGGATTTTCCTTTGTTTTTCATTGTGGCATTACCTGTTTGACAGTTAGTATACAATGGGGATGATTATGTTTAATTGCAAAATGATATACTTGATCATTCATTTCAAATGTTTCAATAATTAGTTTTGGTATCTGCATTTATTGAAGCAATCACAGCTGTATCCTTTCCTCTATGCAACTTGTCTGCCATCTTGTGCACCTTCTTGCTTGCCCTCAACACCAGCGGGTACTCACTTTTGAAAATGCAACTCAGATTGAGTTTTTTCATTTTGTTTCACTGGTGGCCCTTTAGCAACTTTAGCACCACCTAAGAAGCAAATGAATTGGTATTGACTGTTTAGAGAAAGGGGTGTGAAGAGGGCCTGGTGGCTATTGTGTAGGCAGAAAAAATTAGCAGCTGTCCGCAAGAAGCTTCGTTTCGTTCACATGTGGTGTGTGAGACCACATCGTTTTGGATCATAGTCTTGCTAAGTAAACTGATAGGTACTGTGGATCTGAAAAAACATACAATGCGTTTTCAAAAAGGCTAATAATGCCTGGTCGGTAAATCCAAGAGTGCCATGCCCGTATTCCCTGTTCTGCTGATACCTGCATCTGGTGCAAGGTCCCCACTGAACTCTGGGCTGTAGAGGAGGGAGAATCAAAGCTGAAGAAGAAAATCACACTGATTCCATTTGAACCTAAGTGACAACACTAACATTGGGAAATTGACATTATGCGCTGCTTTGGCAATGGAGTATTTCAGCACAGTTTCCTAGCTTTATTTGCCCAGGTTGATTCTTGTAGCACCTGGGCTGTTCCAAATCTTCCCGTATCCCTCACTTTCTCCATCACTCATCTTCTCCTCTGGATCCAGTTCCAGCAGGTGCCTCTAAATATCCCTATACAGTCCTTGCAATCCCTGCTGATGCAGGTGTTGTTTCATGCACTGATGCTCTCTCAATTCAAGCCTTCCTGGCTCCCTGGGCTACTGGCATCTTTGCCTTGCCCTCAGCTGCAACACCTGGTCTACCTCTGTGTCTTCCTGGAACCAATAAAGTTGTGGTTCCTCAGCCCTGCCATTGCTGAAATTCCTTCCAGTTGTGCTGGGTTAATTAGGGTATCAACACGTCTTGTTAATTGATGACCATGCACTAAAAGAGACACATTTTATGAAAAATATAATAATTCTTGCACTCCGTTCCAATGTTGGAAAAAATACGATTAGCAATATATTCTTGGAACTGTGCAATACTTTGGTCTTTATAAAAAAAAATACCTTTTCAACACTGTCCAACCATTTTCACATAATCTAGATAGTAGATGAGCTCCTTGCATCATGGATCACACTGTACTGACAAATGAAGAAAACATGTTAATAACTATACACAAAGTATCAAACCTTTCATTAAAACAAATAGTGCAGCTCTCCATGAAGGAAAGCCTTCTAGACAATTAGCAAATGAGCTGTTCTGCTTTGTAGTGAGAGATTGCCAATGGACAAGCCCAGTTTTTCCAGAATCCTATCAGTAGTAGGGTGACTTTTCCTGCCCTTATTGCTTGTATATCTATTGAGATACCACGCATTCCGTAGTGACACCTGCAAAGTAATTCGCTTAAGAAATGTAGCCTTAATCAATGAAAGATAAATATTTTAAATAAGTAAAAAATTGAATATGCAAATTAGCACAAGGAAGTGGCACAATCTATGCAGTTTGACATTATCAAATCAAACTGTATGCATGCTTGATGAGAAGAGAAGAGCGCTGTTTCAATTTCTCCTGGAGAGGATGCAATACAATTACAATTTGAAAAATCTTGGTAATAATACTGCACGTTTTAAATTACTTTTGCTGTCTGATGTCACAATGGCAGATTTATAGAACTTCTTTGGTTGAGATTCTAATCCGAAAATGGGGTTGTAATTGTTTTTTCTAGATTTAATTGGGTTCATTTTGATTATTTATTTGATTTTTTAATTATGTTTTTAATTCTAGTGAGTTATTTATCCAAGGTTTATTAGCGTTAGAGGTGTTATTTGGATTTTCCTTTGTTTTTCATTGTGGCATTACCTGTTTCACAGTTAGTATATAATGGGGATGATTATGTTTAATTGCGAAATGATATACATGATCATTCATTTCAAATGTTTCAATAATTTGTTTTGGTATATGGACTTATTGAAGCAATCACAGCTGTATCCCTTCCTCTATGCAATTTATCTGCCATCTTGTGCACCTTCTGGCTTGCCCTCAACACCAGGGGGTACTCACGCTTGAAAATGCAACTCAGATTGAGTTTTTTTCATTTTGTTTCATTGGTGGCACTTTAACAACTTTAGCACCACCTAAGAAGCAAATTCATTGGTATTGACTGTTTAGAGAAAGGGGTGTGAAGAGGGCCTGGTGGCTATAGTGTAGGCAGAAAAAATTAGCAGCTGTCCGCAAGAAGCTTCGTTTCGTTCACATGTGGTGTGTGAGACCACATCGTTTTGGATCATAGTCTTGCTAAGTAAACTGATAGGTACTGTGGATCTGAAAAAACATACAATGCGATTTCAAAAAGGCTAATAATGCCTGGTCGGTAAATCCAAGTGTGCCCTGCCCGTATTCCCTGTTCTGCTGATACCTGCATCTGGTGCAAGGTCCCCACTGAACTCTGGGCTGTAGAGGAGGGAGAATCAAAGCTGAAGAAGAAAATCACACTGGGTCCATTTGAACCTAAGTGACAACACTAACATTGGGCAATTTACATTATGCGCTGCTTTGGCAATGGAGTATTTCAGCACAGTTTCCTGGCTTTATTTGCCGCGGTTGATTCTTGTAGCACCTGGGCTGTTCCAAATCTTCCCGTCTGCCTCACTTTCTCCATCACTCATCTTCTCCTCTGGATCCAGTTCCAGCAGGTGCTTCTAAATATCCCTATACAGTCCTTGCAATCCCTGCTGATGCAGGTGTTGTTTCATGCACTGATGCTCTCTCAATTCAAGCCTTCCTGGCTCCCTGGGGTACTGGCATCTTTGCCTGGCCCTCAGCTGCAACACCTGGTCTACCTCTGTGTCTTTCTGGAACCAATACAGTTGTGGTTCCTCAGCCCTGCCATTGCTGAAATTCCTTCCTGTTGTGCTGGGTTAATTAGGGTATCAACACGTCTTGTTAATTGATGACCATGCACTAAAAGAGACACATTTTATGAAAAATATAATAATTCTTGCACTCCGTTCCAATGTTAGAAAAAAATACGATTAGCAATATATTCTTGGAACCGTGCAATACTTTGGTCTTTATAGAAAAAAAATACCTTTTCAACACTGTCCAACCATTTTCACATAATCTAGATAGTAGAAGATCTTGTTGCATCAAGGATCACACTGTACTGACAAATGAAGAAAACATGTTAATAACTATACACAAAGCATCAAGCCTTTCATTAAAACAAATAGTGTAGCTCTCCATGAAGGAAAGCCTTCTAGACAAATAGCAAATGAGCTGTTCTGCTTTGTAATGAGAGATCGCCAATGGACAAGCCCAGTTTTTCCAGAATCCTATCAGTAGTAGGGTGACTTTTCCTGCCATAATTGCTTGTATATCTACTGAGATACCACGCATTCCGTAGTGACACCTGCAAAGTAATTTGCTTAAGAAATGTAGCCTTAATCAATGAAAGACAAATATTTTAAATAAGTAAAAAATTGAATATGCAAATTAGCACAAGGAAGTGACACAATCCATGCAGTTTGACATTATCAAATTAAACTGTATGCGTGCTTGATGAGAAGAGAAGAGCGCTGTTTCAATTTCTCCTGGAGAGGATGCAATACAATTACAATTTGAAAAATTTTGGCAATAATACTGCACGTTTTAAATTACTTTTGCTGTCTGATGTCACAATGGCAGATGTTATAGAACTTCTTTGGTTGAGATTCTAATCCGAAAATGGGGTTGTAATTTTTTTTCTAGATTTAATTGGGTTCATTTTGATTATTTTTTAGATTTTTTAATTATGTTTTTAATTCTAGTGAGTTATTTATCAAAGGTTTATTAGCGTTACATGTGTTATTTGGATTTTCCTTTGTTTTTCATTGTGGCATTACCTGTTTGACAGTTAGTATACAATGGGGATGATTATGTTTAATTGCAAAATGATATACTTGATCATTCATTTCAAATGTTTCAATAATTAGTTTTGGTATCTGCATTTATTGAAGCAATCACAGCTGTATCCTTTCCTCTATGCAACTTGTCTGCCATCTTGTGCACCTTCTTGCTTGCCCTCAACACCAGCGGGTACTCACTTTTGAAAATGCAACTCAGATTGAGTTTTTTCATTTTGTTTCACTGGTGGCCCTTTAGCAACTTTAGCACCACCTAAGAAGCAAATGAATTGGTATTGACTGTTTAGAGAAAGGGGTGTGAAGAGGGCCTGGTGGCTATTGTGTAGGCAGAAAAAATTAGCAGCTGTCCGCAAGAAGCTTCGTTTCGTTCACATGTGGTGTATGAGACCACA
This sequence comes from Ambystoma mexicanum, assembly GCF_040938575.1. Classification (NCBI taxonomy): domain Eukaryota; kingdom Metazoa; phylum Chordata; class Amphibia; order Caudata; family Ambystomatidae; genus Ambystoma; species Ambystoma mexicanum. The sequence goes on along the minus strand of NC_090931.1, from coordinate 571,939,828 downwards.
TCGTTTTGGATCATAGTCTTGCTAAGTAAACTGATAGGTACTGTGGATCTGAAAAAACATACAATGCGTTTTCAAAAAGGCTAATAATGCCTGGTCGGTAAATCCAAGAGTGCCATGCCCGTATTCCCTGTTCTGCTGATACCTGCATCTGGTGCAAGGTCCCCACTGAACTCTGGGCTGTAGAGGAGGGAGAATCAAAGCTGAAGAAGAAAATCACACTGATTCCATTTGAACCTAAGTGACAACACTAACATTGGGCAATTGACATTATGCGCTGCTTTGGCAATGGAGTATTTCAGCACAGTTTCCTAGCTTTATTTGCCCAGGTTGATTCTTGTAGCACCTGGGCTGTTCCAAATCTTCCCGTATCCCTCACTTTCTCCATCACTCATCTTCTCCTCTGGATCCAGTTCCAGCAGGTGCCTCTAAATATCCCTATACAGTCCTTGCAATCCCTGCTGATGCAGGTGTTGTTTCATGCACTGATGCTCTCTCAATTCAAGCCTTCCTGGCTCCCTGGGCTACTGGCATCTTTGCCTTGCCCTCAGCTGCAACACCTGGTCTACCTCTGTGTCTTCCTGGAACCAATAAAGTTGTGGTTCCTCAGCCCTGCCATTGCTGAAATTCCTTCCAGTTGTGCTGGGTTAATTAGGGTATCAACACGTCTTGTTAATTGATGACCATGCACTAAAAGAGACACATTTTATGAAAAATATAATAATTCTTGCACTCCGTTCCAATGTTGGAAAAAATACGATTAGCAATATATTCTTGGAACTGTGCAATACTTTGGTCTTTATAAAAAAAAAATACCTTTTCAACACTGTCCAACCATTTTCACATAATCTAGATAGTAGATGAGCTCCTTGCATCATGGATCACACTGTACTGACAAATGAAGAAAACATGTTAATAACTATACACAAAGTATCAAACCTTTTATTAAAACAAATAGTGCAGCTCTCCATGAAGGAAAGCCTTCTAGACAATTAGCAAATGAGCTGTTCTGCTTTGTAGTGAGAGATTGCCAATGGACAAGCCCAGTTTTTCCAGAATCCTATCAGTAGTAGGGTGACTTTTCCTGCCCTTATTGCTTGTATATCTATTGAGATACCACGCATTCCGTAGTGACACCTGCAAAGTAATTCGCTTAAGAAATGTAGCCTTAATCAATGAAAGATAAATATTTTAAATAAGTAAAAAATTGAATATGCAAATTAGCACAAGGAAGTGGCACAATCTATGCAGTTTGACATTATCAAATCAAACTGTATGCATGCTTGATGAGAAGAGAAGAGCGCTGTTTCAATTTCTCCTGGAGAGGATGCAATACAATTACAATTTGAAAAATCTTGGTAATAATACTGCACGTTTTAAATTACTTTTGCTGTCTGATGTCACAATGGCAGATTTATAGAACTTCTTTGGTTGAGATTCTAATCCGAAAATGGGGTTGTAATTGTTTTTTCTAGATTTAATTGGGTTCATTTTGATTATTTATTTGATTTTTTAATTATGTTTTTAATTCTAGTGAGTTATTTATCCAAGGTTTATTAGCGTTAGAGGTGTTATTTGGATTTTCCTTTGTTTTTCATTGTGGCATTACCTGTTTCACAGTTAGTATATAATGGGGATGATTATGTTTAATTGCGAAATGATATACATGATCATTTATTTCAAATGTTTCAATAATTTGTTTTGGTATATGGACTTATTGAAGCAATCACAGCTGTATCCCTTCCTCTATGCAACTTGTCTGCCATCTTGTGCACCTTCTGGCTTGCCCTCAACACCAGGGGGTACTCACGCTTGAAAATGCAACTCAGATTGAGTTTTTTTCATTTTGTTTCATTGGTGGCACTTTAACAACTTTAGCACCACCTAAGAAGCAAATTCATTGGTATTGACTGTTTAGAGAAAGGGGTGTGAAGAGGGCCTGGTGGCTATAGTGTAGGCAGAAAAAATTAGCAGCTGTCCGCAAGAAGCTTCGTTTCGTTCACATGTGGTGTGTGAGACCACATCGTTTTGGATCATAGTCTTGCTAAGTAAACTGATAGGTACTGTGGATCTGAAAAAACATACAATGCGATTTCAAAAAGGCTAATAATGCCTGGTCGGTAAATCCAAGTGTGCCCTGCCCGTATTCCCTGTTCTGCTGATACCTGCATCTGGTGCAAGGTCCCCACTGAACTCTGGGCTGTAGAGGAGGGAGAATCAAAGCTGAAGAAGAAAATCACACTGGTTCCATTTGAACCTAAGTGACAACACTAACATTGGGCAATTTACATTATGCGCTGCTTTGGCAATGGAGTATTTCAGCACAGTTTCCTGGCTTTATTTGCCCCGGTTGATTCTTGTAGCACCTGGGCTGTTCCAAATCTTCCCGTCTGCCTCACTTTCTCCATCACTCATCTTCTCCTCTGGATCCAGTTCCAGCAGGTGCTTCTAAATATCCCTATACAGTCCTTGCAATCCCTGCTGATGCAGGTGTTGTTTCATGCACTGATGCTCTCTCAATTCAAGCCTTCCTGGCTCCCTGGGGTACTGGCATCTTTGCCTGGCCCTCAGCTGCAACACCTGGTCTACCTCTGTGTCTTTCTGGAACCAATACAGTTGTGGTTCCTCAGCCCTGCCATTGCTGAAATTCCTTCCAGTTGTGCTGGGTTAATTAGGGTATCAACACGTCTTGTTAATTGATGACCATGCACTAAAAGAGACACATTTTATGAAAAATATAATAATTATTGCACTCCGTTCCAATGATAGAAAAAAATACGATTAGCAATATATTCTTGGAACCGTGCAATACTTTGGTCTTTATAGAAAAAAAATACCTTTTCAACACTGTCCAACCATTTTCACATAATCTAGATAGTAGATGAGCTCCTTGCATCATGGATCACACTGTACTGACAAATGAAGAAAACATGTTAATAACTATACACAAAGTATCAAACCTTTCATTAAAACAAATAGTGTAGCTCTCCATGAAGGAAAGCCTTCTAGACAATTAGCAAATGAGCTGTTCTGCTTTGTAGTGAGAGATCGCCAATGGACAAGCCCAGTTTTTCCAGAATCCTATCAGTAGTAGGGTGACTTTTCCTGCCCTTATTGCTTGTATATCTATTGAGATACCACGCATTCCGTAGTGACACCTGCAAAGTAATTCGCTTAAGAAATGTAGCCTTAATCAATGAAAGATAAATATTTTAAATAAGTAAAAAATTGAATATGCAAATTAGCACAAGGAAGTGGCACAATCTATGCAGTTTGACATTATCAAATCAAACTGTATGCATGCTTGATGAGAAGAGAAGAGCGCTGTTTCAATTTCTCCTGGAGATGATGCAATACAATTACAATTTGAAAAATCTTGGTAATAATACTGCACGTTTTAAATTACTTTTGCTGTCTGATGTCACAATGGCAGATTTATAGAACTTCTTTGGTTGAGATTCTAATCCAAAAATGGGGTTGTAATTGTTTTTTCTAGATTTAATTGGGTTCATTTTGATTATTTATTTGATTTTTTAATTATGTTTTTAATTCTAGTGAGTTATTTATCCAAGGTTTATTAGCGTTAGAGGTGTTATTTGGATTTTCCTTTGTTTTTCATTGTGGCATTACCTGTTTCACAGTTAGTATATAATGGGGATGATTATGTTTAATTGCGAAATGATATACATGATCATTCATTTCAAATGTTTCAATAATTTGTTTTGGTATATGGACTTATTGAAGCAATCACAGCTGTATCCCTTCCTCTATGCAACTTGTCTGCCATCTTGTGCACCTTCTGGCTTGCCCTCAACACCAGGGGGTACTCATGCTTGAAAATGCAACTCAGATTGAGTTTTTTTCATTTTGTTTCATTGGTGGCACTTTAACAACTTTAGCACCACCTAAGAAGCAAATTCATTGGTATTGACTGTTTAGAGAAAGGGGTGTGAAGAGGGCCTGGTGGCTATAGTGTAGGCAGAAAAAATTAGCAGCTGTCCGCAAGAAGCTTCGTTTCGTTCACATGTGGTGTGTGAGACCACATCGTTTTGGATCATAGTCTTGCTAAGTAAACTGATAGGTACTGTGGATCTGAAAAAACATACAATGCGATTTCAAAAAGGCTAATAATGCCTGGTCGGTAAATCCAAGTGTGCCCTGCCCGTATTCCCTGTTCTGCTGATACCTGCATCTGGTGCAAGGTCCCCACTGAACTCTGGGCTGTAGAGGAGGGAGAATCAAAGCTGAAGAAGAAAATCACACTGGTTCCATTTGAACCTAAGTGACAACACTAACATTGGGCAATTTACATTATGCGCTGCTTTGGCAATGGAGTATTTCAGCACAGTTTCCTGGCTTTATTTGCCCCGGTTGATTCTTGTAGCACCTGGGCTGTTCCAAATCTTCCCGTCTGCCTCACTTTCTCCATCACTCATCTTCTCCTCTGGATCCAGTTCCAGCAGGTGCTTCTAAATATCCCTATACAGTCCTTGCAATCCCTGCTGATGCAGGTGTTGTTTCATGCACTGATGCTCTCTCAATTCAAGCCTTCCTGGCTCCCTGGGGTACTGGCATCTTTGCCTGGCCCTCAGCTGCAACACCTGGTCTACCTCTGTGTCTTTCTGGAACCAATACAGTTGTGGTTCCTCAGCCCTGCCATTGCTGAAATTCCTTCCAGTTGTGCTGGGTTAATTAGGGTATCAACACGTCTTGTTAATTGATGACCATGCACTAAAAGAGACACATTTTATGAAAAATATAATAATTCTTGCACTCCGTTCCAATGTTAGAAAAAAATACGATTAGCAATATATTCTTGGAACCGTGCAATACTTTGGTCTTTATAGAAAAAAATACCTTTTCAACACTGTCCAACCATTTTCACATAATCTAGATAGTAGAAGATCTTGTTGCATCAAGGATCACACTGTACTGACAAATGAAGAAAACATGTTAATAACTATACACAAAGCATCAAGCCTTTCATTAAAACAAATAGTGTAGCTCTCCATGAAGGAAAGCCTTCTAGACAAATGGCAAATGAGCTGTTCTGCTTTGTAATGAGAGATCGCCAATGGACAAGCCCAGTTTTTCCAGAATCCTATCAGTAGTAGGGTGACTTTTCCTGCCATAATTGCTTGTATATCTACTGAGATACCACGCATTCCGTAGTGACACCTGCAAAGTAATTTGCTTAAGAAATGTAGCCTTAATCAATGAAAGACAAATATTTTAAATAAGTAAAAAATTGAATATGCAAATTAGCACAAGGAAGTGACACAATCCATGCAGTTTGACATTATCAAATTAAACTGTATGCGTGCTTGATGAGAAGAGATGAGCGCTGTTTCAATTTCTCCTGGAGAGGATGCAATACAATTACAATTTGAAAAATCTTGGCAATAATACTGCACGTTTTAAATTACTTTTGCTGTCTGATGTCACAATGGCAGATGTTATAGAACTTCTTTGGTTGAGATTCTAATCCGAAAATGGGGTTGTAATTTTTTTTCTAGATTTAATTGGGTTCATTTTGATTATTTATTAGATTTTTTAATTATGTTTTTAATTCTAGTGAGTTATTTATCAAAGGTTTATTAGCGTTACATGTGTTATTTGGATTTTCCTTTGTTTTTCATTGTGGCATTACCTGTTTGACAGTTAGTATACAATGGGGATGATTATGTTTAATTGCAAAATGATATACTTGATCATTCATTTCAAATGTTTCAATAATTAGTTTTGGTATCTGCATTTATTGAAGCAATCACAGCTGTATCCTTTCCTCTATGCAACTTGTCTGCCATCTTGTGCACCTTCTTGCTTGCCCTCAACACCAGCGGGTACTCACTTTTGAAAATGCAACTCAGATTGAGTTTTTTCATTTTGTTTCATTGGTGGCCCTTTAGCAACTTTAGCACCACCTAAGAAGCAAATGAATTGGTATTGACTGTTTAGAGAAAGGGGTGTGAAGAGGGCCTGGTGGCTATTGTGTAGGCAGAAAAAATTAGCAGCTGTCCGCAAGAAGCTTCGTTTCGTTCACATGTGGTGTGTGAGACCACATCGTTTTGGATCATAGTCTTGCTAAGTAAACTGATAGGTACTGTGGATCTGAAAAAACATACAATGCGTTTTCAAAAAGGCTAATAATGCCTGGTCGGTAAATCCAAGAGTGCCATGCCCGTATTCCCTGTACTGCTGATACGTGCATCTGGTGCAAGGTCCCCACTGAACTCTGGGCTGTAGAGGAGGGAGAATCAAAGCTGAAGAAGAAAATCACACTGATTCCATTTGAACCTAAGTGACAACACTAACATTGGGCAATTGACATTATGCGCTGCTTTGGCAATGGAGTATTTCAGCACAGTTTCCTGGCTTTATTTGCCCAGGTTGATTCTTGTAGCACCTGGGCTGTTCCAAATCTCCCCGTCTCCCTCACTTTCTCCATGACTCATCTTCTCCTCTGGATCCAGTTCCAGCAGGTGCTTCTAAATATCCCTATACAGTCCTTGCAATCCCTGCTGATGCAGGTGTTGTTTCATGCACTGATGCTCTCTCAATTCAAGCCTTCCTGGCTCCCTGGGCTACTGGCATCTTTGCCTTGCCCTCAGCTGCAACACCTGGTCTACCTCTGTGTCTTCCTGGAACCAATAAAGTTGTGGTTCCTCAGCCCTGCCATTGCTGAAATTCCTTCCAGTTGTGCTGGGTTAATTAGGGTATCAACGGGTCTTGTTAATTGATGACCATGCACTAAAAGAGACACATTTTATGAAAAATATAATAATTCTTGCACTCCGTTCCAATGTTGGAAAAAATACGATTAGCAATATATTCTTGGAACTGTGCAATACTTTGGTCTTTATAAAAAAAAATACCTTTTCAACACTGTCCAACCATTTTCACATAATCTAGATAGTAGATGAGCTCCTTGCATCATGGATCACACTGTACTGACAAATGAAGAAAACATGTTAATAACTATACACAAAGTATCAAACCTTTCATTAAAACAAATAGTGTAGCTCTCCATGAAGGAAAGCCTTCTAGACAATTAGCAAATGAGCTGTTCTGCTTTGTAATGAGAGATCGCCAATGGACAAGCCCAGTTTTTCCAGAATCCTATCAGTAGTAGGGTGACTTTTCCTGCCCTTATTGCTTGTATATCTATTGAGATACCACGCATTCCGTAGTGACACCTGCAAAGTAATTCGCTTAAGAAATGTAGCCTTAATCAATGAAAGACAAATATTTTAAATAAGTAAAAAATTGAATATGCAAATTAGCACAAGGAAGTGACACAATCTATGAAGTTTGACATTATCAAATCAAACTGTATGCGTGCTTGATGAGAAGAGAAGAGCGCTGTTTCAATTTCTCCTGGAGAGGATGCAATACAATTACAATTTGAAAAATCTTGGCAATAATACTGCACGTTTTAAATTACTTTTGCTGTCTGATGTCACAATGGCAGATATTATAGAACTTCTTTGGTTGAGATTCTAATCCGAAAATGGGGTTGTAATTGTTTTTTCTAGATTTAATTGGGTTCATTTTGATTATTTATTTGATTTTTTAATTATGTTTTTAATTCTAGTGAGTTATTTATCCAAGGTTTATTAGCGTTAGAGGTGTTATTTGGATTTTCCTTTGTTTTTCATTGTGGCATTACCTGTTTCACAGTTAGTATATAATGGGGATGATTATGTTTAATTGCGAAATTATATACATGATCATTCATTTCAAATGTTTCAATAATTTGTTTTGGTATATGCACTTATTGAAGCAATCACAGCTGTATCCCTTCCTCTATGCAACTTGTCTGCCATCTTGTGCACCTTCTGGCTTGCCCTCAACACCAGGGGGTACTCACGCTTGAAAATGCAACTCAGATTGAGTTTTTTTCATTTTGTTTCATTGGTGGCACTTTAACAACTTTAGCACCACCTAAGAAGCAAATTAATTGGTATTGACTGTTTAGAGAAAGCGGTGTGAAGAGGGCCTGGTGGCTATAGTGTAGGCAGAAAAAATTAGCAGCTGTCCGCAAGAAGCTTCGTTTCGTTCACATGTGGTGTGTGAGACCACATCGTTTTGGATCATAGTCTTGCTAAGTAAACTGATAGGTACTGTGGATCTGAAAAAACATACAATGCGATTTCAAAAAGGCTAATAATGCCTGGTCGGTAAATCCAAGTGTGCCCTGCCCGTATTCCCTGTTCTGCTGATACCTGCATCTGGTGCAAGGTCCCCACTGAACTCTGGGCTGTAGAGGAGGGAGAATCAAAGCTGAAGAAGAAAATCACACTGGTTCCATTTGAACCTAAGTGACAACACTAACATTGGGCAATTTACATTATGCGCTGCTTTGGCAATGGAGTATTTCAGCACAGTTTCCTGGCTTTATTTGCCCCGGTTGATTCTTGTAGCACCTGGGCTGTGCCAAATCTTCCCGTCTGCCTCACTTTCTCCATCACTCATCTTCTCCTCTGGATCCAGTTCCAGCAGGTGCTTCTAAATATCCCTATACAGTCCTTGCAATCCCTGCTGATGCAGGTGTTGTTTCATGCACTGATGCTCTCTCAATTCAAGCCTTCCTGGCTCCCTGGGCTACTGGCATCTTTGCCTGGCCCTCAGCTGCAACACCTGGTCTACCTCTGTGTCTTTCTGGAACCAATACAGTTGTGGTTCCTCAGCCCTGCCATTGCTGAAATTCCTTCCAGTTGTGCTGGGTTAATTAGGGTAACAACACGTCTTGTTAATTGATGACCATGCACTAAAAGAGACACATTTTATGAAAAATATAATAATTCTTGCACTCCGTTCCAATGTTAGAAAAAAATACGATTAGCAATATATTCTTGGAACCGTGCAATACTTTGGTCTTTATAGAAAAAAAATACCTTTTCAACACTGTCCAACCATTTTCACATAATCTAGATAGTAGAAGATCTTGTTGCATCAAGGATCACACTGTACTGACAAATGAAGAAAACATGTTAATAACTATACACAAAGCATCAAATCTTTCATTAAAACAAATAGTGTAGCTCTCCATGAAGGAAAGCCTTCTAGACAAATAGCAAATGAGCTGTTCTGCTTTGTAATGAGAGATCGTCAATGGACAAGCCCAGTTTTTCCAGAATCCTATCAGTAGTAGGGTGACTTTTCCTGCCCTTATTGCTTGTATATCTACTGAGATACCACGCATTCCGTAGTGACACCTGCAAAGTAATTTGCTTAAGAAATGTAGCCTTAATCAATGAAAGACAAATATTTTAAATAAGTAAAAAATTGAATATGCAAATTAGCACAAGGAAGGGACACAATCTATGCAGTTTGACATTATCAAATTAAACTGTATGCGTGCTTGATGAGAAGAGAAGAGCGCTGTTTCAATTTCTCCTGGAGAGGATGCAATACAATTACAATTTGAAAAATCTTGGCAATAATACTGCACGTTTTAAATTACTTTTGCTGTCTGATGTCACAATGGCAGATGTTATAGAACTTCTTTGGTTGAGATTCTAATCCGAAAATGGGGTTGTAATTTTTTTTCTAGATTTAATTGGGTTCATTTTGATTATTTTTTAGATTTTTTAATTATGTTTTTAATTCTAGTGAGTTATTTATCAAAGGTTTATTAGCGTTACATGTGTTATTTGGATTTTCCTTTGTTTTTCATTGTGGCATTACCTGTTTGACAGTTAGTATACAATGGGGATGATTATGTTTAATTGCAAAATGATATACTTGATCATTCATTTCAAATGTTTCAATAATTAGTTTTGGTATCTGCATTTATTGAAGCAATCACAGCTGTATCCTTTCCTCTATGCAACTTGTCTGCCATCTTGTGCACCTTCTTGCTTGCCCTCAACACCAGCGGGTACTCACTTTTGAAAATGCAACTCAGATTGAGTTTTTTCATTTTGTTTCATTGGTGGCCCTTTAGCAACTTTAGCACCACCTAAGAAGCAAATGAATTGGTATTGACTGTTTAGAGAAAGGGGTGTGAAGAGGGCCTGGTGGCTATTGTGTAGGCAGAAAAAATTAGCAGCTGTCCGCAAGAAGCTTCGTTTCGTTCACATGTGGTGTGTGAGACCACATCGTTTTGGATCATAGTCTTGCTAAGTAAACTGATAGGTACTGTGGATCTGAAAAAACATACAATGCGTTTTCAAAAAGGCTAATAATGGCTGGTCGGTAAATCCAAGAGTGCCATGCCCGTATTCCCTGTTCTGCTGATACCTGCATCTGGTGCAAGGTCCCCACTGAACTCTGGGCTGTAGAGGAGGGAGAATCAAAGCTGAAGAAGAAAATCACACTGATTCCATTTGAACCTAAGTGACAACACTAACATTGGGCAATTGACATTATGCGCTGCTTTGGCAATGGAGTATTTCAGCACAGTTTCCTAGCTTTATTTGCCCAGGTTGATTCTTGTAGCACCTGGGCTGTTCCAAATCTTCCCGTATCCCTCACTTTCTCCATCACTCATCTTCTCCTCTGGATCCAGTTCCAGCAGGTGCTTCTAAATATCCCTATACAGTCCTTGCAATCCCTGCTGATGCAGGTGTTGTTTCATGCACTGATGCTCTCTCAATTCAAGCCTTCCTGGCTCCCTGGGCTACTGGCATCTTTGCCTTGCCCTCAGCTGCAACACCTGGTCTACCTCTGTGTCTTCCTGGAACCAATAAAGTTGTGGTTCCTCAGCCCTGCCATTGCTGAAATTCCTTCCAGTTGTGCTGGGTTAATTAGGGTATCAACACGTCTTGTTAATTGATGACCATGCACTAAAAGAGACACATTTTATGAAAAATATAATAATTCTTGCACTCCGTTCCAATGTTGGAAAAAATACGATTAGCAATATATTCTTGGAACTGTGCAATACTTTGGTCTTTATAAAAAAAAATACCTTTTCAACACTGTCCAACCATTTTCACATAATCTAGATAGTAGATGAGCTCCTTGCATCATGGATCACACTGTACTGACAAATGAAGAAAACATGTTAATAACTATACACAAAGTATCAAACCTTTCATTAAAAGAAATAGTGTAGCTCTCCATGAAGGAAAACCTTCTAGACAATTAGCAAATGAGCTGTTCTGCTTTGTAATGAGAGATCGCCAATGGACAAGCCCAGTTTTTCCAGAATCCTATCAGTAGTAGGGTGACTTTTCCTGCCCTTATTGCTTGTATATCTATTGAGATACCACGCATTCCGTAGTGACACCTGCAAAGTAATTCGCTTAAGAAATGTAGCTTTAATCAATGAAAGACAAATATTTTAAATAAGTAAAAAATTGAATATGCAAATTAGCACAAGGAAGTGACACAATCTATGAAGTTTGACATTATCAAATGAAACTGTATGCGTGCTTGATGAGAAGAGAAGAGCGCTGTTTCAATTTCTCCTGGAGAGGATGCAATACAATTACAATTTGAAAAATCTTGGCAATAATACTGCACGTTTTAAATTACTTTTGCTGTCTGATATCACAATGGCAGATGTTATAGAACTTCTTTGGTTGAGATTCTAATCCGAAAATGGGGTTGTAATTGTTTTTTCTAGATTTAATTGGGTTCATTTTGATTATTTATTTGATTTTTTAATTATGTTTTTAATTCCAGTGAGTTATTTATCCAAGGTTTATTAGCATTAGAGGTGTTATTTGGATTTTCCTTTGTTTTTCATTGTGGCATTACCTGTTTCACAGTTAGTATATAATGGGGATGATTATGTTTAATTGCGAAATGATATACATGATCATTCATTTCAAATGTTTCAATAATTTGTTTTGCTATATGCACTTATTGAAGCAATCACAGCTGTAGCCCTTCCTCTATGCAACTTGTCTGCCATCTTGTGCACCTTCTGGCTTGCCCTCAACACCAGGGGGTACTCACGCTTGAAAATGCAACTCAGATTGAGTTTTTTTCATTTTGTTTCATTGGTGGCACTTTAACAACTTTAGCACCACCTAAGAAGCAAATTAATTGGTATTGACTGTTTAGAGAAAGGGGTGTGAAGAGGGCCTGGTGGCTATAGTGTAGGCAGAAAAAATTAGCAGCTGTCCGCAAGAAGCTTCGTTTCGTTCACTTGTGGTGTGTGAGACCACATCGTTTTGGATCATAGTCTTGCTAAGTAAACTGATAGGGTCTGTGGATCTGAAAAAACATACAATGCGATTTCAAAAAGGCTAATAATGCCTGGTCGGTAAATCCAAGTGTGCCCTGCCCGTATTCCCTGTTCTGCTGATACCTGCATCTGGTGCAAGGTCCCCACTGAACTCTGGGTTGTAGAGGAGGGAGAATCAAAGCTTAAGAAGAAAATCACACTGGTTCCATTTGAACCTAAGTGACAACACTAACATTGGGCAATTGACATTATGCGCTGCTTTGGCAATGGAGTATTTCAGCACAGTTTCCTGGCTTTATTTGCCCCGGTTGATTCTTGTAGCACCTGGGCTGTTCCAAATCTTCCCGTCTGCCTCACTTTCTCCATCACTCATCTTCTCCTCTAGATCCAGTTCCAGCAGGTGCTTCTAAATATCCCTATACAGTCCTTGCAATCCCTGCTGATGCAGGTGTTGTTTCATGCACTGATGCTCTCTCAATTCAAGCCTTCCTGGGTCCCTAGGCTACTGGCATCTTTGCCTGGCCCTCAGCTGCAACACCTGGTCTACCTCTGTGTCTTTCTGGAACCAATACAGTTGTGGTTCCTCAGCCCTGCCATTGGTGAAATTCCTTCCAGTTGTGCTGGGTTAATTAGGGTATCAACACGTCTTGTTAATTGATGACCATGCACTAAAAGAGACACATTTTATGAAAAATATAATAATTCTTGCACTCTGTTGCAATGTTAGAAAAAAATACGATTAGCAATATATTCTTGGAACCGTGCAATACTTTGGTCTTTATAAAAAAAAAAATACCTTTTCAACACTGTCCAACCATTTTCACATAATCTAGATAGTAGATGAGCTCCTTGCATCATGGATCACACTGTACTGACAAATGAAGAAAACATGTTAATAACTATACACAAAGCATCAAACCTTTCATTAAAACAAAAAGGGTAGCTCTCCATGAAGGAAAGCCTTCTAGACAAATAGCAAATGAGCTGTTCTGCTTTGTAATGAGAGATCGCCAATGGACAAGCCCAGTTTTTCCAGAATCCTATCAGTAGTAGGGTGACTTTTCCTGCCCTTATTGCTTGTATATCTACTGAGATATCATGCATTCCGTAGTGACACCTGCAAAGTAATTTGCTTAAGAAATGTAGCCTTAATCAATGAAAGACAAATATTTTAAATAAGTAAAAAATCGAATATGCAAATTAGCACAAGGAAGTGACAAATCTATGCAGTTTGACATTATCAAATCAAAATGTATGCTTGCTTGATGAGAAGAGAAGAGCGCTGTTTCAATTTCTCTTGGAGAGGATGCAATACAATTACAATTTGAAAAATCTTGGCAATAATACTGCACGTTTTAAATTACTTTTGCTGTCTGATGTCACAATGGCAGATGTTATAGAACTTCTTTGGTTGAGATTCTAATCCGAAAATGGGGTTGTAATTTTTTTATCTAGATTTAATTGGGTTCATTTTGATTATTTATTAGATTTTTTAATTATGTTTTTAATTCTAGTGAGTTATTTATCAAAGGTTTATTAGCGTTACATGTGTTATTTGGATTTTCTTTTGTTTTTCATTGTGGCATTACCTGTTTCACAGTTAGTATATAATAGGGATGATTATGTTTAATTGCGAAATGATATACATGATCATTCATTTCAAATGTTTCAATAATTAGTTTTGGTATATGCACTTATTGAAGCAATCACAGCTGTATCCCTTCCTCTATGCAACTTGTCTGCCATCTTGTGCACCTTCTGGCTTGCCCTCAACACCAGGGGGTACTCACGCTTGAAAATGCAACTCAGATTGAGTTTTTTTCATTTTGTTTCATTGGTGGCACTTTAACAACTTTAGCACCACCTAAGAAGCACATTAATTGGTATTGACTGTTTAGAGAAAGCGGTGTGAAGAGGGCCTGGTGGCTATAGTGTAGGCAGAAAAAATTAGCAGCTGTCCGCAAGAAGCTTCGTTTCGTTCACATGTGGTGTGTGAGACCACATCGTTTTGGATCATAGTCTTGCTAAGTAAACTGATAGGTACTGTGGATCTGAAAAAACATACAATGCGATTTCAAAAAGGCTAATAATGCCTGGTCGGTAAATCCAAGTGTGCCCTGCCCGTATTCCCTGTTCTGCTGATACCTGCATCTGGTGCAAGGTCCCCACTGAACTCTGGGCTGTAGAGGAGGGAGAATCAAAGCTGAAGAAGAAAATCACACTGGTTCCATTTGAACCTAAGTGACAACACTAACATTGGGCAATTTACATTATGCGCTGCTTTGGCAATGGAGTATTTCAGCACAGTTTCCTGGCTTTATTTGCCCCGGTTGATTCTTGTAGCACCTGGGCTGTTCCAAATCTTCCCGTCTGCCTCACTTTCTCCATCACTCATCTTCTCCTCTGGATCCAGTTCCAGCAGGTGCTTCTAAATATCCCTATACAGTCCTTGCAATCCCTGCTGATGCAGGTGTTGTTTCATGCACTGATGCTCTCTCAATTCAAGCCTTCCTGGCTCCCTGGGCTACTGGCATCTTTGCCTGGCCCTCAGCTGCAACACCTGGTCTACCTCTGTGTCTTTCTGGAAGCAATACAGTTGTGGTTCCTCAGCCCTGCCATTGCTGAAATTCCTTCCAGTTGTGCTGGGTTAATTAGGGTATCAACACGTCTTGTTAATTGATGACCATGCACTAAAAGAGACACATTTTATGAAAAATATAATAATTCTTGCACTCCGTTCCAATGTTAGAAAAAAATACGATTAGCAATATATTCTTGGAACCGTGCAATACTTTGGTCTTTATAGAAAAAAAATACCTTTTCAACACTGTCCAACCATTTTCACATAATCTAGATAGTAGAAGATCTTGTTGCATCAAGGATCACACTGTACTGACAAATGAAGAAAACATGTTAATAACTATACACAAAGCATCAAATCTTTCATTAAAACAAATAGTGTAGCTCTCCATGAAGGAAAGCCTTCTAGACAAATAGCAAATGAGCTGTTCTGCTTTGTAATGAGAGATCGTCAATGGACAAGCCCAGTTTTTCCAGAATCCTATCAGTAGTAGGGTGACTTTTCCTGCCCTTATTGCTTGTATATCTACTGAGATACCACGCATTCCGTAGTGACACCTGCAAAGTAATTTGCTTAAGAAATGTAGCCTTAAACAATGAAAGACAAATATTTTAAATAAGTAAAAAATTGAATATGCAAATTAGCACAAGGAAGTGACACAATCTATGCAGTTTGACATTATCAAATTAAACTGTATGCGTGCTTGATGAGAAGAGAAGAGCGCTGTTTCAATTTCTCCTGGAGAGGATGCAATACAATTACAATTTGAAAAATCTTGACAATAATACTGCACGTTTTAAATTACTTTTGCTGTCTGATGTCACAATGGAAGATATTATAAAACTTCTTTGGTTGAGATTCTAATCCGAAAATGGGGTTGTAATTGTTTTTTCTAGATTTAATTGGGTTCATTTTGATTATTTATTTGATTTTTTAATTATGTTTTTAATTCCAGTGAGTTATTTATCCAAGGTTTATTAGCATTAGAGGTGTTATTTGGATTTTCCTTTGTTTTTCATTGTGGCATTACCTGTTTCACAGTTAGTATATAATGGGGATGATTATGTTTAATTGCGAAATGATATACATGATCATTCATTTCAAATGTTTCAATAATTTGTTTTGCTATATGCACTTATTGAAGCAATCACAGCTGTAGCCCTTCCTCTATGCAACTTGTCTGCCATCTTGTGCACCTTCTGGCTTGCCCTCAACACCAGGGGGTACTCACGCTTGAAAATGCAACTCAGATTGAGTTTTTTTCATTTTGTTTCATTGGTGGCACTTTAACAACTTTAGCACCACCTAAGAAGCAAATTAATTGGTATTGACTGTTTAGAGAAAGGGGTGTGAAGAGGGCCTGGTGGCTATAGTGTAGGCAGAAAAAATTAGCAGCTGTCCGCAAGAAGCTTCGTTTCGTTCACTTGTGGTGTGTGAGACCACATCGTTTTGGATCATAGTCTTGCTAAGTAAACTGATAGGGTCTGTGGATCTGAAAAAACATACAATGCGATTTCAAAAAGGCTAATAATGCCTGGTCGGTAAATCCAAGTGTGCCCTGCCCGTATTCCCTGTTCTGCTGATACCTGCATCTGGTGCAAGGTCCCCACTGAACTCTGGGTTGTAGAGGAGGGAGAATCAAAGCTTAAGAAGAAAATCACACTGGTTCCATTTGAACCTAAGTGACAACACTAACATTGGGCAATTGACATTATGCGCTGCTTTGGCAATGGAGTATTTCAGCACAGTTTCCTGGCTTTATTTGCCCCGGTTGATTCTTGTAGCACCTGGGCTGTTCCAAATCTTCCCGTCTGCCTCACTTTCTCCATCACTCATCTTCTCCTCTAGATCCAGTTCCAGCAGGTGCTTCTAAATATCCCTATACAGTCCTTGCAATCCCTGCTGATGCAGGTGTTGTTTCATGCACTGATGCTCTCTCAATTCAAGCCTTCCTGGGTCCCTAGGCTACTGGCATCTTTGCCTGGCCCTCAGCTGCAACACCTGGTCTACCTCTGTGTCTTTCTGGAACCAATACAGTTGTGGTTCCTCAGCCCTGCCATTGGTGAAATTCCTTCCAGTTGTGCTGGGTTAATTAGGGTATCAACACGTCTTGTTAATTGATGACCATGCACTAAAAGAGACACATTTTATGAAAAATATAATAATTCTTGCACTCTGTTGCAATGTTAGAAAAAAATACGATTAGCAATATATTCTTGGAACCGTGCAATACTTTGGTCTTTATAAAAAAAAAAATACCTTTTCAACACTGTCCAACCATTTTCACATAATCTAGATAGTAGATGAGCTCCTTGCATCATGGATCACACTGTACTGACAAATGAAGAAACCATGTTAATAACTATACACAAAGCATCAAACCTTTCATTAAAACAAAAAGGGTAGCTCTCCATGAAGGAAAGCCTTCTAGACAAATAGCAAATGAGCTGTTCTGCTTTGTAATGAGAGATCGCCAATGGACAAGCCCAGTTTTTCCAGAATCCTATCAGTAGTAGGGTGACTTTTCCTGCCCTTATTGCTTGTATATCTACTGAGATATCATGCATTCCGTAGTGACACCTGCAAAGTAATTTGCTTAAGAAATGTAGCCTTAATCAATGAAAGACAAATATTTTAAATAAGTAAAAAATCGAATATGCAAATTAGCACAAGGAAGTGACAAATCTATGCAGTTTGACATTATCAAATCAAAATGTATGCTTGCTTGATGAGAAGAGAAGAGCGCTGTTTCAATTTCTCTTGGAGAGGATGCAATACAATTACAATTTGAAAAATCTTGGCAATAATACTGCACGTTTTAAATTACTTTTGCTGTCTGATGTCACAATGGCAGATGTTATAGAACTTCTTTGGTTGAGATTCTAATCCGAAAATGGGGTTGTAATTTTTTTATCTAGATTTAATTGGGTTCATTTTGATTACTTATTAGATTTTTTAATTATGTTTTTAATTCTAGTGAGTTATTTATCAAAGGTTTATTAGCGTTACATGTGTTATTTGGATTTTCTTTTGTTTTTCATTGTGGCATTACCTGTTTCACAGTTAGTATATAATAGGGATGATTATGTTTAGTTGCGAAATGATATACATGATCATTCATTTCAAATGTTTCAATAATTAGTTTTGGTATATGCACTTATTGAAGCAATCACAGCTGTATCCCTTCCTCTATGCAACTTGTCTGCCATCTTGTGCACCTTCTGGCTTGCCCTCAACACCAGGGGGTACTCACGCTTGAAAATGCAACTCAGATTGAGTTTTTTTCATTTTGTTTCATTGGTGGCACTTTAACAACTTTAGCACCACCTAAGAAGCACATTAATTGGTATTGACTGTTTAGAGAAAGGGGTGTGAAGAGGGCCTGGTGGCTATAGTGTAGGCAGAAAAAATTAGCAGCTGTCCGCAAGAAGCTTCGTTTCGTTCACTTGTGGTGTGTGAGACCACATCGTTTTGGATCATAGTCTTGCTAAGTAAACTGATAGGTACTGTGGATCTGAAAAAACATACAATGCGATTTCAAAAAGGCTAATAATGCCTGGTCGGTAAATCCAAGTGTGCCCTGCCCGTATTCCCTGTTCTGCTGATACCTGCATCTGGTGCAAGGTCCCCACTGAACTCTGGGCTGTAGAGGAGGGAGAATCAAAGCTGAAGAAGAAAATCACACTGGTTCCATTTCAACCTAAGTGACAACACTAACATTGGGCAATTGACATTATGCGCTGCTTTGGCAATGGAGTATTTCAGCACAGTTTCCTGGCTTTATTTGCTCCGGTTGATTCTTGTAGCACCTGGGCTGTTCCAAATCTTCCCGTCTGCCTCACTTTCTCCATCACTCATCTTCTCCTCTGCATCCAGTTCCAGCAGGTGCTTCTAAATATCCCTATACAGTCCTTGTAATCCCTGCTGATGCAGGTGTTGTTTCATGCACTGATGCTCTCTCAATTCAAGCCTTCCTGGCTCCCTGGGCTACTGGCATCTTTGCCTGGCCCTCAGCTGCAACACCTGGTCTACCTCTGTGTCTTTCTGGAACCAATACAGTTGTGGTTCCTCAGCCCTGCCATTGCTGAAATTCCTTCCAGTTGTGCTGGGTTAATTAGGGTATCAACACGTCTTGTTAATTGATGACCATGCACTAAAAGAGACACATTTTATGAAAAATATAATAATTCTTGCACTCCGTTCCAATGTTAGAAAAAAATACGATTAGCAATATATTCTTGGAACCGTGCAATACTTTGGTCTTTATAGAAAAAAAATACATTTTCAACACTGTCCAACCATTTTCACATAATCTAGATAGTAGAAGATCTTGTTGCATCAAGGATCACACTGTACTGACAAATGAAGAAAACATGTTAATAACTATACACAAAGCATCAAACCTTTCATTAAAACAAATAGTGTAGCTCTCCATGAAGGAAAGCCTTCTAGACAAATAGCAAATGAGCTGTTCTGCTTTGTAATGAGAGATCGCCAATGGACAAGCCCAGTTTTTCCAGAATCCTATCAGTAGTAGGGTGACTTTTCCTGCCCTTATTGCTTGTATATCTACTGAGATACCACGCATTCCGTAGTGACACCTGCAAAGTAATTTGCTTAAGAAATGTAGCCTTAATCAATGAAAGACAAATATTTTAAATAAGTAAAACATTGAATATGCAAATTAGCACAAGGAAGTGACAAATCTATGCAGTTTGACGTAATCAAATCAAAATGTATGCTTGCTTGATGAGAAGAGAAGAGCGCTGTTTCAATTTCTCTTGGAGAGGATGCAATACAATTACAATTTGAAAAATCTTGGCAATAATACTGCACGTTTTAAATTACTTTTGCTGTCTGATGTCACAATGGCAGATGTTATAGAACTTCTTTGGTTGAGATTCTAATCCGAAAATGGGGTTGTAATTTTTTTTTCTAGATTTAATTGGGTTCATTTTGATTATTTATTAGATTTTTTAATTATGTTTTTAATTCCAGTGAGTTATTTATCCAAGGTTTATTAGCGTTAGAGGTGTTATTTGGATTTTCCTTTGTTTTTCATTGTGGCATTACCTGTTTCACAGTTAGTATATAATGGGGATGATTATGTTTAATTGCGAAATGATATACATGATCATTCATTTCAAATGTTTCAATAATTAGTTTTGGTATATGCACTTATTGAAGCAATCACAGCTGTAATCCTTCCTCTATGCAACTTGTCTGCCATCTTGTGCACCTTCTGGCTTGCCCTCAACACTAGGGGGTACTCACGCTTGAAAATGCAACTCAGATTGAGTTTTTTTCATTTTGTTTCATTGGTGGCACTTTAACAACTTTAGCACCACCTAAGAAGCAAATTAATTGGTATTGACTGTTTAGAGAAAGGGGTGTGAAGAGGGCCTGGTGGCTATAGTGTAGGCAGAAACAATTAGCAGCTGTCCGCAAGAAGCTTCGTTTCGTTTACTTGTGGTGTGTGAGACCACATCGTTTTGGATCATAGTCTTGCTAAGTAAACTGATAGGTACTGTGGATCTGAAAAAACATACAATGCGATTTCAAAAAGGCTAATAATGCCTGGTCGGTAAATCCAAGTGTGCCCTGCCCGTATTCCCTGTTCTGCTGATACCTGCATCTGGTGCAAGGTCCCCACTGAACTCTGGGCTGTAGAGGAGGGAGAATCAAAGCTGAAGAAGAAAATCACACTGGTTCCATTTGAACCTAAGTGACAACACTAACATTGGGCAATTGACATTATGCGCTGCTTTGGCAATGGAGTATTTCAGCACAGTTTCCTGGCTTTATTTGCCCCGGTTGATTCTTGTAGCACCTGGGCTGTTCCAAATCTTCCCGTCTGCCTCACTTTCTCCATCACTCATCTTCTCCTCTAGATCCAGTTCCAGCAGGTGCTTCTAAATATCCCTATACAGTCCTTGCAATCCCTGATGATGCAGGGGTTGTTTCATGCACTGATGCTCTCTCAATTCAAGCCTTCCTGGCTCCCTGGGCTACTGGCATCTTTGCCTGGCCCTCAGCTGCAACACCTGGTCTACCTCTGTGTCTTTCTGGAACCAATACAGTTGTGGTTCCTCAGCCCTGCCATTGCTGAAATTCCTTCCAGTTGTGCTGGGTTAATTAGGGTATCAACACGTCTTGTTAATTGATGACCATGCACTAAAAGAGACACATTTTATGAACAATATAATAATTCTTGCACTCCGTTCCAATGTTAGAAAAAAATACGATTAGCAATATATTCTTGGAACCATGCAATACTTTGGTCTTTATAAAAAAAAAAATACCTTTTCAACACTGTCCAACCATTTTCACATAATCTAGATAGTAGAAGATCTTGTTGCATCATGGATCACACTGTACTGACAAATGAAGAAAACATGTTAATAACTATACACAAAGCATCAAACCTTTCATTAAAACAAATAGTGTAACTCTCCATGAAGGAAAGCCTTCTAGACAAATAGCAAATGAGCTGTTCTGCTTTGTAATGAGAGATCGCCAATGGACAAGCCCAGTTTTTCCAGAATCCTATCAGTAGTAGGGTGACTTTTCCTGCCCTTATTGCTTGTATATCTACTGAGATACCATGCATTCCGTAGTGACACCTGCAAAGTAATTTGCTTAAGAAATGTAGCCTTAATCAATGAAAGACAAATATTTTAAATAAGTAAAAAATCGAATATGCAAATTAGCACAAAGAAGTGACATCTATGCAGTTTGACATTATCAAATCAAAATGTATGCTTGCTTGATGAGAAGAGAAGAGCGCTGTTTCAATTTCTCTTGGAGAGGATGCAATACAATTACAATTTGAAAAATCTTGGCAATAATACTGCACGTTTTAAATTACTTTTGCTGTCTGATGTCACAATGGCAGATGTTATAGAACTTCTTTGGTTGAGATTCTAATCCGAAAATGGGGTTGTAATTTATTTTTCTAGATTTAATTGGGTTCATTTTCATTATTTTTTAGATTTTTTAATTATGTTTTTAATTCTAGTGAGTTATTTATCAAAGGTTTATTAGCGTTACATGTGTTATTTGGATTTTCCTTTGTTTTTCATTGTGGCATTACCTGTTTGACAGTTAGTATACAATGGGGATGATTATGTTTAATTGCAAAATGATATACTTGATCATTCATTTCAAATGTTTCAATAATTAGTTTTGGTATCTGCATTTATTGAAGCAATCACAGCTGTATCCTTTCCTCTATGCAACTTGTCTGCCATCTTGTGCACCTTCTTGCTTGCCCTCAACACCAGCGGGTACTCACTTTTGAAAATGCAACTCAGATTGAGTTTTTTCATTTTGTTTCATTGGTGGCCCTTTAGCAACTTTAGCACCACCTAAGAAGCAAATGAATTGGTATTGACTGTTTAGAGAAAGGGGTGTGAAGAGGGCCTGGTGGCTATTGTGTAGGCAGAAAAAATTAGCAGCTGTCCGCAAGAAGCTTCGTTTCGTTCACATGTGGTGTGTGAGACCACATCGTTTTGGATCATAGTCTTGCTAAGTAAACTGATAGGTACTGTGGATCTGAAAAAACATACAATGCGTTTTCAAAAAGGTTAATAATGCCTGGTCGGTAAATCCAAGAGTGCCATGCCCGTATTCCCTGCACTGCTGATACCTGCATCTGGTGCAAGGTCCCCACTGAACTCTGGGCTGTAGAGGAGGGAGAATCAAAGCTGAAGAAGAAAATCACACTGATTCCATTTGAACCTAAGTGACAACACTAACATTG
This sequence comes from Ambystoma mexicanum, assembly GCF_040938575.1. Classification (NCBI taxonomy): domain Eukaryota; kingdom Metazoa; phylum Chordata; class Amphibia; order Caudata; family Ambystomatidae; genus Ambystoma; species Ambystoma mexicanum. The sequence goes on along the minus strand of NC_090931.1, from coordinate 571,917,346 downwards.
GGCAATTGACATTATGCGCTGCTTTGGCAATGGAGTATTTCAGCACAGTTTCCTGGCTTTATTTGCCCAGGTTGATTCTTGTAGCACCTGGGCTGTTCCAAATCTTCCCGTCTCCCTCACTTTCTCCATGACTCATCTTCTCCTCTGGATCCAGTTCCAGCAGGTGCTTCTAAATATCCCTATACAGTCCTTGCAATCCCTGCTGATGCAGGTGTTGTTTCATGCACTGATGCTCTCTCAATTCAAGCCTTCCTGGCTCCCTGGGCTACTGGCATCTTTGCCTTGCCCTCAGCTGCAACACCTGGTCTACCTCTGTGTCTTCCTGGAACCAATAAAGTTGTGGTTCCTCAGCCCTGCCATTGCTGAAATTCCTTCCAGTTGTGCTGGGTTAATTAGGGTATCAACACGTCTTGTTAATTGATGACCATGCACTAAAAGAGACACATTTTATGAAAAATATAATAATTCTTGCACTCCGTTCCAATGTTGGAAAAAATACGATTAGCAATATATTCTTGGAACCGTGCAATACTTTGGTCTTTATGAAAAAAAAATACCTTTTCAACACTGTCCAACCATTTTCACATAATCTAGATAGTAGATGAGCTCCTTGCATCATGGATCACACTGTACTGACAAATGAAGAAAACATGTTAATAACTAGACACAAAGCATCAAACCTTTCATTAAAACGAATAGTGTAGCTCTTCATGAAAGAAAGCCTTCTAGACAAATAGCAAATGAGCTGTTCTGCTTTGTAATGAGAGATCGCCAATTGACAAGCCCAGTTTTTCCAGAATCCTATCAGTAGTAGGATGACTTTTCCTGCCCTTATTGCGTGTATATCTACTGAGATACCACGCATTCCGTAGTGACACCTGCAAAGTAATTTGCTTAAGAAATGTAGCCTTAATCAATGAAAGACAAATATGTTAAATAAGTAAAAAATCGAATATTCAAATTAGCACAAGTAAGTGACAAAATCTATGCAGTTTGACATTATCAAATTAAACTGTATGCGTGCTTGATGAGAAGAGAAGAGCGCTGTTTCAATTTCTCCTGGAGAGGATGCAATACAATTACAATTTGAAAAATCTTGGCAATAATACTGCACGTTTTAAATTACTTTTGCTGTCTGATGTCACAATGGCAGATGTTATAGAACTTCTTTGGTTGAGATTCTAATCCGAAAATGGGGTTGTATTTTTTTTTTCTAGATTTAATTGGGTTCATTTTGATTATTTATTAGATTTTTTAATTATGTTTTTAATTCTAGTGAGTTATTAATCCAAGGTTTATTAGCGTTAGAGGTGTTATTTGGATTTTCCTTTGTTTTTCATTGTGGCATTACCTGTTTCACAGTTAGTATATAATGGGGATGATTATGTTTAATTGCGAAATGATATACATGATCATTCATTTCAAATGTTTCAATAATTAGTTTTGGTATATGCACTTATTGAAGCAATCACAGCTGTAATCCTTCCTCTATGCAACTTGTCTGCCATCTTGTGCACCTTCTGGCTTGCCCTCAACACCAGGGGGTACTCACGCTTGAAAATGCAACTCAGATTGAGTTTTTTTCATTTTGTTTCATTGGTGGCACTTTAACAACTTTAGCACCACCTAAGAAGCAAATTAATTGGTATTGACTGTTTAGAGAAAGGGGTGTGAAGAGGGCCTGGTGGCTATAGTGTAGGCAGAAAAAATTAGCAGCTGTACGCAAGAAGCTTCGTTTCGTTCACTTGTGGTGTGTGAGACCACATCGTTTTGGATCATAGTCTTGCTAAGTAAACTGATAGGTACTGTGGATCTGAAAAACATACAATGCGATTTCAAAAAGGCTAATAATGCCTGGTCGGTAAATCCAAGTGTGCCCTGCCCGTATTCCCTGTTCTGCTGATACCTGCATCTGGTGCAAGGTCCCCACTGAACTCTGGGCTGTAGAGGAGGGAGAATCAAAGCTGAAGAAGAAAATCACACTGGTTCCATTTGAACCTAAGTGACAACACTAACATTGGGCAATTGACATTATGCGCTGCTTTGGCAATGAAGTATTTCAGCACAGTTTCCTGGATTTATTTGCCCCGGTTGATTCTTGTAGCACCTGGGCTGTTCCAAATCTTCCCGTCTGCCTCACTTTCTCCATCACTCATCTTCTCCTCTAGATCCAGTTCCAGCAGGTGCTTCTAAATATCCCTATACAGTCCTTGCAATCCCTGCTGATGCAGGTGTTGTTTCGTGCACTGATGCTCTCTCAATTCAAGCCTTCCTGGCTCCCTGGGCTACTGGCATCTTTGCCTGGCCCTCAGCTGCAACACCTGGTCTACCTCTGTGTCTTTCTGGAACCAATACAGTTGTGGTTCCTCAGCCCTGCCATTGGTGAAATTCCTTCCAGTTGTGCTGGGTTAATTAGGGTATCAACACGTCTTGTTAATTGATGACCATGCACTAAAAGAGACACATTTTATGAAAAATATAATAATTCTTGCACTCCGTTCCAATGTTAGAAAAAAATACGATTAGCAATATATTCTTGGAACCGTGCAATACTTTGGTCTTTATAAAAAAAAAATACCTTTTCAACACTGTCCAACCATTTTCACATAATCTAGATAGTAGAAGATCTTGTTGCATCATGGATCACACTGTACTGACAAATGAAGAAAACATGTTAATAACTATACACAAAGCATCAAACCTTTCATTAAAACAAATAGGGGAGCTCTCCATGAAGGAAAGCCTTCTAGACAAATAGCAAATGAGCTGTTCTGCTTTGTAATGAGAGATCGCCAATGGACAAGCCCAGTTTTTCCAGAATCCTATCAGTAGTAGGGTGACTTTTCCTGCCCTTATTGCTTGTATATCTATTGAGATACCACGCATTCCGTAGTGACACCTGCAAAGTAATTCGCTTAAGAAATGTAGCCTTAATCAATGAAAGACAAATATTTTAAATAAGTAAAAAATTGAATATGTAAATTAGCACAAGGAAGTGACACAATCTATGCAGTTTGACATTATCAAATCAAACTGTATGCGTGCTTGATGAGAAGAGAAGAGCGCTGTTTCAATTTCTCCTGGAGAGGATGCAATACAATTACAATTTGAAAAATCTTGGCAATAATACTGCACGTTTTAAATTAATTTTGCTGTCTGATGTCACAATGGCAGATGTTATAGAACTTCTTTGTTTGAGATTCTAATCCGAAAATGGGGTTGTAATTTTTTTTTCTAGATTTAATTGGGTTCATTTTGATTATTTATTAGATTTTTTAACTATGTTTTTAATTCTAGTGAGTTATTTATCAAAGGTTTATTAGCGTTACATGTGTTATTTGGATTTTCCTTTGTTTTTCATTGTGGCATTACATGTTTGACAGTTAGTATACAATGGGGATGATTATGTTTAATTGCAAAATGATATACATGATCATTCATTTCAAATGTTTCAATAATTAGTTTCGGTATCTGCACTTATTGAAGCAATCACAGCTGTATCCTTTCCTCTATGCAACTTGTCTGCCATCTTGTGCACCTTCTTGCTTGCCCTCAACACCAGCGGGTACTCACGTTTGAAAATGCAACTCAGATTGAGTTTTTTTCATTTTGTTTCATTGGTGGCCCTTTAGCAACTTTAGCACCACCTAAGAAGCAAATGAATTGGTATTGACTGTTTAGAGAAAGGGGTGTGAAGAGGGCCTGGTGGCTATTGTGTAGGCAGAAAAAATTAGCAGCTGTCCGCAAGAAGCTTCGTTTCGTTCACATGTGGTGTGTGAGACCACATCGTTTTGGATCATAGTCTTGCTAAGTAAACTGATAGGTACTGTGGATCTGAAAAAACACACAATGCGTTTTCAAAAAGGCTAATAATGCCTGGTTGGTAAATCCAAGTGTGCCATGCCCGTATTCCCTGTTCTGCTGATACCTGCATCTGGTGCAAGGTCCCCACTGAACTCTGGGCTGTAGAGGAGGGAGAATCAAAGCTGAAGAAGAAAATCACACTGGTTCCATTTGAACCTAAGTGACAACACTAACATTGGGCAATTGACATTATGCGCTGCTTTGGCAATGGAGTATTTCAGCACAGTTTCCTGGCTTTATTTGCCCCGGTTGATTCTTGTAGCACCTGGGCTGTTCCAAATCTTCCCGTCTCCCTCACTTTCTCCATCACTCATCTTCTCCTCTGGATCCAGTTCCAGCAGGTGATTCTAAATATCCCTATACAGTCCTTGCAATCCCTGCTGATGCAGGTGTTGTTTCATGCACTGATGCTCTCTCAATTCAAGCCTTTTTGGCTCCCTGGGCTACTGGCATCTTTGCCTGACCCCCAGCTGCAACACCTGGTCTACCTCTGTGTCTTCCTGGAACCAATAAAGTTGTGGTTCCTCAGCCCTGTCATTGCTGAAATTCCTTCCAGTTGTGCTGGGTTAATTAGGGTATCAACACCTCTTGTTAATTGATGACCATGCACTAAAAGAGACACATTTTATGAAAAATATAATAATTCTCGCACTCCGTTCCAATGTTGGAAAAAAATACGATTAGCAATATATTCTTGGAACTGTGCAATACTTTGGTCTTTATAAAAAAAAATTACCTTTTCAACACTGTCCAACCATTTTCACATAATCTAGATAGTAGATGAGCTCCTTGCATCATGGATCACACTGTACTGACAAATGAAGAAAACATGTTAATAACTATACACAAAGCATCAAACCTTTCATTAAAACAAATAGTGTACCTCTCCATGAAGGAAAGCCTTTTAGACAATTAGCAAATGAGCTGTTCTGCTTTGTAATGAGAGATCGCCAATGGACAAGCCCAGTTTTTCCAGAATCCTATCAGTAGTAGGGTGACTGTTCCTGCCCTTATTGCTTGTATATCTTTTGAGATACCACGCATTCCGTAGTGACACCTGCAAAGTAATCTGCTTAAGAAATGTAGCCTTAATCAATGAAAGACAAATATTTTAAATAAGTAAAAAATTGAATATGCAAATTAGCACAAGGAAGTGACAAATCTATGCAGTTTGACGTAATCAAATCAAAATGTATGCTTGCTTGATGAGAAGAGAAGAGCGCTGTTTAAATTTCTCTTGGAGAGGATGCAATACAATTACAATTTGAAAAATCTTGGCAATAATACGGCACGTTTTAAATTACTTTTGCTGTCTGATGTCACAATGGCAGATGTTATAGAACTTCTTTGGTTGAGATTCTAATCCGAAAATGGGGTTGTAATTTTTTTTTCTAGATTTAATTGGGTTCATTTTGATTATTTATTAGATGTTTTAATTATGTTTTTAATTCTAGTGAGTTATTTATCCAAGGTTTATTAGCGTTAGAGGTGTTATTTGGATTTTCCTTTGTTTTTCATTGTGGCATTACCTGTTTCACAGTTAGTATATAATGGGGATGATTATGTTTAATTGCGAAATGATATACATGATCATTCATTTCAAATGTTTCAATAATTAGTTTTGGTATATGCACTTATTGAAGCAATCACAGCTGTATCCCTTCCTCTATGCAACTTGTCTGCCATCTTGTGCACCTTCTGGCTTGCCCTCAACACCAGGGGGTACTCACGCTTGAAAATGCAACTCAGATTGAGTTTTTTTCATTTTGTTTCATTGGTGGCACTTTAACAACTTTAGCACCACCTAAGAAGCAAATTAATTGGTATTGACTGTTTAGAGAAAGGGGTGTGAAGAGGGCCTGGTGGCTATAGTGTAGGCAGAAAAAATTAGCAGCTGTCCGCAAGAAGCTTCGTTTCGTTCACTTGTGGTGTGTGAGACCACATCGTTTTGGATCATAGTCTTGCTAAGTAAACTGTTAAGTACTGTGGATCTGAAAAAACATACAATGCGATTTCAAAAAGGCTAATAATGCCTGGTCGGTAAATCCAAGTGTGCCCTGCCCGTATTCCCTGTTCTGCTGATACCTGCATCTGGTGCAAGGTCCCCACTGAACTCTGGGCTGTAGAGGAGGGAGAATCAAAGCTGAAGAAGAAAATCACACTGGTTCCATTTGAACCTAAGTGACAACACTAACATTGGGCAATTGACATTATGCGCTGCTTTGGCAATGGAGTATTTCAGCACAGTTTCCTGGCTTTATTTGCCCCGGTTGATTCTTGTAGCACCTGGGCTGTTCCAAATCTTCCCGTCTGCCTCACTTTCTCCATCACTCATCTTCTCCTCTGGATCCAGTTCCAGCAGGTGCTTCTAAATATCCCTATACAGTCCTTGCAATCCCTGTTGATGCAGGTGTTGTTTCATGCACTGATGCTCTCTCAATTCAAGCCTTCCTGGCTCCCTGGGCTGCTGGCATCTTTGCCTGGCCCTCAGCTGCAACACCTGGTCTACCTCTGTGTCTTTCTGGAACCAATACAGTTGTGGTTCCTCAGCCCTGCCATTGCTGAAATTCCTTCCAGTTGTGCTGGGTTAATTAGGGTATCAACACGTCTTGTTAATTGATGACCATGCACTAAAAGAGACACATTTTATGAAAAATATAATAATTCTTGCACTCCGTTCCAATGTTAGAAAAAAATACGATTAGCAATATATTCTTGGAACCGTGCAATACTTTGGTCTTTATAAAAAAAAAAATACCTTTTCAACACTGTCCAACCATTTTCACATAATCTAGATAGTAGAAGATCCTGTTGCATCAAGGATCACACTGTACTGACAAATGAAGAAAACATGTTAATAACTATACACAAAGCATCAAACCTTTCATTAAAACAAATAGTGTAGCTCTCCATGAAGGAAAGCCTTCTAGACAAATAGCAAATGAGCTGTTCTGCTTTATAATGAGAGATCGCCAATGGACAAGCCCAGTTTTTCCAGAATCCTATCAGTAGTAGGGTGACCTTTCCTGCCCTTATTGCTTGTATATCTACTGAGATACCAAGCATTCCGTATTGACACCTGCAAAGTAATTTGCTTAAGAAATGTAGCCTTAATCAATGAAAGACAAATATTTTAAATAAGTAAAAAACCGAATATGCAAATTAGCACAAGGAAGTGACAAATCTATGCAGTTTGACATTATCAAATCAAAATGTATGCTTGCTTGATGAGAAGAGAAGAGCGCTGTTTCAATTTCTCTTGGAGAGGATGCAATACAATTACAATTTGAAAAATCTTGGCAATAATACTGCAGGTTTTAAATTATTTTTGCTGTCTGATGTCACAATGGCAGATGTTATAGAACTTCTTTGGTTGAGATTCTAATCCGAAAATGGGGTTGTAATTTTTTTTTCTAGATTTAATTGGGTTCATTTTGATTATTTATTAGATTTTTTAATTATGTTTTTAATTCTAGTGAATTATTTATCAAAGGTTTATTAGCGTTACATGTGTTATTTGGATTTTCCTTTGTTTTTCATTGTGGCATTACCTGTTTGACAGTTAGTATAGAATGGGGATGATTATGTTTAATTGCGAAATGATATACATGATCATTCATTTCAAATGTTTCAATAATTAGTTTTGGTATCTGCACTTATTGAAGCAATCACAGCTGTATGCTTTCCTCTATGTAAGTTGTCTGCCATCTTGTGCACCTTCTTGCTTGCCCTCAACACCAGCGCGTACTCACGTTTGAAAATGCAACTCACATTGAGTATTTTTCATTTTGTTTTATTGGTGGCCCTTTAGCAACTTTAGCACCACCTAAGAAGCAAATGAATTGGTATTGACTGTTTAGAGAAAGGGGTGTGAAGAGGGCCTGGTGGCTATTGTGTAGGCAGAAAAAATTAGCAGCTGTCCGCAAGTAGCTTCGTTTCGTTCACATGTGGTGTGTGAGACCACATCATTTTGGATCATAGTCTTGCTAAGTAAACTGTTAGGTACTGTGGATCTGAAAAAACATACAATGCGATTTCAAAAAGGCTAATAATGCCTGGTTGGTAAATCCAAGTGTGCCTGCCTGTATTCCCTGTTCTGCTGATACCTGCATCTGGTGCAAGGTCCCCACTGAACTCTGGGCTGTAGAGGAGGGAGAATAAAAGCTGAAGAAGAAAATCACACTGGTTCCATTTGAACCTAAGTGACAACACTAACATTGGGCAATTGACATTATGCGCGGTTTTGGCAAGGGAGTATTTCAGCACAGTTTCCTGGCTTTATTTGCCCCGATTGATTCTTGTAGCACCTGGGCTGTTCAAATCTTCCCGTCTCCCTCACTTTCTCCATCACTCATCTTCTCCTCTGGATCCAGTTCCAGCAGGTGCTTCTAAATATCCCTATACAGTCCTTGCAATCCCTGCTGATGCAGGTGTTGTTTCATGCACTGATGCTCTCTCAATTCAAGCCTTCCTGGCTCCCTGGGCTACTGGCATCTTTGCCTGGCCCTCAGCTGCAACACCTTGTCTACTTCTATGTCTTTCTGGAACCAATAAAGTTGTGGTTCCATAGCCCTGCCATTGCTGAAATTCCTTCCAGTTGTACTGGGTTAATTAGGGTATCAAGAAGTCTTGTTCATTGAGGGCCATGCACTACAAGAGACACCTTTTATGAAAAATATAATAATTCTTGCACTTGGTTCCAATTTTGTAAAAAAATATGATTAGCAATATATTCTTGGAACTGTGCAATACTTTGGTCTTTATAAAATTATAAAAAAAAAATGACCATTTCAACACTGTCCAACCATTTTCACATAATCCAGATAGTAGATGAGCTCCTTGCATCATAGATCACACTGTACTGACAAATTAACAAAACATGTTAATAACTATATGCAAAGCATCAAACCTTTCATTAAAACAAATAGTGTAGCTCTCCATGAAGGAAAGCCTTCTAGACAAATAGCAAATGAGCTGTTCTGCTTGGTAATCAGACATTGCTAATGGACAAGCCGAGTTTTTCCAGAATCCTATCAGTAGTAGGGTGAACTTTCCTGCCCTTATTCCTTCTATATTTAGTTAGATACCACGCATTCCGTAGTGACACCTGCAAAGTAATTTGCTTAAGAAATGTAGCCTTAATCAATGAAAGACAAATATTTTAAATAAGTAAAAAATTGAATATGCAAATTAGCACAAGGAAGTGACACAATCTATGCAGTTTGACATCATCAAATCAAACTGTATGCGTGCTTGATGAGAAGAGAAGAGCGCTGTTTCAATTTCTCCTGGAGAGGATGCAATACAATTACAATTTGAAAAATCTTGGCAATAATACTGCACGTTTTAAATTACTTTTGCTGTCTGATGTCACAATGGCAGATATTATAGAACTTCTTTGGTTGAGATTCTAATCCGAAAATGGGGTTGTAATTGTTTTTTCTAGATTTAATTGGGTTCATTTTGATTATTTATTTGATTTTTTAATTATGTTTTTAATTCTAGTGAGTTATTTATCCAAGGTTTATTAGCGTTAGAGGTGTTATTTGGATTTTCCTTTGTTTTTCATTGTGGCATTACCTGTTTCACAGTTAGTATATAATGGGGATGATTATGTTTAATTGCGAAATGATATACATGATCATTCATTTCAAATGTTTCAATAATTTGTTTTGGTATATGCACTTATTGAAGCAATCACAGCTGTATCCCTTCCTCTATGCAACTTGTCTGCCATCTTGTGCACCTTCTGGCTTGCCCTCAACACCAGGGGGTACTCACGCTTGAAAATGCAACTCAGATTGAGTTTTTTTCATTTTGTTTCATTGGTGGCACTTTAACAACTTTAGCACCACCTAAAAAGCAAATTAATTGGTATTGACTGTTTAGAGAAAGGGGTGTGAAGAGGGCCTGGTGGCTATAGTGTAGGCAGAAAAAATTAGCAGCTGTCCGCAAGAAGCTTCGTTTCGTTCACATGTGGTGTGTGAGACCACATCGTTTTGGATCATAGTCTTGCTAAGTAAACTGATAGGTACTGTGGATCTGAAAAAACATACAATGCGATTTCAAAAAGGCTAATAATGCCTGGTCGGTAAATCCAAGTGTGCCCTGCCCGTATTCCCTGTTCTGCTGAAACCTGCATCTGGTGCAAGGTCCCCACTGAACTCTGGGCTGTAGAGGAGGGAGAATCAAAGCTGAAGAAGAAAATCACACTGGTTCCATTTGAACCTAAGTGACAACACTAACATTGGGCAATTTACATTATGCGCTGCTTTGGCAATGGAGTATTTCAGCAGAGTTTCCTGGCTTTATTTGCCCCGGTTGATTCTTGTAGCACCTGGGCTGTTCCAAATCTTCCCGTCTGCCTCACTTTCTCCATCACTCATCTTCTCCTCTGGATCCAGTTCCAGCAGGTGCTTCTAAATATCCCTATACAGTCCTTGCAATCCCTGCTGATGCAGGTGTTGTTTCATGCACTGATGCTCTCTCAATTCAAGCCTTCCTGGCTCCCTGGGCTACTGGCATCTTTGCCTGGCCCTCAGCTGCAACACCTGGTCTACCTCTGTGTCTTTCTGGAACCAATACAGTTGTGGTTCCTCAGCCCTGCCATTGCTGAAATTCCTTCCAGTTGTGCTGGGTTAATTAGGGTATCAACACGTCTTGTTAATTAATGACCATGCACTAAAAGAGACACATTTTATGAAAAATATAATAATTCTTGCACTCCGTACCAATGTTAGAAAAAAATACGATTAGCAATATATTCTTGGAACCGTGCAATACTTTGGTCTTTATAAAAAAAATACCTTTTCAACACTGTCCAACCATTTTCACATAATCTAGATAGTAGATGAGCTCCTTGCATCATGGATCACACTGTACTGACAAATGAAGAAAACATGTTAATAACTATACACAAAGCATCAAACCTTTCATTAAAACAAATAGTGTACCTCTACATGAAAGAAAGCCTTCTAGACAATTAGCAAATGAGCTGTTCTGCTTTGTAATGAGAGATCGCCAATGGACAAGCCCAGTTTTTCCAGAATCCTATCAGTAGTAGGGTGACTTTTCCTGCCCTTATTGCTTGTATATCTATTGAGATACCACGCATTCCGTAGTGACACCTGCAAAGTAATTTGCTTAATAAATGTAGTCTAAATCAATGAAAGACAAATATTTTATATAAGTAAAAAATTGAATATGCAAATTAGCACAAGGAAGTGACAAAACTATGCAGTTTGACATTATCAAATCAAACTGTATGCGTGCTTGATGAGAAGAGAAGAGTGCTGTTTCAATTTCTCTTGGAGAGGATGCAATACAATTACAATTTGAAAAATATTGGCAATAATACTGCACGTTTTAAATTACTTTTGCTGTCTGATGTTACAATGGCAGATATTATAGAACTTCTTTGGTTGGGATTCTAATCCGAAAATGGGGTTGTAATTGTTTTTTCTAGATTTAATTCGGTTCATTTTGATTATTTATTAGATTTTTTAATTATGTTTTTAATTCTAGTGAGTTATTTATCCAAGGATTATTAGCGTTAGAGGTGTTATTTGGATTTTCCTTTGTTTTTCATTGTGGCATTACCTGTTTGACAGTTAGTATATAATGGGGATGATTATGTTTAACTGCGAAATGATATACATGATCATTCATTTCAAATGTTTCAATAATTAGTTTTGGTATCTGCACCTATTGAAGCAATCACAGCTGTATCCCTTCCTCTATGCAACTTGTCTGCCATCATGTGCACCTTCTGGCTTGCGGGTACTCACGTTTGAAAATGCAACTCAGATTGAGTTTTTTTCATTTTGTTTCATTGGTGGCCCTTTAGCAACTTTAGCACCACCTAAGAAGCACATGAATGTGCATTGACTGTTTAGAGAAAGGGCTGGGAAGAGGGCCTGGTGGCTATTGTGTAGGCAGAAAAAATTAGCAGCTGTCCGCAAGAAGCTTCGTTTCGTTCACATGTGGTGTGTGAGACCAGATCGTTTTGGATCATAGTCTTGCTAAGTAAACTGATAGGTACTGTGGATCTGAAAAAACATACAATGCGATTTCAAAAAAGCTAATAATGCCTGGTCGGTAGATCCAAGTGTGCCCTGCCCGTATTCCCTGTTCTGCTGATACCTGCATTTGGTGCAAGGTCCCCACTGAACTCTGGGCTGGTGAGGAGGGAGAATCAAAGGTGAAGAAGAAAATCACACTGGTTCCATTTGAACCTAATTGAAAACACTAACATTGGGCAATTCACATTATGCGCTGCTTTGGAAATGGAGTATTTCAGCACAGTTTCCTGGCTTTATTTGCCCTGGTTGATTCTCGTAGCACCTGGGCTGTTCCAAATCTTCCCGTCTCCCTCACTTTCTCCATCACTCATCTTCTGCTCTGGATCCAGCTCCGGCAGGTGCTTCTAAATATCCCTATACAGTCCTTGCAATCCCTGCAGATGCAGGTGTTGTTTCATGCACTGATGCTCCCTCAATTCAAGCCTTCCAGGCTTCCTGAGCTACTGTCATCTTCCCCTGGCCCTCAGCTGCCACACTTGGTCTACCTCTGTGTCTTTCTGGAACCGATAAAGTCCTGGTTCCTCAGCCCTGCCATTGCTGAAATTCCTTCCAGTTGTACTGGGTTAATTAGGGTATCAAGAAGTCTTGTTAATTGATGGCCATGCACTAAAAGAGACACCTTTTATGAAAAATATAATAATTCTTGCACTCGGTTCCAATTTTGTAAAAAAATATGATTAGCAATATATTCTTGGAACTGTACAATACTTTGGTCTTTATAAAAAAAAAAATTGACCATTTCAACCCTGTCCAACCATTTTCACATAATCCAGATAGTAGATGAGCTCCTTGGATCATGGATCACACTGCACTGACAAATTAACAAAACATGCTAATAACTATATACAAACCATCAAACCTTTCATTAAAACAAGTAATGTAGCTCTCCATGAAGGAAAGCCTTCTAGACAAATAGCAAATGAGCTGTTCGGCTTTGTAATCAGAGATTGCCAATGGACAAGCCCAGTTTTTCCAGAATCCTATCAGTAGTAGGGTGACTTTTCCTGCCCTTATTGCTTTTTTATCTACTGAGATACCACGCATTCCGTAGTGACACCTGCAAAGTAATTTGCTTAAGAAATGTAGCCTTAATCAATGAAAGACAAATATTTTAAATAAGTAAAAAATCGAATATGCAAATTAGATCAAGGAAGTGACAAATCGATGCAGTTTGACATTATCAAATCAAAATGTATGCTTGCTTGATGAGAAGAGAAGGGCACTGTTTCAATTTCTCTTGGAGAGGATGCAATACAATTACAATTTGAAAAATCTTGGCAATAATACTGCACCTTTTAAATTACTTTTGCTGTCTGATGTCACAATGGCAGATGTTCTAGAACTTCTTTGGTTGAGATTCTAATCCGAAAATGGGGTTGTAGTTTTTTTTTCTAGATTTAATTGGGTTCATTTTGATTATTTATTAGATTTTTTAATTATGTTTTTAATTTTAGTGAGTTATTTATCAAAGGTTTATTAGCGTTACATGTGTTATTTTTATTTTCCTTTGTTTTTCATTGTGGCATTACCTGTTTGACAGTAAGGGGCCGATTCATGGAACAAACGTGCGCCGAAAATCTTCGCGCAAGCGTGCGATTCATGTAAGTCCCTGCGCGTGTACACCCCGGGATGTGCGCCAAACCCGTGCATGGCGCACAAGTCACTGCAACATCCCGAAAGGCGTGCGCAACGCGCACAGTGAAAGCGCACAACCTCGGCGCATATACCAGAAAGTGGGCGGGACACGGGGCGTAACGCGCGGAATGGGGAACAACGCGCGAAAATAAGGGCATAACTGGGGATGTACTGCAGGGAAGCAGACGGAACGCCCACACGCACTCGAACCACACATATTCATGGAATCGAATAGGGCAAAGCCACGCACAGCCAAAGACACGCACAAGCCGAAACACGTCCGCCACACGAAGGCAGGCGGTAGCATCCCTGCGCATTACAAAAGTGGCAACATACAGCAATTGGGCCTGGGGGAGCGGGCTACGTGTATTTCAGGGGTTCGCATGAACTTTTTCACGCGATCGGGCCTGGGGGAGCGGGCTACGTGTATTTCAGGGGTTTGCGTTAAGTTTTTCACGCGATCGGGCCTGGGGGAGCGGGCTACGTGTACTTCAGGGGTTCGCGTGAAGTTTCTCACGCGATCGGGCCTGGGGGAGCGGGCTACGTGTATTTCAGGGGTTCGCGTGAAGTTTCTCATGCGATCGGGCCTGGGGGAGCGGGCTACGTGTATTTCAGGGGTTTGCGTGAAGTTTCTCACGCGATCGGGCCTGGGGGAGCGGGCTACGTGTATTTCAGGGGTTCGCGTGAAGTTTTCACGCGATCGGGCCTGGGGGAGCAGGCTACGTGTATTTCAGGGGTTCGTGTGAAGTTTTCACGCGATCGGTCCTGGGGGAGCGGGCTACGTGTATTTCAGGGGTTCGCGTGAACTTTTACATGCGATCGGGCCTGGGGGAGCGGGCTACGTGTATTTCAGGGGTTCGCGTGAAGTTTTTCATGCGATCGGGCCTGGGGGAGCGGGCTACCTGTATTTCAGGGGTTCGCGTGAAGTTTTTCACGCGATCGGGCCTGGGGGAGCGGGCTATGTGTATTCCAGGGGTTCGCGTGAACTTTTTCACGCGATCGGGCCTGGGGGAGCGAGCTACGTGTATTTCAGGGGTTTGCGTGAAGTTTATCACGCGATCGGGCCTGGGGGAGCGGGCTACGTGTATTTCAGGGGTTCGCGTGAAGTTTTTCACGCGATCGGGCCTGGGGGAGCGGGCTACGTGTATTCCAGGGGTTCGCGTGAACTTTTTCATGCGATCGGGCCTGGGGGAGCGAGCTATGTGTATTTCAGGGGTTTGCGTGAAGTTTTTCACGCGATCTGGCCTGGGGGAGCGGGCTATGCGTATTTCAGGGGTTCGCGTGAAGTTTCTCACGCGATCGGGCCTGGGGGAGCGGGCTACGTGTATTTCAGGGGTTTGCGTGAAGTTTTTCACGCGATCGGGCCTGGGGGAGCGGGCTACGTGTATTTCAGGGGTTCGCGTGAAGTTTTCACGCGATCGGGCCTGGGGGAGCGGGCTACGTGTATTTCAGGGGTTCGCGTGAAGTTTTCACGCGATCGGGCCTGGGGGAGCGGGCTACGTGTATTTCAGGGGTTCGCATGAAGTTTCTCACGCGATCGGGCCTGGGGGAGCGGGCTACGTGTATTTCAGGGGTTCGTGTGAAGTTTTTCACGCGATCGGGCCTGGGGGAGCGGGCTATGTGTATATCAGGGGTTCGCGTGAAGTTTCTCACGTGATCGGGCCTGGGGGAGCGGGCTATGTGTATTTCAGGGGTTCGCTTCACGCGATCGGGCCTGGGGGGGAGCGGGGTACCACTCACCGTCTGCCTTGCGTGTAGAAGAACGCGTAGCCAACACCCGCTGTGAAGTAATAGCGTGTGAACCCCAACGGATGGAAAACACACACACCGCACGAAAAGCACGTACAGAGCAGTTCAAAGGCACGCGGGATCTCCAACCCCTGCCAGGGCAACGCCCATGTGCGAAACGTCACAGACGCGCTTACGCTGTAAGGGCCTTTGGTCCAATGAATTTGCGTACGCGTGCTTACGCGCTTACGCGCTAAGGGCCTTTCCTCGAATATCACGCTAACGTGCAGGATTTTCACGTGCCAAATCACTCCGTATCAAGCTGGCCACGCGAAAACACACCAAAGACCACGCTCCTGCCCAGAAGGCCGAATTACTGCCCCCCAGTGCCCCGAGCAGCCTCCCACGTGCCATCTGCTGCTGCCTGCCTGCCTGCCTGCTGCCACCGTGCCCTGCCATTTGGTGCCTGCACATCAGCCATCTGCAGGGGTCCAGTTGCTGTGTCCACCCCTGCTGGAACAGAAGACTCCCGACTCGGATAACATCGCTCCACAGCCCAGCCCCAGGACCCAGTTGCCCACCCACTCCTGCCCCTGGGGTTGCCATGTCGGGCACATCAACATCTGGCACCATTGGCAACCCCCGGCCTGAGGGGCAGAGGGGCACCAGCTTCACTGCCACCGAAGTTGGTGTCCTGGTGGAGCAAGTCCTGGGGCAGTATGATGCCCTCTTCGGATCGTCCCTCGCCAACAAGGAAGGACGGGAGAGGCTCTGGGCCGACTGTGTGGTTGCCATCAACGCAGAGGGGGTGGCAACCCGCACCATCCAGAAGGTCAAGAAGCGCTGGGAGGACTTGAGGTCCAGGACCCTCACAAAGGCCCGGCGCCTCGTGGAGGGGGGACGGGGCTGCATGAGTTCCATCCAGATGAGGGTCCTGGAACGCGTACACCCAACGCTCCACGCCCAGGTCCTTAGAGGGAGACCCGTCTGGAGTTGAGCGGTAAGTGGCCAAGCATTGCTGTGTGAGACAGGGCATGTTGCAGTGTGCTGGTTGTCTGATACTTGCCTGTATGTGTGACATAGGCCATGTACGCATGTATGTGTGCAGGGACATCATGGTAATGCATGTGCCACCAGTAATGTGTGAACCGCACGGTTGTTGCATGTGTTTAAATGCAACATGGGAGCCCTATGCAGATTGTACACATGAGAGCATGGCAGTCTCTGTTCCTGGACATGGGTGGGGGTGAGGGATGGGTGCTGATGCCAGGTACGTATATGGTATGCATGTCTGTGTGCCTGAACTGCGTGTCTGTGACTTGTGAATGCCATGGATGCATGACACATGTCTGTGACAATGTACAGATTCACTGATGCAGCCTAGTCATCCTTGTATCCACTGTGATTGGGGTGTACGGGGCCAGATGGATGTGACTGAGGTGAAGTGTGTGCATGTGATAGGCATGACCCATGATGCATGTGAGTTCCATTACATTGTATGTTTCGAGAGTCCATTGGACATGTATGGAAATGTCCATGGCATGCACCATGACTGTCACTGTGTGTGTTTTGCCTGGACTGACACATGTGTTGTGGAGGGACATGATGGAAGTGTACTTTGACAGTGGCACTCATCTGCTATTGCTTCCTGTCTAGGGGACCATTGTACAGTACCCTGATGCTTGTGTTCTATGTCTCCCTCTACGCAGCGGCTAGTGAAGAAGAGGGCGGAGACGGCGCTGTGGAGCAAGGCGGCAGGGATGCCCCCACGGCTGCAGCGGAAGGGGTGGGTGAGCCCCCACAGGGACCTTCTACGGCGGAAGACGGAGCCATCCAGGTTGGTGGTTTCCACAGACGAGCAGGAGGCCGCCACTGAGCCGCACATGGGGCCTGGTGGGGGCATCCCTGCTGGTGAAAGTGGTGCAGTCCAGGGGCAGGAGGCAGCACATGTCACCGTGGAGGGGCCTGTGCATGTCGCTGTCCCTGACCCTGTGGGTGCACCACCATGCACCAGCAGGGATGCCCCGTCCCAGGCCCGTCCGCAGGTAGAGGGGATGTCCATGTCATCTGACTCCCCTCCACCTGCGGACAAGGGGACCCCTGGCCGTATGGAGAAGGTCCTGATTGGGGTCGCGATGCGCACGGCTGTGATTCGTGATGGTGTGCGTGCTTCCCAGGAGGAGCACGCACGTCATCACGAAGAGCACCGTGCTGATATGGCCCAATTGGGATCGTCCATGTTCGGGGGTTTCCTGCATGTGTCGGCCAATCTGGTGGCCCTCTCCTCCTCTGTGGAGACTATACACCAGTCGTTCTCCTTGCCGTCTTCCGGCCCAGATGCCACCAGGGCCCCCTGTGGACCTGCCCTGACCAATGCAGCCAGCTCGGTGGGGATCCCATCCCTGCCACAGTCGGGAGTCGGAGGTCCAGCAGGGGTGGACACCACAGCAACTGTACCCCAGCAGATGGAGGATGTGCCGGCATCATCAGGCAGGGCACGTGCACGACGGCGTCGGTGGATTCCATCAGCCTGGATCCCGTCGTGCTGGCAGAGGCAGTTGCGTCGGAGGCAGCAGCAGAGTCAACGTGGGAGGCATCATGGCTCGGGGCCTTCAACATCGGAGGGGCAGGCATCGGCCGGAGGGCAGGAGGACCCAGGACAGGAAGTGTCTTCCGTGTGGCTGCGGTTGGACCAGCAGATAGGTGCGGAGCGGCGGCGGGCGGAAGAGGCGCGGCTCACGATGGTCAGGGCGGAGAACTCCATGCGGAGGGCCCTGAGGCGGGCCGAGTGCCTCGAGGCAATCCGCAGGGGGTTGGAGGAGCAGATGGCGTCGTCCCTGCGGACCCTCGGGGCCATGGAACAGGGCCGCCTCCGGGACATAGACGAGGAGTTTGATGATGCCCTGGCCCGGAACGCCACGGAGTGAGCCGCTGGACTTGCCCGCCGCCTTTGTATATAGTTCTTTAGTTTTAGGTTTCATTTGTTTCTTCTTATGATTTGGAGTCGACGGACACAGCTCCACTTTTTGTATATAGTTGTATTTTAGTTAGGGTTTTTTGTAGGTTTCCTTTGTTCAGTTGGGCTCATGGACCCTTGGATGTTTTGTACATAGTTCTTCATTGGATTGTTTTATTTTTTTATTTTTGATTTATTCTCCATGGAGCAATGGTCTTTGCATTTATTTTTATCTCTCGGATTGATTTTATTTTTAATGTGACTTTGAACAACATTTTTTTGGATTTGGATTTGTAGTTTTGATTTTTTTGGACGGACATGCAGCTTATCTTTTTTTCATTGCCATTGTAGTTTGTTTCATTTCATTTGCATTCAATTTTTTTTAATACAATTTTGTTTTCATACTTCACTGTGTGGAATCATCTCATTGGTTTCATGCATGTCATGTTGGGTGTTTTCCCATTCATTTGCAACCATTGTGTGTGACGGACATGGGTTCATTTGCTTTATGAACATTGGGGATGTAACATGTAATTTCCATTTCCATGTGGGTGAATGGGTTACTTGGTAGGGCCTTTTGGCTGTGGAGGCTGACCATAACGCACATGATTGGGGATTGTGAGGACCTGGGTGCAGGGGGACATGAGTGGGGGCCTGGTAGGCTGCCCCTGGATGCTGGGGGGTGGGGTTGGTGGGAGACATGAGTGGGGGCCTGGTGGAGGCTGCCCCTGGTGGCTGGGGGGTGGGGTGATGGGAGACATGAGTGGGGGCCTGGTGGAGGCTGCCCCTGGTGGCTGGGGGGTGGGGGTGGTGGGAGACATGAGCGGGGGCCTGGTGGAGGCTGCCCCTGCACTGCTGGGGGCTGGGGGTGGTGGGAGACATGAGTGGGGGCCTGGTGGAGGGTGCCCCTGCACTGCTGGGGGGTGGGGGTGGTGGGAGACATGAGTGTGGGCCTGGTGGAGGCTGCCCCTGGTGGCTGGGGGGTGGGGGTGGTGGGAGACATGAGTGGGGGTCTGGTGGAGGCTGCCCCTGGTGGCTGGGGGGTGGGGGTGGTGGGAGACATGAGTGGGGGCCTGGTGGAGGCTGCCCCTGCACTGCTGGGGTGTGGGGGTGGTGGGAGACATGAGTGTGGGCCTGGTGGAGGCTGCCCTTGGTGGCTGGGGGGTGGGGGTGGTGGGAGACATGAGTGGGGGCCTGGTGGAGGCTGCCCCTGGTGGCTGGGGGGTGGGGGTGGTGGGAGACATGAGTGGGGGCCTGGTGGAGGCTGCCCCTGCACTGCTGGGGGGTGGGGGTGGTGGGAGACATGAGTGGGGGCCTGGTGGAGGGTGCCCCTGCACTGCTGGGGGGTGGGGGTGGTGGGAGACATGAGTGTGGGCCTGGTGGAGGCTGCCCCTGGTGGCTGGGGGGTGGGGGTGATGGGAGACATGAGTGGGGGCCTGGTGGAGGCTGCCCCTGCGCTGCTGGGGGGTGGGGGTGGAGGGAGACATGGGTGGGGGCCTGGCGGAGGGTGCCCCACAGTGCTGGGGGGTCGGGGGTGGGAGACATGAGTGGGGGCCTGGTGGAGGCTGCCCCTGCACTGCTGGGGGGTGGGGGTGGTGGGAGACATGGGTGGGGGCCTGGTGGAGGGTGCCCCACAGTGCTGGGGGGTCGAGGGGGTGGGAGACATGAGTGGGGGCCTGGTAGAGGGTGCCCCTGCACTGCTGGGGGGTGGGGGTGGTGGGAGACATGAGTTGGACATGTGTGGGGGCCTGGTGGGGGCTGCCCCTGGATGCTGGGGGGTGGGGGTGGTGGGAGACATGAGTGTGGGCCTGGTGGGGGCTGCCCATGGTGGCTGGGGGGTGGGGGTGCTGGGTGACATGAGCAGGTGTGCAGGGTAGTCCCCTGTGGTGTCGGCTGCCTGCAGGGGCCGTGGGGGGTGTACAGGGAATACCTGGGAGCACACAGCCAAATCGCGTGTAGAATTTCCTGCGTACCCTGTCATACACGTACCCAGCCAAATCGCGTGTGGAAATTCCCGTGCACGTACCCGGCCAAATCGCGTGTGGAACTTCCCGCGCACCCCTGAAATACACATACCCCGATGGAATCGCGTGTGGAACTTCCCACGCACCCCTGAAATACACGTACCCTGCTGAAATCGCGTGTGAAACTTGCCCCGCACCCCGAAATACACGTACCCTGCTGAAATCGCATGTGGCACTTCCCGCGCACCCCTGAGATACGCGTACCCTGCTCGCACGGGCCCAATCGCGTGCGGAAATTCCCGCGCACCCCTGAAATGCACGTACCATGCTGAAATCGCATGTGGAACGTCCCCCGCACCCAGAAATACACATACCCTGCTGAAATCGCGTGTGGAACTTCCCGCGCACCCCTGAAATGCCCGTACCATGCTGAAATCGCGTGTGGAACGTCGCCCGCACCCAGAAATACACGTACCCTGCTGAAATCGCGTGTGGAACTTCCCGCGCACCCCTGAAATCCATGTACCCTGCCAAATCGCGTGTGAGACTTCCCACGCACCCCTGAGATCCACGTACCCAGACAAATCGCGTGTGGATATTCCCGTGCAGGTACCCGGCCAAACCGCGTGTGGAACTTCCCGCGCACCTCTGAAATCCACGTACCCTGCCAAATCGCGTGTGAAACTTCCCACGCACCCCTGAGATCCACATACCCAGACAAATCGCGTGTGAAAATTCCCGCGCACCCCTGAGATACGCGTACCCTGCTCGCACAGGCCCAATCACGTGTGGAAATTCCCGCGCACCCCTGAAATGCACGTAGCATGCTGAAATTGCATGTGGAACGTCCCCCGCACCCGGAAATACAGTACCCTGCTGAAATCGCGTGTGGAACTTCTCGCGCAACCCTGAAATACACCTACCCTGCGGAAATTGCGTGTGGAACTTCCCGCGCACCCCTGAAATACGCGTACCATGCTCGCACAGGGCCAATCGCGTGAGGTACTTTCTGCGCACCCCAGTGATACACGTAGCCCGCTTGCCGTGCTGGTACAGGGTTAGCGCAGCCCTTTGCGCTGGATTGGGTATATTGATGGCTTTTCCCTGCGCGAGAGGCGTTCTTGGGGGCGTAACTGGCGCTGCTGCAGGGTCGCTGCGCCACTGTGCACCACAGCTGGTTTTGGTGGCTGGAATCCATGAATACGCTGTGCGCGGAAATGGATTTTGGCGCACGCGGCTGGCGCAGGGATTTGCACACGCACACTGTGCGCCTGCCGCGTGCGCCACTTGTGCGCTGAATTCTATGAATTATCCCCTAAGTATAGAATGGGGATGATTATGTTTAATTGCGAAATGATATACATGATCATTCATTTCAAATGTTTCAATAATTAGTTTTGGTATCTGCACTTATTGAAGCAATCACAGCTATATCCTTTCCTCTATGTAACTTGTCTGCCATCTTGTGCACCTTCTTGCTTGCCTTTAACACCAGCGGGTACTCACGTTTGAAAATGCAACTCAGATTGAGTTTTTTTCATTTTGTTTCATTGGTGGCCCTTTAGCAACTTTAGCACCACCTAAGAAGCACATGAATTGGTATTGACTGTTTAGAGAAAGGGGTGTGAAGAGGGCCTGGTGGCTATTGTGTAGGCAGAAAAAATTAGCAGCTGTCCGCAAGAAGCTTCGTTTCGTTCACATGTCGTGTGTGAGACCACATCGTTTTGGATCATAGTCTTGCTAAGTAAACTGTGGATCTGAAAAAACATACAATGCGATTTCAAAAAAGCTAATAATGCCTGGTCTGTAGAGCCAAGTGTGCCCTGCCCGTATTCCCTGTTCTGCTGATACCTGCATCTGGTGCAAGGTCCCCACTGAACTCTGGGCTGGTGAGGAGGGAGAATCAAAGGTGAAGAAGAAAATCACACTGGTTCCATTTGAACCTAATTGAAAACACTAACATTGGGCAATTCACATTATACGCTGCTTTGGCAATGGAGTATTTCAGCAGTTTCCTGGCTTTATCTGCCCCGGTTGATTCTCGTAGCACCCGGGCTGTTCCAAATCTTCCCGTCTCCCTCACTTTCTACATCACTCATCTTCTCCTCTGAGTCCAGTTCCAGCAGGTACTTCTAAATATCCCTATACAGTCCTTGCAATCCCTGCTGATGCAGGTGTTGTTTCATGCACTGATGCTCCCTCAATGCAAGCCTTCCTGGCTCCCTGGGCTAGAGGCATCTTTGCCTGGCCCTCAGCTGCAACACCTGGTCTACCTCTGTGTCTTTCTGGAACCAATAAAGTTGTGGTTCCTCAGCCCTGCCATTGCTGAAATTCCTTCCAGTTGTACTGGGTTAATTAGGGTATCAAGAAGTCTTGTTAATTGATGGCCATGCGCTAAAAGAGACACCTTTTATGAAAAATATAACAATTCTTGCATTCGGTTCCAATTTTGTAAAAAAATATGATTAGCAATATATTCTTGGAACTGTGCAATACTTTGGTCTTTATAAAAAAAAAAATGACCATTTCAACCCTGTCCAACCATTTTCACATATCCAGATAGTAGATGAGCTCCTTGCATCATGGATCACACTGCACTGACAAATTAACAAAACATGCTAATAACTATATGCAAACCATCAAACCTTTCATTAAAACAAATAGTGTAGCTCTCCATGAAGTAAAGCATTCTATACAAATAGCAAATGAGCTGTTCTGCTTTGTGATCAGAGATTGCCAATGGAAAAGCCCAGTTTTTCCAGAATCCTATCAATAGTAGGGTGACTTTTCCTGCCCTTATTCCTTCTACATTTATTGAGATACCACACATTCCGTAGTGACACCTGCAAAGTAATTTGCTTAAGAAATGTAGCCTTAATCAATGAAAGAAAAATATTTTAAATAAGTAAAAAATCGAATATGCATATTAGCACATGGAAATGACAAATCTATGCAGTTTGACATTATCAAATCAAAATGTATGCTTGCTTAATGAGAAGAGAAGAGCGCTGTTTCAATTTCTCTTGGAGAGGATGCAATACAATTACAATTTGAAAAATCTTGGCAATAATACTGCACCTTTTAAATTACTTTTGCTGTCTGATGTCACAATGGCAGATGTTCTAGAACTTCTTTGGTTGAGATTCTAATCCGAAAATGGGGTTGTAGTTTTTTTTCTAGATTTAATTGGGTTCATTTTGATTATCTATTAGATTTTTTAATTATGTTTTTAATTCTAGTGAGTTATTTATCGAAGGTTTATTAACGTTACATGTGTTATTTTTATTTTCCTTTGTTTTTCATTGTGGCATTACCTGTTTGAAGGTTAGTATAGAATGGGGATGATTATGTTTAATTGCGAAATGATATACATGATCATTCATTTCAAATGTTTCAATAATTACTTTTGGTATCTGCACTTATTGAAGCAATCACAGCTGTATCCTTTCCTCTATGTAACTTGTCTGCCATCTTGTGCACCTTCTTGCTTGCCCTTAACACCAGCGGGTACTCACGTTTGAAAATGCAACTCAGATTGAGTTTTTTTCATTTTGTTTCATTGGTGGCCCTTTAGCAACTTTAGCACCACCTAAGAAGCACATTAATTGGTATTGACTGTTTAGAGAAAGGGGTGTGAAGAGGGCCTGGTGGCTATTGTGTAGGCAGAAAAAATTAGCAGCTGTCCGCAAGAAGCTTCGTTTCGTTCACATGTGGTGTGTGAGACCACATCGTTTTGGATCATAGTCTTGCTAAGTAAACTGATAGGTACTGTGGATCTGAAAAAACATACAATGCGATTTCAAAAAAGCTAATAATGCCTGGTCGGTAGATCCAAGTGTGCCCTGCCCGTATTCCCTGTTCTGCTGATACCTGCATCTGGTGCAAGGTCCCCACTGAACTCTGGGCTGGTGAGGAGGGAGAATCAAAGGTGAAGAAGAAAATCACACGGTTCCATTTGAACCTAAGTGACAACATTAACATTGGGCAATTGACATTATGCGCTGCTTTGGCAATGGAGTATTTCAGCACAGTTTCCTGGCTTTATTTGCCCCGGTTGATTCCTGTAGCACCTGGGCTGTTCCAAATCTTCCCGTCTCCCCCACTTTCTCCATCACTCATCTTTTCCTCTGGATCCAGTTCCAGCAGGTGCTTCTAAATATCCCTATACAGTCCTTGCAATCCCTGCTGATGCAGGTGTTGTTTCATGCACTGATGCACTCTCAATGCAAGCCTTCCTGGCTCCCTGGGCTAGTGGCATCTTTGCCTGGCCCTCAGCTGCAAAACCTGGTCTACCTATGTGTCTTTCTGGAACCAATAAAGTTGTGGTTCCTCAGCCCTGCCATTGCTGAAATTCCTTCCAGTTGTTCTGGGTTAATTAGGGTATCAAGAAGTCTTGTTAATTGATGGCCATGCACTAAAACAGACACCTTTTATGAAAAATATAATAATTCTTGCACTCGGTTCCAATTTTGTAAAAAATATGATTAGCAATATATTCTTGGAACCGTGCAATACTTTGGTCTTTATAAAAGAAATTGACCATTTCAACCCTGTCCAACCATTTTCACATAATCCAGATAGTAGATGAGCTCCTTGCATCATGGATTACACTGCACTGACAAATTAACAAAACATGTTAATAACTATATACAAACCATCAAACCTTTCATTAAAACAAATAGTGTAGCTCTCCATGAAGGAAAACCTTCTAGACAAATAGCAAATGAGATGTTCTGCTTTGTAATAAGAGATTGCCAATGGACTAGCCCAGTTTTTCCAGAATCCTATCAGTAGTAGGGTGACTTTTCCTGCCCTTCTTCCTTCTATATTTATTGAGATACCACGCATTCCGTAGTGACACCTGCAAAGTAATTTGCTTAAGAATTGTAGCCTTAATCAATGAAAGACAAATATTTTAAATAAGTAAAAAATCGAATATGCAAATTAGCACAAGGAAGTGACAAATCTATGCAGTTTGACATTATCAAATCAAAATGTATGCTTGCTTGATGAGAAGAGAAGAGCGCTGTTTCAATTTCTCTTGGAGAGGATGCAATACAATTACAATTTGAAAAATCTTGGCAATAATACTGCGCGTTTTAAATTACTTTTGCTGTCTAATGTCACAATGGCAGATGTTATAGAACTTCTTTGGTTGAGATTCTAATCCGAAAATGGGGTTGTATTTTTTTTCTAGATTTAATTGGGTTCATTTTGATTATTTATTAGATTTTTTAATTATGTTTTTAATTCTACTGAGTTATTTATCAAAGGTTTATTAGCGTTACATGTGTTATTTGGATTTTCTTTTGTTTTTCATTGTGGCATTACCTGTTTGACAGTTAGTATAGAATGGGGATGATTATGTTTAATTGCGAAATGATATACATGATCATTCATTTCAAATGTTTCAATAATTAGTTTTGGTATCTGCACTTATTGAAGCAATCACAGCTGTATCCTTTCCTCTATGTAACTTGTCTGCCATCTTGTGCACCTTCTTGCTTGCCCTCAACACCAGCGCGTACTCACGTTTGAAAATGCAACTCACATTGAGTTTTTTTCATTTTGTTTCATTGGTGGCCCTTTAGCAACTTTAGAACCACCTAAGAAGCACATGAATTTGTATTGACTGTTTAGAGAAAGGGGTGTGAAGAGGGCCTGGTGGCTATTGTGTAGGCAGAAAAAATTAGCAGCTGTCCGCAAGAAGCTTCGTTTCGTTCACATGTGGTGTGTGAGACCACATCGTTTTGGATCATAGTCTTGCTAAGTAAACTGATAGGTACTGTGGATCTGAAAAAACACACAATGCGATTTCAAAAAGGCTAATAATGCCTGGTCGGTAGATCGAAGTGTGCCCTGCCCGTATTACCTGTTCTGCTGATACCTGCATCCGGTGCAAGGTCCCCACTGAACTCTGGGCTGTAGAGGAGGGAGAATCAAAGCTGAAGAAGAAAATCACACTGGTTCCATTTGAACCTAAGTGACAACATTAACATTGGGCAATTGACATTATCTGCTGCTTTGGCAATGGAGTATTTCAGCACAGTTTCCTGGCTTTATTTGCCCCGGTTGATTCCTGTAGCACCTGGGCTGTTCCAAATCTTCCTGTCTCCCTCACTTTCTCCATCACTCATCTTTTCCTCTGGATCCAGTTCCAGCAGGTGCTTCTAAATATCCCTATACAATCCTTGCAATCCCTGCTGATGCAGGTGTTGTTTCATGCACTGATGCACTCTCAATGCAAGCCTTCCTGGCTCCCTGGGCTAGTGGCATCTTTGCCTGGCCCTCAGCTGCAACACCTGGTCTACCTATGTGTCTTTCTGGAACCAATAAAGTTGTGGTTCCTCAGCCCTGCCATTGCTGAAATTCCTTCCAGTTGTTCTGGGTTAATTAGGGTATCAAGAAGTCTTGTTAATTGATGGCCATGCACTAAAACAGACACCTTTTATGAAAAATATAATAATTCTTGCACTCGGTTCCAATTTTGTAAAAAATATGATTAGCAATATATTCTTGGAACTGTGCAATACTTTGGTCTTTATAAAAAAAATTGACCATTTCAACCCTGTCCAACCATTTTCACATAATCCAGATAGTAGATGAGCTCCTTGCATCATGGATCACACTGCACTGATAAATTAACAAAACATGCTAATAACTATATGCAAACCATCAAACCTTTCATTAAAACAAATAGTGTAGCTCTGCATGAAGGAAAGCCTTCTAGACAAATAGCAAATGAGCTGTTCTGCTTTGTAATCAGAGATTGCCAATGGACAAGCCCAGTTTTTCCAGAATCCTATCAGTAGTAGGGTGACTTTTCCTGCCCTTATTCCTTCTATATTTATTGAGATGCCACGCATTCCGTAGTGACACCTGCAAAGTAATTTGCTTAAGAAATGTAGCCTTAATCAATGAAAGAAAAATATTTTAAATAAGTAAAAAATCGAATATGCAAATTAGCACATGGAAATGACAAATCTATGCAGTTTGACATTATCAAATCAAAATGTATGCTTGCTTGATGAGAAGAGAAGAGCGCTGTTTCAATTTCTCTTGGAGAGGATGCAATACAATTACAATTTGAAAAATCTTGGCAATAATACTGCACCTTTTAAATTACTTTTGCTGTCTGATGTCACAATGGCAGATGTTCTAGAACTTCTTTGGTTGAGATTCTAATCCGAAAATGGGGTTGTAGTTTTTTTTCTAGATTTAATTGGGTTCATTTTGATTATCTATTAGATTTTTGAATTATGTTTTTAATTCTAGTGAGTTATTTATCGAAGGTTTATTAGCGTTACATGTGTTATTTTTATTTTCCTTTGTTTTTCATTGTGGCATTACCTGTTTGACAGTTAGTATAGAATGGGGATGATTATGTTTAATTGCGAAATGATATACATGATCATTCATTTCAAATGTTTCAATAATTAGCTTTGGTATCTGCACTTATTGAAGCAATCACAGCTGTATCCTTTCCTCTATGTAACTTGTCTGCCATCTTGTAAACCTTCTTGCTTGCCCTTAACACCAGCGGGTACTCACGTTTGAAAATGCAACTCAGATTGAGTTTTTTTCATTTTGTTTCAATGGTGGCCCTTTAGCAACTTTAGCACCACCTAAGAAGCACATGAATTGGTATTGACTGTTTAGAGAAAGGGGTGTGAAGAGGGCCTGGTGGCTATTGTGTAGGCAGAAAAAATTAGCAGCTGTCCGCAAGAAGCTTCGTTTCGTTCACATGTGGTGTGTGAGACCACATCGTTTTGGATCATAGTCTTGCTAAGTAAACTGATAGGTACTGTGGATCTGAAAAAACATACAATGCGATTTCAAAAAAGCTAATAATGCCTGGTCGGTAGATCCAAGTGTGCCCTGCCCGTATTCCCTGTTCTGCTGATACCTGCATCTGGTGCAAGGTCCCCACTGAACTCTGGGCTGGTGAGGAGGGAGAATCAAAGGTGAAGAAGAAAATCACACGGTTCCATTGGAACCTAATTGAAAACACTAACATTGGGCAATTCACATTATGCGCTGCTTTGGATATGGAGTATTTCATCACAGTTTCCTGGCTTTATTTGCCCCGGTTGATTCTCGTAGCACCCGGGCTGTTCCAAATCTTCCTGTCTCCCTCACTTTCTCCATCACTCATCTTCTGCTCTGGATCCAGCTCCGGCAGGTGCTTCTAAATATCCCTATACAGTCCTTGCAATCCCTGCCGATGCAGGTGTTGTTTCATGCACTGATGCTCTCTCAATTCAAGCCTTCTTGGCTCCCTGGGCTAGTGGCATCTTTGCCTGGCCCTCAGCTGCAACACCTGGTCTACCTCTGTCTCTTTCTGGAACCAATAAAGTTGTGGTTCCTCAGCCCTGTCATTGCTGAAATTCCTTCCAGTTGTACTGGGTTAATTAGGGTATCAAGAAGTCTTGTTAATTGATGGCCATGCACTAAAAGAGATACCTTTTATGAAAAATATAATAATTTTTGCACTCGGGTCCCATTTTGTAAAAAAATATGATTCGCAATATATTCTTGGAACTGTGCAATACTTTGGTCTTTATAAAAGAAATTGACCATTTCAACCCTGTCCAACCATTTTCACATAATCCAGATAGTAGATGAGCTCCTTGCATCATGGATCACACCGCACTGACAAATTAACAAAACATGTTAATAACTATATACAAACCATCAAACCTTTCATTAAAACAAATAGTGTAGCTCTCCATGAAGGAAAACCTTCTAAACAAATAGCAAATGAGCTGTTCTGCTTTGTAATAAGAGATTGCCAATGGACAAGCCCAGGTTTTCCAGAATCCTATCAGTAGTAGGGTGACTTTTCGTGCCCTTCTTCCTTCTATATTTATTGAGATACCACGCATTCTGTAGTGACACCTGCAAAGTAATTTGCTTAAGAAATGTAGCCTTAATCAATGAAAGACAAATATTTTAAATAAGTAAAAAATCGAATATGCAAATTAGCACAAGGAAGTGACAAATCTATGCAGTTTGACATTATCAAATCAAAATGTATGCTTGCTTGATGAGAAGAGAAGAGCGCTGTTTCAATTTCTCTTGGAGAGGATGCAATACAATTACAATTTGAAAAATCTTGGCAATAATACTGCGCGTTTTAAATTACTTTTGCTGTCTGATGTCACAATGGCAGATGTTATAGAACTTCTTTGGTTGAGATTCTAATCCGAAAATGGGGTTGTATTTTTTTTTCTAGATTTAATTGGGTTCATTTTGATTATTTATTAGATTTTTTAATTATGTTTTTAATTCTACTCAGTTATTTATCAAAGGTTTATTAGCGTTACATGTGTTATTTGGATTTTCTTTTGTTTTTCATTGTGGCATTACCTGTTTGACAGTTAGTATAGAATGGGGATGATTATGTTTAATTGCGAAATGATATACATGATCATTCATTTCAAATGTTGCAATAATTAGTTTTGGTATCTGCACTTATTGAAGCAATCACAGCTGTATCCTTTCCTCTATGTAACTTGTCTGCCATCTTGTGCACCTTCTTGCTTGCCCTCAACACCAGCGCGTACTCACGTTTGAAAATGCAACTCACATTGAGTTTTTTTCATTTTGTTTCATTGGTGGCCCTTTAGCAACTTTTGAACCACCTAAGAAGCACATGAATTTGTATTGACTGTTTAGAGAAAGGGGTGTGAAGAGGGCCTGGTGGCTATTGTGTAGGCAGAAAAAATTAGCAGCTGTCCGCAAGAAGCTTCGTTTCGTTCACATGTGGTGTGTGAGACCACATCGTTTTGGATCATAGTCTTGCTAAGTAAACTGATAGGTACTGTGGATCTGAAAAAACACACAATGCGATTTCAAAAAGGCTAATAATGCCTGGTCGGTAGATCGAAGTGTGCCCTGCCCGTATTACCTGTTCTGCTGATACCTGCATCTGGTGCAAGGTCCCCACTGAACTCTGGGCTGTAGAGGAGGGAGAATCAAAGCTGAAGAAGAAAATCACACTGGTTCCATTTGAACCTAAGTGACAACATTAACATTGGGCAATTGACATTATGCGCTGCTTTGGCAATGGAGTATTTCAGCACAGTTTCCTGGCTTTATTTGCCCCGGTTGATTCCTGTAGCACCTGGGCTGTTCCAAATCTTCCCGTCTCCCCCACTTTCTCCATCACTCATCTTTTCCTCTGGATCCAGTTCCAGCAGGTGCTTCTAAATATCCCTATACAGTCCTTGCAATCCCTGCTGATGCAGGTGTTGTTTCATGCACTGATGCACTCTCAATCCAAGCCTTCCTGGCTCCCTGGGCTAGTGGCATCTTTGCCTGGCCCTCAGCTGCAAAACCTGGTCTACCTCTGTGTCTTTCTGGAACCAATAAAGTTGTGGTTCCTCAGCCCTGCCATTGCTGAAATTCCTTCCAGTTGTTCTGGGTTAATTAGGGTATCAAGAAGTCTTGTTAATTGATGGCCATGCACTAAAACAGACACCTTTTATGAAAAATATAATAATTCTTGCACTCGGTTCCAATTTTGTAAAAATATGATTAGCAATATATTCTTGGAACCGTGCAATACTTTGGTCTTTATAAAAGAAATTGACCATTTCAACCCTGTCCAACCATTTTCACATAATCCAGATAGTAGATGAGCTCCTTGCATCATGGATTACACTGCACTGACAAATTAACAAAACATGTTAATAACTATATACAAACCATCAAACCTTTCATTAAAACAAATAGTGTAGCTCTCCATGAAGGAAAACCTTCTAGACAAATAGCAAATGAGCTGTTCTGCTTTGTAATAAGAGATTGCCAATGGACTAGCCCAGTTTTTCCAGAATCCTATCAGTAGTAGGGTGACTTTTCCTGCCCTTCTTCCTTCTATATTTATTGAGATACCACGCATTCCGTAGTGACACCTGCAAAGTAATTTGCTTAAGAAATGTAGCCTTAATCAATGAAAGACAAATATTTTAAATAAGTAAAAAATCGAATATGCAAATTAGCTCAAGGAAGTGACAAATCTATGCAGTTTGACATTATCAAATCAAAATGTATGCTTGCTTGATGAGA
Organism: Ambystoma mexicanum; assembly: GCF_040938575.1. Taxonomy (NCBI): domain Eukaryota; kingdom Metazoa; phylum Chordata; class Amphibia; order Caudata; family Ambystomatidae; genus Ambystoma; species Ambystoma mexicanum. Next base: position 571,886,048 of record NC_090931.1, on the reverse strand, counting down.
AGAGAAGAGCGCTGTTTCAATTTCTCTTGGAGAGGATGCAATACAATTACAATTTGAAAAATCTTGGCAATAATACTGCGCGTTTTAAATTACTTTTGCTGTCTGATGTCACAATGGCAGATGTTATAGAACTTCTTTGGTTGAGATTCTAATCCGAAAATGGGGTTGTATTTTTTTTCTAGATTTAATTGGGTTCATTTTGATTATTTATTAGATTTTTTAATTATGTTTTTAATTCTACTGAGTTATTTATCAAAGGTTTATTAGTGTTACATGTGTTATTTGGATTTTCTTTTGTTTTTCATTGTGGCATTACCTGTTTGACAGTTAGTATAGAATGGGGATGATTATGTTTAATTGCGAAATGATATACATGATCATTCATTTCAAATGTTTCAATAATTAGTTTTGGTATCTGCACTTATTGAAGCAATCACAACTGTATCCTTTCCTCTATGTAACTTGTCTGCCATCTTGTGCACCTTCTTGCTTGCCCTCAACACCAGCGGGTACTCACGTTTGAAAATGCAACTCACATTGAGTTTTTTTCATTTTGTTTCATTGGTGGCCCTTTAGCAACTTTAGAACCACCTAAGAAGAACATGAACTTGTATTGACTGTTTAGAGAAAGGGGTGTGAAGAGGGCCTGGTGGCTATTGTGTAGGCAGAAAAAATTAGCAGCTGTCCGCAAGAAGCTTCGTTTCGTTCACATGTGGTGTGTGAGACCACATCGTTTTGGATCATAGTCTTGCTAAGTAAACTGATAGGTACTGTGGATCTGAAAAAACACACAATGCGATTTCAAAAAGGCTAATAATGCCTGGTCGGTAGATCGAAGTGTGCCCTGCCCGTATTACCTGTTCTGCTGATACCTGCATCCGGTGCAAGGTCCCCACTGAACTCTGGGCTGTAGAGGAGGGAGAATCAAAGCTGAAGAAGAAAATCACACTGGTTCCATTTGAACCTAAGTGACAACATTAACATTGGGCAATTGACATTATCCGCTGCTTTGGCAATGGAGTATTTCAGCACAGTTTCCTGGCTTTATTTGCCCCGGTTGATTCCTGTAGCACCTGGGCTGTTCCAAATCTTCCCGTCTCCCTCACTTTCTCCATCACTCATCTTTTCCTCTGGATCCAGTTCCAGCAGGTGCTTCTAAATATCCCTATACAGTCCTTGCAATCCCTGCTGATGCAGGTGTTGTTTCATGCACTGATGCACTCTCAATGCAAGCCTTCCTGGCTCGCTGGGCTAGTGGCATCTTTGCCTGGCCCTCAGCTGCAACACCTGGTCTACCTATGTGTCTTTCTGGAACCAATAAAGTTGTGGTTCCTCAGCCCTGCCATTGCTGAAATTCCTTCCAGTTGTTCTGGGTTAATTAGGGTATCAAGAAGTCTTGTTAATTGATGGCCATGCACTAAAACAGACACCTTTTATGAAAAATATAATAATTCTTGCACTCGGTTCCAATTTTGTAAAAAATATGATTAGCAATATATTCTTGGAACTGTGCAATACTTTGGTCTTTATAAAAAAAATTGACCATTTCAACCCTGTCCAACCATTTTCACATAATCCAGATAGTAGATGATCTCCTTGCATCATGGATCACACTGCACTGATAAATTAACAAAACATGCTAATAACTATATGCAAACCATCAAACCTTTCATTAAAACAAATAGTGTAGCTCTGCATGAAGGAAAGCCTTCTAGACAAATATCAAATGAGCTGTTCTGCTTTGTAATCAGAGATTGCCAATGGACAAGCCCAGTTTTTCCAGAATCCTATCAGTAGTAGGGTGACTTTTCCTGCCCTTATTCCTTCTATATTTATTGAGATGCCACGCATTCCGTAGTGACACCTGCAAAGTAATTTGCTTAAGAAATGTAGCCTTAATCAATGAAAGAAAAATATTTTAAATAAGTAAAAAACCGAATATGCAAATTAGCACAAGGAAATGACAAATCTATGCAGTTTGACATTATCAAATCAAAATGTATGCTTGCTTGATGAGAAGAGAAGAGCGCTGTTTCAATTTCTCTTGGGGAGGATGCAATACAATTACAATTTGAAAAATCTTGGCAATAATACTGCACCTTTTAAATTACTTTTGCTGTCTGATGTCACAATGGCAGATGTTCTAGAACTTCTTTGGTTGAGATTCTAATCCGAAAATGGGGTTGTAGTTTTTTTTTCTAGATTTAATTGGGTTCATTTTGATTATTTATTAGATTTTTTAATTATGTTTTTAATTCTAGTGAGTTATTTATAATAATAATAATAATAATTATCAAAGGTTTATTAGCGTTACATGTGCTGTTTTTATTTTCCTTTGTTTTTCATTGTGGCATTACCTGTTTGACAGTTAGTATAGAATGGGGATGATTATGTTTAATTGCGAAATGATATACATGATCATTCATTTCAAATGTTTCAATAATTAGTTTTGGTATCTGCACTTATTGAAGCAATCACAGCTGTATCCTTTCCTCTATGTAACTTGTCTGCCATCTTGTGCACCTTCTTGCATGCCCTTAACACCAGCGGGTACTCACGTTTGAAAATGCAACTCAGATTGAGTTTTTTTCATTTTGTTCCATTGGTGGCCCTTTAGCAACTTTAGCACCACCTAAGAAGCACATGAATTGGTATTGACTGTTTAGAGAAAGGGGTGTGAAGAGGGCCTGGTGGCTATTGTGTAGGCAGAAAAAATTAGCAGCTGTCCGCAAGAAGCTTCGTTTCGTTCACATGTGGTGTGTGAGACCACATCGTTTTGGATCATAGTCTTGCTAAGTAAACTGATAGGTACTGTGGATCTGAAAAAACACACAATGCGATTTCAAAAAGGCTAATAATGCCTGGTCGGTAGATCGAAGTGTGCCCTGCCCGTATTACCTGTTCTGCTGATACCTGCATCTGGTGCAAGGTCCCCACTGAACTCTGGGCTGTAGAGGAGGGAGAATCAAAGCTGAAGAAGAAAATCACACTGGTTCCATTTGAACCTAAGTGACAACATTAACATTGGGCAATTGACATTATGCGCTGCTTTGGCAATGGAGTATTTCAGCACAGTTTCCTGGCTTTATTTGCCCCGGTTGATTCCTGTAGCACCTGGGCTGTTCCAAATCTTCCCGTCTCCCCCACTTTCTCCATCACTCATCTTTTCCTCTGGATCCAGTTCCAGCAGGTGCTTCTAAATATCCCTATACAGTCCTTGCAATCCCTGCTGATGCAGGTGTTGTTTCATGCACTGATGCACTCTCAATCCAAGCCTTCCTGGCTCCCTGGGCTAGTGGCATCTTTGCCTGGCCCTCAGCTGCAAAACCTGGTCTACCTCTGTGTCTTTCTGGAACCAATAAAGTTGTGGTTCCTCAGCCCTGCCATTGCTGAAATTCCTTCCAGTTGTTCTGGGTTAATTAGGGTATCAAGAAGTCTTGTTAATTGATGGCCATGCACTAAAACAGACACCTTTTATGAAAAATATAATAATTCTTGCACTCGGTTCCAATTTTGTAAAAATATGATTAGCAATATATTCTTGGAACCGTGCAATACTTTGGTCTTTATAAAAGAAATTGACCATTTCAACCCTGTCCAACCATTTTCACATAATCCAGATAGTAGATGAGCTCCTTGCATCATGGATTACACTGCACTGACAAATTAACAAAACATGTTAATAACTATATACAAACCATCAAACCTTTCATTAAAACAAATAGTGTAGCTCTCCATGAAGGAAAACCTTCTAGACAAATAGCAAATGAGCTGTTCTGCTTTGTAATAAGAGATTGCCAATGGACTAGCCCAGTTTTTCCAGAATCCTATCAGTAGTAGGGTGACTTTTCCTGCCCTTCTTCCTTCTATATTTATTGAGATACCACGCATTCCGTAGTGACACCTGCAAAGTAATTTGCTTAAGAAATGTAGCCTTAATCAATGAAAGACAAATATTTTAAATAAGTAAAAAATCGAATATGCAAATTAGCACAAGGAAGTGACAAATCTATGCAGTTTGACATTATCAAATCAAAATGTATGCTTGCTTGATGAGAAGAGAAGAGCGCTGTTTCAATTTCTCTTGGAGAGGATGCAATACAATTACAATTTGAAAAATCTTGGCAATAATACTGCGCGTTTTAAATTACTTTTGCTGTCTGATGTCACAATGGCAGATGTTATAGAACTTCTTTGGTTGAGATTCTAATCCGAAAATGGGGTTGTATTTTTTTTCTAGATTTAATTGGGTTCATTTTGATTATTTATTAGATTTTTTAATTATGTTTTTAATTCTACTGAGTTATTTATCAAAGGTTTATTAGTGTTACATGTGTTATTTGGATTTTCTTTTGTTTTTCATTGTGGCATTACCTGTTTGACAGTTAGTATAGAATGGGGATGATTATGTTTAATTGCGAAATGATATACATGATCATTCATTTCAAATGTTTCAATAATTAGTTTTGGTATCTGCACTTATTGAAGCAATCACAACTGTATCCTTTCCTCTATGTAACTTGTCTGCCATCTTGTGCACCTTCTTGCTTGCCCTCAACACCAGCGGGTACTCACGTTTGAAAATGCAACTCACATTGAGTTTTTTTCATTTTGTTTCATTGGTGGCCCTTTAGCAACTTTAGAACCACCTAAGAAGAACATGAACTTGTATTGACTGTTTAGAGAAAGGGGTGTGAAGAGGGCCTGGTGGCTATTGTGTAGGCAGAAAAAATTAGCAGCTGTCCGCAAGAAGCTTCGTTTCGTTCACATGTGGTGTGTGAGACCACATCGTTTTGGATCATAGTCTTGCTAAGTAAACTGATAGGTACTGTGGATCTGAAAAAACACACAATGCGATTTCAAAAAGGCTAATAATGCCTGGTCGGTAGATCGAAGTGTGCCCTGCCCGTATTACCTGTTCTGCTGATACCTGCATCCGGTGCAAGGTCCCCACTGAACTCTGGGCTGTAGAGGAGGGAGAATCAAAGCTGAAGAAGAAAATCACACTGGTTCCATTTGAACCTAAGTGACAACATTAACATTGGGCAATTGACATTATCCGCTGCTTTGGCAATGGAGTATTTCAGCACAGTTTCCTGGCTTTATTTGCCCCGGTTGATTCCTGTAGCACCTGGGCTGTTCCAAATCTTCCCGTCTCCCTCACTTTCTCCATCACTCATCTTTTCCTCTGGATCCAGTTCCAGCAGGTGCTTCTAAATATCCCTATACAGTCCTTGCAATCCCTGCTGATGCAGGTGTTGTTTCATGCACTGATGCACTCTCAATGCAAGCCTTCCTGGCTCGCTGGGCTAGTGGCATCTTTGCCTGGCCCTCAGCTGCAACACCTGGTCTACCTATGTGTCTTTCTGGAACCAATAAAGTTGTGGTTCCTCAGCCCTGCCATTGCTGAAATTCCTTCCAGTTGTTCTGGGTTAATTAGGGTATCAAGAAGTCTTGTTAATTGATGGCCATGCACTAAAACAGACACCTTTTATGAAAAATATAATAATTCTTGCACTCGGTTCCAATTTTGTAAAAAATATGATTAGCAATATATTCTTGGAACTGTGCAATACTTTGGTCTTTATAAAAAAAATTGACCATTTCAACCCTGTCCAACCATTTTCACATAATCCAGATAGTAGATGATCTCCTTGCATCATGGATCACACTGCACTGATAAATTAACAAAACATGCTAATAACTATATGCAAACCATCAAACCTTTCATTAAAACAAATAGTGTAGCTCTGCATGAAGGAAAGCCTTCTAGACAAATATCAAATGAGCTGTTCTGCTTTGTAATCAGAGATTGCCAATGGACAAGCCCAGTTTTTCCAGAATCCTATCAGTAGTAGGGTGACTTTTCCTGCCCTTATTCCTTCTATATTTATTGAGATGCCACGCATTCCGTAGTGACACCTGCAAAGTAATTTGCTTAAGAAATGTAGCCTTAATCAATGAAAGAAAAATATTTTAAATAAGTAAAAAACCGAATATGCAAATTAGCACAAGGAAATGACAAATCTATGCAGTTTGACATTATCAAATCAAAATGTATGCTTGCTTGATGAGAAGAGAAGAGCGCTGTTTCAATTTCTCTTGGGGAGGATGCAATACAATTACAATTTGAAAAATCTTGGCAATAATACTGCACCTTTTAAATTACTTTTGCTGTCTGATGTCACAATGGCAGATGTTCTAGAACTTCTTTGGTTGAGATTCTAATCCGAAAATGGGCTTGTAGTTTTTTTTTCTAGATTTAATTGGGTTCATTTTGATTATTTATTAGATTTTTTAATTATGTTTTTAATTCTAGTGAGTTATTTATAATAATAATAATAATAATTATCAAAGGTTTATTAGCGTTACATGTGCTATTTTTATTTTCCTTTGTTTTTCATTGTGGCATTACCTGTTTGACAGTTAGTATAGAATGGGGATGATTATGTTTAATTGCGAAATGATATACATGATCATTCATTTCAAATGTTTCAATAATTAGTTTTGGTATCTGCACTTATTGAAGCAATCACAGCTGTATCCTTTCCTCTATGTAACTTGTCTGCCATCTTGTGCACCTTCTTGCATGCCCTTAACACCAGCGGGTACTCACGTTTGAAAATGCAACTCAGATTGAGTTTTTTTCATTTTGTTCCATTGGTGGCCCTTTAGCAACTTTAGCACCACCTAAGAAGCACATGAATTGGTATTGACTGTTTAGAGAAAGGGGTGTGAAGAGGGCCTGGTGGCTATTGTGTAGGCAGAAAAAATTAGCAGCTGTCCGCAAGAAGCTTTGTTTCGTTTACATGTGGTGTGTGAGACCACATTGTTTTGGATCATAGTCTTGCTAAGTAAACTGATAGGTAATGTGGATCTGAAAAAACATAGAATGCGATTTCAAAAAAGCTAATAATGCCTGGTCGGTAGATCGAAGTGTGCCCTGCCCGTATTCCCTGTTCTGCTGATACCTGCATCTGGTGCAAGGTCCCCACTGAACTCTGGGCTGGTGAGGAGGGAGAATCAAAGGTGAAGAATAAAATCACAATGGTTCCATTTGAACCTAATTGAAAACACTAACATTGGGCAATTCACATTATGCGCTGCTTTGGCAATGGAGTATTTCAGCACAGTTTCCTGGCTTTATTTGCCCCGGTTGATTTCTGTAGCACCTGGGCTGTTCCAGATCTTCCCGTCTCCCTCACTTTCTACATCACTCATCTTCTCCTCTGGATCCAGTTCCAGCAGGTACTTCTAAATATCCCTATACAGTCCTTGCAATCCCTGCTGATGCAGGTGTTGTTTCATGCACTGATGCTCTCTCAATGCAAGCCTTCCTGGCTCCCGGGGCTAGTGGCATCTTTGCCTGGCCCTCAGCTGCAACACCTGGTCTACATCTGTGTCTTTCTGGAACCAATAAATTTGTGGTTCCTCAGCCCTGCCATTGCTGAAATTCCTTCCAGTTGTACTGGGTTAATTAGGGTATCAAGAAGTCTTGTTAATTGATGGCCATGCACTAAAAGAGACACCTTTTATGAAAAATATAATAATTCTTGCACTCGGTTCCAATTTTGTAAAAAAATATGATTAGCAATATATTCTTGGAACTGTGCAATACTTTGGTCTTTATAAAAAAAAAAGACCATTTCAACCCTGTCCAACCATTTTCACATAATCCAGATAGTAGATGAGCTCCTTGCATCATGGATCACACTGCACTGACAAATTAACAAAACATGCTAATAACTATATGCAAACCATCAAACCTTTCATTAAAACAAATAGTGTAGCTCTCCATGAAGGAAAGCCTTCTATACAAATAGCAAATGAGCTGTTCTGCTTTGTAATCAGAGATTGCCAATGGACAAGCCCAGTTTTTCCAGAATCCTATCAGTAGTAGGGTGACTTTTTCTGCCCTTATTCCTTCTATATTTATTGAGATACCACACATTCCGTAGTGACACCTGCAAAGTAATTTGCTTAAGAAATGTAGCCTTAATCAATGAAAGAAAAATATGTTAAATAAGTAAAAAATCGAATATGCAAATTAGCACAAGGAAATGACAAATCTATGCAGTTTGACATTATCAAATCAAAATGTATGCTTGCTTGATGAGAAGAGAAGAGCGCTGTTTTAATTTCTCTTGGAGAGGATGCAATACAATTACAATTTGAAAAATCTTGGCAATAATACTGCACCTTTTAAATTACTTTTGCTGTCTGATGTCACAATGGCAGATGTTCTAGAACTTCTTTGGATGAGATTCTAATCCGAAAATGGGGTTGTAGTTTTTTTTTCTATATTTAATTGGGTTCATTTTGATTATTTATTAGATTTTTTAATTATGTTTTTAATTCTAGTGAGTTATTTATCGAAGGTTTATTAGCGTTACATGTGTTATTTTTATTTTCCTTTGTTTTTCATTGTGGCATTACCTGTTTGACAGTTAGTATAGAATGGGGATGATTATGTTTAATTGCGAAATGATATACATGATCATTCATTTCAAATGTTTCAATAATTAGTTTTGGTATATGCACTTATTGAAGCAATCACAGCTGTATCCTTTCCTCTATGTAACTTGTCTGCCATCTTGTGCACCTTCTTGCTTGCCCTTAACACCAGCGGGTACTCACGTTTGAAAATGCAACTCAGATTGAGTTTTTTTCATTTTGTTTTATTGGTGGCCCTTTAGCAACTTTAGCACCACCTAAGAAGCACATGAATTGGTATTGACTGTTTAGAGAAAGGGGTGTGAAGAGGGCCTGGTGGCTATTGTGTAGGCAGAAAAAATTAGCAGCTGTCCGCAAGAAGCTTCGTTTCGTTCACATGTGGTGAGAGAGACCACATTGTTTTGGATCATAGTCTTGCTAAGTAAACTGATAGGTACTGTGGATCTGAAAAAACATACAATGCGATTTCAAAAAGGCTAATAATGCCTGGTCGGTAAATCCAAGTGTGACCTGCCCGTATTCCCTGTTCTGCTGATACCTGCATCCGGTGCAAGGTCCCCACTGAACTCTGGGCTGTAGAGGAGGGAGAATCAAAGCTGAAGAAGAAAATCACACTGGTTCCATTTGAACCTAAGTGACAACATTAACATTGGGCAATTGACATTATCCGCTGCTTTGGCAATGGAGTATTTCAGCACAGTTTCCTGGCTTTATTTGCCCCGGTTGATTCCTGTAGCACCTGGGCTGTTCCAAATCTTCCCGTCTCCCTCACTTTCTCCATCACTCATCTTTTCCTCTGGATCCAGTTCCAGCAGGTGCTTCTAAATATCCCTATACAGTCCTTGCAATCCCTGCTGATGCAGGTGTTGTTTCATGCACTGATGCACTCTCAATGCAAGCCTTCCTGGCTCCCTGTGCTAGTGGCATCTTTGCCTGGCCCTCAGCTGCAACACCTGGTCAACCTATGTGTCTTTCTGGAACCAATAAAGTTGTGGTTCCTCAGCCCTGCCATTGCTGAAATTCCTTCCATTTGTTCTGGGTTAATTAGGGTATCAAGAAGTCTTGTTAATTGATGGCCATGCACTAAAACAGACACCTTTTATGAAAAATATAATAATTCTTGCACTCGGTTCCAATTTTGTAAAAAATATGATTAGCAATATATTCTTGGAACTGTGCAATACTTTGGTCTTTATAAAAAAAATTGACCATTTCAACCCTGTCCAACCATTTTCACATAATCCAGATAGTAGATGAGCTCCTTGCATCATGGATCACACTGCACTGATAAATTAACAAAACATGCTAATAACTATATGCAAACCATCAAACCTTTCATTAAAACAAATAGTGTAGCTCTGCATGAAGGAAAGACTTCTAGATAAATAGCAAATGAGCTGTTCTGCTTTGTAATCAGAGATTGCCAATGGACAAGCCCAGTTTTTCCAGAATCCTATCAGTAGTAGGGTGACTTTTCCTGCCCTTATTCCTTCTATATTTATTGAGATGCCACGCATTCCATAGTGACACCTGCAAAGTAATTTGCTTAAGAAATGTAGCCTTAATCAATGAAAGAAAAATATTTTAAATAAGTAAAAAATCGAATATGCAAATTAGCACAAGGCAATGACAAATCTATGCAGTTTGACATTATCAAATCAAAATGTATGCTTGCTTGATGAGAAGAGAAGAGCGCTGTTTCAATTTCACTTGGGGAGGATGCAATACAATTACAATTTGAAAAATCTTGGCAATAATACTGCACCTTTTAAATTACTTTTGCTGTCTGATGTCACAATGGCAGATGTTCTAGAACTTCTTTGGTTGAGATTCTAATCCGAAAATGGGGTTGTAGTTTTTTTTTCTAGATTTAATTGGGTTCATTTTGATTATTTATTAGATTTTTTAATTATGTTTTTAATTCTAGTGAGTTATTTATCAAAGGTTTATTAGCGTTACATGTGCTATTTTTATTTTCCTTTGTTTTTCATTGTGGCATTACCTGTTTGACAGTTAGTATAGAATGGGGATGATTATGTTTAATTGCGAAATGATATACATGATCATTCATTTCAAATGTTTCAATAATTAGTTTTGGTATCTGCACTTATTGAAGCAATCACAGCTGTATCCTTTCCTCTATGTAACTTGTCTGCCATCTTGTGCACCTTCTTGCATGCCCTTAACACCAGCGGGTACTCACGTTTGAAAATGCAACTCAGATTGAGTTTTTTTCATTTTGTTCCATTGGTGGCCCTTTAGCAACTTTAGCATCACCTAAGAAGCAAATGAATTGGTATCGACTGTTTAGAGAAAGGGGTGTTAAGAGGGCCTGGTGGCTATTGTGTAGGCAGAAAAAATTAGCAGCTGTCCGCAAGAAACTTCATTTCGTTCACATGTGGTGTGTGAGACCACATCGTTTTGGATCATAGTCTTGCTAAGTAAACTGATAGGTACTGTGGATCTGAAAAAACACACAATGCGATTTCAAAAAGGCTAATAATGCCTGGTCGGTAAATCCAAGTGTGCCCTGCCCATATTCCCTGTTCTGCTGATACCTGCATCTGGTGCAAGGTCCCCACTGAACTCTGGGCTGTAGAGGAGGGAGAATCAAAGCTGAAGAAGAAAATCACACTGGTTCCATTTGAACCTAAGTGACAACACTAACATTGGGCAATTGACATTATGCGCTGCTTTGGCTATGGAGTATTTCAGGACAGTTTCCTGGCTTTATTTGCCCCGGATGATTCTTGTAGCACCTGGGCTGTTCCAAATCTTCCCGTCTCCCTCACTTTCTCCATCACTCATCTCCTCTGGATTCAGTTCCAGCAGGTGCTTCTAAATATCCCTTTACAGTCCTTGCAATCCCTGCTGATGCAGGTATTGTTTCATGCACTGATGCTCTCTCAATTCAAGCCTTCCTGTCTCCCTGGGCTACTGGCATCTTTGCCTGGCCCTCAGCTGCAACACCTGGTCTACCTCTGTGTCTTTCTGGAACCAATAAAGTTGTGGTTCCTCAGCCCTGCCATTGCTGAAATTCCTTCCAGTTGTACTGGGTTAATTAGGGTATCAAGAAGTCTTGTTAATTGATGGCCATGCACTAAAAGAGACACCTTTTATGAAAAATATAATAATTCTTGCACTCGGTTCCAATTTTGTAAAAAATATGATTAGCAATATATTCTTGGAACTCTGCAATACTTTGGTCTTTATAAAAATAAATTGACCATTTCAACCCTGTCCAAACATTTTCACATAATCCAGATAGTAGATGAGCTTCTTGCATCATGGATCACACTGCACTGACAAATTAACAAAACATTTTAATAACTATATGCAAAGCATCAAACCTTTCATTAAAACAAATAGTGTAGCTCTCCATGAAGGAAAGCCTTCTAGACAAATAGCAAATGAGCTGTTGTGCTTTATAATCAGAGATTGCTAATGGACAAGCCCAGTTTTTCCAGAATCCTATCAGTAGTAGGGTGACTTTTCCTGCCCTTGTTCCTTCTACATCTATTTAGATACCACACATTCCGTAGTGACACCTGCAAAGTAATTTGCTTAACAAATGTAGCCTTAATCAATGAGAGACAAATATTTTAAATAAGTAAAAAATTGAATATGCAAATTAGCACAAGGAAGTGACACAATCTATGCAGTTTGACATTATCAAATCAAACTGTCTGCTTGCTTGATAAGAAGAGAAGAGCGCTGTTTCAATTTCTCTTGGAGAGGATGCAATAAAATTACAATTTGAAAAATCTTGGCAATAATACTGCAGGTTTTAAATTACTTTTTCTGTCTGATGTCACAATGGCAGATATTATAGAACTTCTTTGGTTGAGATTCTAATCCGAAAATGGGGTTGTAATTGTTTTTTCTAGATTTAATTGGGTTCATTTTGATTATTTATTAGATTTTTTTATTATGTTTTTAACTCTAGTGAGTTATTTATCCAAAGTCTATTAGCGTTAGAGGTGTTATTTGGATTTTCCTTTGTTTTTCATTGTGGCATTACCTGTTTCACAGTTAGTATATAATGGGAATGATTATGTTTAATTGCAAAATGATATACATGATCATTCATTTCAAATGTTTCAATAATTCGTTTTGGTATATGCACTTATTGAAGCAATAACAGCTGTATCCCTTCCTCTATGCAACTTGTCTGCCATCGTGTGCACCTTCTTGCTTGCCCTCAAAACCAGGGGGTACTCACGTTTGAAAATGCAACTCAGATTACGTTTTTTTCATTTTGTTTCATTGGTGGCCCTTTAGCAACTTTAGCTCCACCTAAGGAGCACATTAATTGGTATTGACTGTTTAGAGAAAAGGGTGTGAAGAGGGCCTGGTGGCTATTGTGTAGGTAGAAAAAATTAGCAGCTGTCCGCAAGAAGCTTTTTTTGATTCACATGTGGTGTGTGAGAGCACATCGTTTTGGATCATAGTCTTGCTAAGTAAACTGATAGGTACTGTGGATCTGAAAAAACATACAATGCAATTTCAAAAAAGCTAATAATGCCTGGTCGGTAGATCCAAGTGTGCCCTGCCCGTATTCCCTGTTCTGCTGATACCTGCATCTGGTGCAAGGTCCCCACTGAACTCTGGGCTGTAGAGGAGGGAGAATCAAAGCTGGAGAAGAAAATCACACTGGTTCCATTTGAACCTAATCGAAAACACTAACATTGGGCAATTGACATTATGCGCTGCTTTGACAATGGAGTATTTCAGCACAGTTTCCTGGCTTTATTTGCCCCGGTTGATTCTCGTAGCACCTGGGCTGTTCCAAATCTTCCCGTCTCCCTCATTTTCTCCATCACTCATCTTCTGCTCTGGATCCAGCTATGGCAGGTGCTTCTAAATATCCCTATACAGTCCTTGCAATCCCTGCTGATGCAGGTGTTGTTTCATGCACTGATGCTCCCTCAATTCAAGCCTTCCTGGCTTCCTGGGCTACTGGCATCTTTGCCTGACCCTCAGCTGCAACACCTTGTCTACCTCTGTGTCTTTCTGGAACCAATAAAGTTGTGGTTCCTCAGCCCTGCCATTGCTGAAATTCCTTCCAGTTGTGCTGGGTTAATTAGGGTATAAACACGTCTTGTTAATTGATTACCGTGCACTAAAAGAGACACATTTTATGAAAAATATAATAATTCTTGCACTCCGTTCCAGTTTTGGAAAAAAATATGATTAGCAATATATTCTTGGAACTGTGCAATACTTTGGTCTTTATAAAAAAAAATTGACCATTTCAGCACTGTCCAACCATTTTCACATAATCCAGATAGTAGATGAGCTCCTTGCATCATAGATCACACTGTACTGACAAATTAACAAAACGTGTTAGTAACTATATGCAAAGCATCAAACCTTACATTAAAACAAATAGTGTAGCTCTCCATGATGGAAAGCCTTCTAGACAAATAGCAAATGAGCTGTTCTGCTTGGTAAGCAGAGATTGCTAATGGACAAGCCCAGTTTTTCCAGAATCCTATCAGTAGTAGGGTGACTTTTCCTGCCCTTATTGCTTGTATATCTACTGAGATACCAAGCATTCCGTAGTGACACCTGCAAAGTAATTTGCTTAAGAAATGTAGCCTTAATCAATGAAAGACAAATATTTTAAATAAGTAAAAAATTGAATATGCAAATTAGCACAAGGAAGTGACACAATGGGCCTCATTACGACCCAGGCGGTAAGTTACCGCCTGGGTCGTACCCTTACCAACATGGTGTAAACTACATTTACACCATGGTGGTTGGCGGATTTACCGCCCCATTCCAAGGTGAGTGGGGCGGTAAATCCCCATTTCCCATTTTACCCTTCCCCATTCCCATTTTTGCCCCATAGGGCATAGTGGGCGTGGGGAAGGCGCTAATTACGCCACCGTAAATTCTGGTGGCGTAATTAGCACCATGGTCCCTTAGCGCCATGGATTTTAACGCCTGCAAAAAGCAGCCGTTAATATCACCATGGCGCTAAGGGACCTTGTAATCAGGCGTTAAGGGTCTGCGCCGTTAACGGCGCCGTTAACCCGTTAACGCCTGACTCGTAATGAGGCCCATTGCGTTTTTTTCATTTTGTTTCATTGGTAGCCCTTTAGCAACTTTAGCATCACCTAAGAAGCAAATGAATTGGTATTGACTGTTTAGAGAAAGGGGTGTGAAGAGGGCCTGGTGGCTATTGTGTAGGCAGAAAAAATTAGCAGCTGTCCGCAAGATGCTTCATTTCGTTCACATGTGGTGTGTGAGACCACATTGTTTTGGATCATAGTCTTGCTAAGTAAACTGATAGGTACTGTGGATCTGAAAAAACATACAAAGCGATTTCAAAAAGGCTAATAATGCCTGGTCGGTAAATCCAAGTGTGCCCTGCCCGTATTCCCTGTTCTGCTGATACCTGCATCTGCTGCAAGGTCCCCACTGAACTCTGGGCTTTAGAGGAGGGAGAATCAAAGCTGAAGAAGAAAATCACACTGGTTCTATTTGAACCTAAGTGACAACACTAACATTGGGCAATTGACATTATGCACTGCTTTGGCAATGGAGTATTTCAGCACAGTTTCCTGGCTTTATTTGCCCCGGTTGATTCTTGTAGCACCTGGGCTGTTCCAAATCTTCCCGTCTCCCTCACTTTCTCCATCACTCATCTTCTCCTCTGGATCCAGTTCCAGCAGGTGCTTCTAAATATCCCTATACCGTCCTTGCAATCCCTGCTGATGCAGGTGTTGTTTCATGCACTGATGCTCTCTCAATTCAAGCCTTCCTGGCTCCCTGGGCTACTGGCATCTTTGCCTGGCCCTCAGCTGCCACACCTGGTCTACCTCTGTGTCTTTCTGGAACCAATAAAGTCCTTGTTCCTCAGCCCTGCCATTGCTGAAATTCCTTTCAGTTGTGCTGGGTTAATTAGGGTATGAACACGTCTTTTTAATTGATGACCATGCACTAAAAGAGACACATTTTATGGAAAATATAATAATTCTTGCACTCCGTTCCAATTTTGGAAAGAAATACGATTAGCAATATATTCTTGGAACTGTGCAATACTTTGGTCTTTATAAAAAAAAAATTACCTTTTCAACACTGACCAACCATTTTCACATAATCTAGATAGTAGATGAGCTACTTGCATCATGTATCACACTGTACTGACAAATGAAGAAAACATGTTAATAACTATACACAAAGCATCAAACCTTTCATTAAAACAAATAGTGTAGCTCTCCATGAAGGAAAGCCTTCTAGACAAATAGCAAATGAGCTGTTCTGCTTTGTAATGAGAGATCGCCAATGGACAAGCCCAGTTTTTCCAGAATCCTATCAGTTGTAGGGTGACTTTTCCTGCCCTTATTGCTTGTATATCTATTAAGATACCACGCATTCCGTAGTGACACCTGCAAAGTAATTTGCTTAAGAAATGTAGCCTTAATCAATGAAAGACAAATATTTTAAATTAGTAAAAAATCAAATATGCAAATTAGCACAAGGAAGTGACAAATCTATGCAGTTTGACATTATCAAATCAAACTGTATGCGTGCTTGATGAGAAGAGAAGAGCGCTGTTTCAATTTCTCCTGGAGAGGATGCAATACAATTACAATTTGAAAAATCTTGGCAATAATACTGCACGTTTTAAATTACTTTTGCTGTCTGATGTCACAATGGCAAATATTATAGAACTTCTTTGGTTGAGATTCTAATCCGAAAATGGGGTTGTAATTGTATTTTCTAGATTTAATTGGGTTCATTTTGATTATTTATTAGATTTTTTAATTATGTTTTTAACTCTAGTGAGTTATCTATCCAAGGTTTATTAGCGTTAGAGGTGTTATTTGGATTTTCCTTTGTTTTTCATTGTGGCATTACCTGTTTCACAGTTAGTATATAATGGTAATGATTATGTTTAATTGCGAAATGATATACATGATCATTCATTTCAAATGTTTCAATAATTCGTTTTGGTATATGCACGTATTGAAGCAATCACAGCTGTATCCCTTCCTCTATGCAACTTGTCTGCCATCTTGTGCACCTTCTGGCTTGCCCTCAACACCAGCGGGTACTCACGTTTGAAAATGCAACTCAGATTGAGTTTTTTTCATTTTGTTTCATTGGGGGCCCTTTAGCAACTTTAGCACCACCTAAGCAGCACATGAATTGGTATTGACTGTTTCGAGAAAGGGGTGTGAAGAGGGCCTGGTGACTATTGTGTAGGCAGAAACAATTAGCAGCTGTCCGCAAGAAGCTTTGTTTCGTTCACATGTGATGTGTGAGAGCACATCGTTTTGGATCATAGTCTTGCTAAGTAAACTGATAGGTACTGTGGATCTGAAAAAACATACAATGCGATTTCAAAAAGGCTAATAATACTTGGTCGGTAAATCCAAGTGTGCCCTGCCCGTATTCCCTGTTCTGCTGATACCTGCATCTGGTGCAAGGCCCTCACTGAACTCTGGGCTGTAGAGGAGGGAGAATCAAAGCTGAAGAAGAAAATCACACTGGTTCCATTTGAACCTAAGTGACAACACTAACATTGGGCAATTGACATTATGCGCTGCTTTGGCAATGGAGTATTTCAGCACAGTTTCCTGGCTTTATTTGCCCCGGTTGATTCTTGTAGCACCTGGGCTGTTCCAAATCTTCCCGCCTCCCTCACTTTCTCCATCACTCATCTTCTCCTCTGGATCCAGTTCCAGCAGGTGCTTCTAAATATCCCTATACAGTCCTTGCAATCCCTGCTGATGCAGGTGTTGTTTCATGCACTGATGCTCTCTCAATTCAAGCCTTCCTGGCTCCCTGGGCTACTGGCATCTTTGCCTGGCCCTCAGCTGCAACACGTTGTCTACCTCTGTGTCTTTCTGGAACCAATAAAGTTGTGGTTCCTCAGCCCTGCCATTGCTGAAATTCCTTCCAGTTGTACTGGGTTAATTAGGGTATCAAGAAGTCTTGTTAATTGATGGCCATGCACTAAAAGAGACACCTTTTATGAAAAATATAATAATTCTTGCACTCGGTTCCAATTTTGTAAAAAAATATGATTAGCAATATATTCTTGGAACTGTGCAATACTTTGGTCTTTATAAAAAAAATTGACCATTTCAGCACTGTCCAACCATTTTCACCTAATCCAGATAGTAGATGAGCTCCTTGCATCATAGATCACCCTGTACTGACAAATTAACAAAACATGTTAGTAACTATATGCAAAGCATCAAACCTTTCATTAAAACAAATAGTGTAGCTCTCCATGATGGAAAGCCTTCTAGACAAATAGAAAATGAGCTGTTCTGCTTGGTAATCAGAGATTGCTAATGGACAAGCCCAGTTTTTCCAGAATCCTATCAGTAGTAGGCTGACTTTTCCTGCCCTTATTCCTTCTATATTTATTTAGATACCACGTATTCCTTAGTGACACCTGCAAATTAATTTGCTTAAGAAATTTAGCCTTAATCAATGAAAGACAAATATTTTAAATAAGTAAAAAATTGAATATGCAAATTAGTACAAGGAAGTGACACAATGGGCCTCATTACGACCCAGGCGGTAAGTTACCGCCTGGGTTGTACCCTTACCACCATGGTGTAAACTACATTTACACCATGGTGGTTGGCGGATTTACCGCCCCATTCCAAGGTGAGTGGGGCGGTAAATCCCCATTTCCCATTTTACCCTTCCCCATTCCCATTTTTGCCCCATAGGGCATAATGGGAGTGGGGAAGGCGCTAATTATGCCACCGTTAACCCCTTAACGCCTGACTCGTAATGAGGCCCATTGAGTTTTTTTCATTTTGTTTCATTGGTAGCCCTTTATCAACTTTAGCACCACCTAAGAAGCAAATGAATTGGTGTTGACTGTTTAGAGAAAGGGGTGTGAAGAGGGCCTGGTGGCTATTGTGTAGGCAGAAAAAATTAGCAGCTGTCTGCAAGAAGCTTCGCTTCGTTCACATGTGGTGTGTGAGACCACATCGTTTTGGATCATAGCCTTGCTAAGTAAACTGATAGGTACTGTGGATCTGAAAAAACATACATTGCGATTTCAAAAAGGCTAATAATGCCTGGTCGGTAAATCCAAGTGTGCCCTGCCCGTATTCCCTGTTCTGCTGATACCTGCATCTGCTGCAAGGTCCCCACTGAACTCTGGGCTTTAGAGGAGGGAGAATCAAAGCTGAAGAAGAAAATCACACTGGTTCCATTTGAACCTAAGTGACAACACTAACATTGGGCAATTGACATTATTCGCTGCTTTGGCAATGGAGTATTTCAGCACAGTTTCCTGGCTTTATTGCCCCGGTTGATTCTTGTAGCACTTGGGCTGTTCCAAATCTTCCCGCCTCCCTCACTTTCTCCATCACTCATCTTCTCTTCTGGATCCAGTTCCAGCAGGTGCTTCTAAATATCCCTATACAGTCCTTGCAATCCCTGCTGATGCAGGTGTTGTTTCATGTACTGATGCTCTCTCAATTCAAGCCTTCCTGGCTCCCTGGGCTACTGGCATCTTTGCCTGGCCCTCAGCTGCAACACCTTGTCTACCTCTGTGTCTTTCTGGAACCAATAAAGTTGTGGTTCCATAGCCCTGCCATTGCTGAAATTCCTTCCAGTTGTACTGGGTTAATTAGGGTATCAAGAAGTCTTGTTAATTGATGGCCATGCACTAAAAGAGACACCTTTTATGAAAAATATAATAATTCTTGCACTCGGTTCCAATTTTGTAAAAAAATATGATTAGCAATATATTCTTGGAACTGTGCAATACTTTGGTCTTTATAAAAATAATTGACCATTTCAGCACTGTCCAACCATTTTCACATAATCCAGATAGTAGATGAGCTCCTTGCATCATAGATCACACCGTACTGACAAATTAACAAAACATGTTAGTAACTATATGCAAAGCATCAAACCTTTCATTAAAACAAATAGTGTAGCTTGTTGAGTTCAAGGTTTGGCCACAAATGACTCTGACACTCCAGTGAACTGTTAACTTATTTACTTAAGTTTAGGTACACCAAATACAGTTCTTAGAGTCAGGTAAGTAAAAGGGGACATAGGACACCCACCGGCATCCTCTCTCAGGGCTTACATCCTTGCAACTAACAAACCTGGAACTCACTCATAGATAAACATTCTAAGCCCTGCATTCCATCTCAAGATTCTAGTCACTTGCACCAGATGAATGCAAAGTTAATCACAACACATCTTTCCCCTATAGGGACAACAACAAGAACAGTAAAGTATCGGTGGCAAGATCAATATTTCATCAAAAGATTTGTCCAGTAAAGTCCCACCTGAAAAACAAAAGATTATTCAAAGCATTTCATATATAACCACAACCAACTCCAAAAGGTTTAGACCCTGTCACCACTTCAAAATCTATTAACATTAACATCAATGTCCATCTGTGGATTAAAATTAAAAGTCCACCTGTGGAGAGAACATATTAATATGCCTACATAGAACAGCTAATGATGAACACTGTTATCAACTTAATAACTCTAATGAAGATTTAATAAACACTCAAAACCTTAATATCTTATTTCACTCACACATCACCGCATACATGTCTACCAACATATGCCAAAACAATGGCACCAAAGTCTAGGAACAACATTTCCCTTTTTATACAGACAGTGTAATGGACAGTAGTCCGCTCAATGGTTCACCACAACCATTGCACCTTTTCACACATGCAACACATGTAATGGACAGTAGTCCCCTCAACGGTTCACCTCAACCATTGCACCTTTTTACACATGCAACACATGTAATGGACAGTAGTCCGCTCAACGGTTCACCTCAACCATTGCACCTTTTTACACATGCAACACATGTAATGGACAGTAGTCCGCTCAACGGTTCACCTCAACCATTGCACCTTTTTACACATGCAACACATGTAATGGACAGTAGTCCGCTCAACGGTTCACTTCAACCATTGCACCTTTTTACACATGCAACACATGTAATGGACAGTAGTCCGCTCAACGGTTCACCTCAACCATTGCACCTTTTTACACATGCAACACATGTAATGGACAGTAGTCCGCTCAATGGTTCACCACAACCATTGCACCTTTTCACACATGCAACACATGTAATGGACAGTAGTCCGCTCAACGGTTCACCTCAACCATTGCACCTTTTTACACATGCAACACATGTAATGGACAGTAGTCCGCCTGTGGAGAGAAATATGTTAAACTACATAACTCAATTAAAGAGAGAGACATGTACCTACAACATCACTCTAATAAACTAATATATATCAGCTCTAGTATCTCAACTCTAATCACCAGCACCTCTGCATTCTCTCCTACTTCACCATTGCATAGAGAGTAACGGAGGAACACAGAGCTCCCATCCCCATCAAACTTCATAACTGAGTCAGGCCTCCCGCTGCAGCACTCATGCCGAACTCCAGGACTTCACTCAAGCCAACCGCAGCAACCTTCGGTTCCAGTCAAAGGTAAGCGCTGACATCGGATAACTTTGTCAGTGATCTCAGCTGCCTTCACTATGACCAATAGCTTGTAGCCTTGGCGCAACAGATGTTTGCACAGTCCATGGGCCCCAGGCCCCTCCTAGATCCATTAACAACTTCCAACTCTTCTGAATGTTTGTACAGTCTCAATTCTCTTAAATGCTTTATGAGAGACTGCCACCTTGAACTTCACCATGCCAATGAATGAATGAACCTTGCTGCTCCAATGAACTTCACAGCTCCTTCTAATAACCATAAGTCTCACAGAGCCCACTGCACTTTACAGCAGACCGTTGTACCTTTCAACACTAGAACTTCTTGTCCCCACTGCCCTTTGCAGCACACCCTTGTCACTGAAGTGCCTCTTCACTCCCTATGCAGTGCCTCTTCACTGCCCCGTGCAGCACTTCACTGCCCTCGCAGCGCCTCACGTCTTCACTGCACCATGCAGCACTTCACAGCCTCTGCAGCGACCACTCACTGCCTCTTGCAGCGCCTCTTGACTGCCTCTTGCAGCACCTCTTAACTGCATCTTGTAGTGCCTCACTGCCCTTGCAGAATCTCTTCACTGCCTCATGTAGCACCTCTTCACTGCCTCACGCAGCACCTCTTCACTGCCTAACGCAGCACCTCACTGCCCCTGCAGTGCATCTTCACTGCCTGTTGCAGCACCTCACTGCCTTTGCAGCACTTCTTCATGCAGCGCCTCACTGCCTCTGTAGCATCTCACTGCCCCTAGCAGCGCTTCACTGTCTCTGCAGCGCCTCTTCACTGCCTGTTGCAGCGCCTAACTGCCCTCGCAGCACCTCTTCATGCAGCGCCTCACTGCCTCTGCAACATCTCATTGCCCATTGTAGCGCCTCACTGCCCTGGCAGAACCTCTCCACTGCCTCATGCAGCACCTTTACATCCATAGCTGCTCTGTTATTCCAGTGCCTTCGTAGCGCCTCTGTCTGGGCCTTTCTTGCCCCCTCTGCCTCTGTATCACCTCTGTCTGGACCTCAATTTCCCTCACTGCACTTGCAGTGCCTCACAGCCATCCAGCGCTCTTACCTGAGAGAGGGTCACTTCTCAGAGGGGGGGGGGGGCGGTGGGTGTCTCCCTTTGGTGCTGTCCCCCCAGCACAGCCAGATCCCATCCTCGTCGCCAGTGTTGAGTTTAAGGTTTGGCCACAAATGACTCTGACACTCCAGTGAACTGTTAACTTATTTACTTAAGTTTAGGTACACCAAATACAGTTCTTAGAGTCAGGTAAGTAAAAGGGGACATAGGACACCCACCGGCATCCTCTCTCAGGGCTTACATCCTTGCAACTAACAAACCTGGAACTCACTCATAGATAAACATTCTAAGCCCTGCATTCCATCTCAAGACTCAAGATTCTAGTCACTTGCACCAGATGATTGCAAAGTTAATCACAACATAGCTCTCCATGATGGAAAGCCTTCTAGACAACTAGCAAATGAGCTGTTCTGCTTGGTAATCAGAGATTGCTAATGGACAAGCCCAGTTTTTCCAGAATCCTATCAGTAGTAGGGTAACTTTTCCGGCCCTTATTCCTTCTATATTTATTTAGATACCACGCATTCCTTAGTGACACCTGCAAAGTAATTTGCTTAAGAAATGTAGCCTTAATCAATGAAAGACAAATATTTTAAATAAGTAAAAAATTGAATATGCAAATTAGCACAAGGAAGTGACACAATGGGCCTCATTACGACCCAGGCGGTAAGTTACCGCCTGGGTTGTACCCTTACCACCATGGTGTAAACTACATTTACACCATGGTGGTTGGCGGATTTACTGCCTCATTCCAAGGTGAGTGGGGCGGTAAATCCCCATTTCCCATTTTACCCTTCCCCATTCCCATTTTTGCCCCATAGTGCATAATGGGAGTGGGGAAGGCGCTAATTATGCCACCGTTAACCCCTTAAGGCCTGACTCGTAATGAGGCCCATTGAGTTTTTTTCATTTTGTTTCATTGGTAGCCCTTCAGCAACTTTAGCATCACCTAAGAAGCAAATGAATTGGTATTGACTGTTTAGAGAAAGGGGTGTGAAGAGGGCCTGGTGGCTATTGTGTAGGCAGAAAAAATTAGCAGCTGTCTGCAAGAAGCTTCGCTTCGTTCACATGTGGTGTGTGAGACCACATCGTTTTGGATCATAGGGCCTCATTACACGGTAGGCGGTGAGCCATGGCGCTATTAGCGCCATGGCTCATGCCGGTAAAATACCGGCACCGCCTTGGCGGAAAGGGGATTTACCGCCCCATTCCAAGGTTGGAGGGACGGTAAATCCCCCTTCCGCCATTGCCCTTCCCCATTCCCATTTCTGCCCCATAGGGCTCTATGGGAATCAGGAAGGCGCTAATTACGGCACCGCAATTTTGCGGTGCCGTAATTAGCTCCGAGGTCCCTTAGCGGGTTGGTTTTTAACGCCTGCAAATGGCAGGCGTTAAAGCACCAACCCGATAAGGGACCTCGTAGTTAGGCGGCAGGGATTTACCGGTACCGCTATTTTACCGGTACCGGTAAATCCCTACCGCCATCCGTGTAATGAGGCCCATAGTCTTGCTAAGTAAACTGATAGGTACTGTGGATCTGAAAAAACATACATTGCGATTTCAAAAAGGCTAATAATGCCTGGTCGGTAAATCCAAGTGTGCCCCGCCCGTATTCCCTGTTCTGCTGATACCTGCATCTGGTGCAAGGTCCCCACTGAACTCTGGGCTTTAGAGGAGGGAGAATCAAAGCTGAAGAAGAAAATCACACTGGTTCCATTTGAACCTAAGTGACAACACTAACATTGGGCAATTGACATTATGCGCTGCTTTGGCAATGGAGTATTTCAGCACAGTTTCCTGGCTTTATTTGCCCCGGTTGATTCTTGTAGCACCTGGGCTGTTCCAAATCTTCCCGTCTGCCTCACTTTCTCCATCACTCATCTTCTGCTCTGGATCCAGTTCCAGCAGGTGCTTCTAAATATCCCTATACAGTCCTTGCAATCCCTGCTGATGCAGGTGTTGTTTCATGCACTGATGCTCTCTCAATTCAAGCCTTCCTGGCTCCCTGGGCTACTGGCATCTTTGCCTGGCCCTCAGCTGTAACACCTTGTCTACCTCTGTGTCTTTCTGGAACCAATAAAGTTGTGGTTCCATAGCCCTGCCATTGCTGAAATTCCTTCCAGTTGTACTGGGTTAATTAGGGTATCAAGAAGTCTTGTTCATTGATGGCCATGCACTAAAAGAGACACCTTTTATGAAAAATATAATAATTCTTGCACTTGGTTCCAATTTTGTAAAAAAATATGATTAGCAATATATTCTTGGAACTGTGCAATACTTTGGTCTTTATAAAAAAAAATTGACCATTTCAACACTGTCCAACCATTTTCACATAATCCAGATAGTAGATGAGATCCTTCCATCATAGATCACACTGTACTGACAAATTAACAAAACATGTTAATAACTATATGCAAAGCATCAAACCTTTCATTAAAACAAATAGTGTAGCTCTCCACGAAGGAAAGCCTTCTAGACAAATAGCAAATGAGCTGTTCTGCTTGGTAATCAGACATTGCTAATGGACAAGCCCAGTTTTTCCAGAATCCTATCAGTAGTAGGCTGACTTTTCCTGCCCTTATTCCTTCTATATTTATTTAGATACCACACATTCTGTAGTGACACCTGCAAAGTAATTTGCTTAAGAAATGTAGCCTTAATCAATGAAAGACAAATATTTTAAATAAGTAAAAAAATGAATATGCAAATTAGCACAAGGAAGTGACACAATCTATGCAGTTTGACATTATCAAATCAAACTGTATGCGTGCTTGATGAGAAGAGAAGAGCGCTGTTTCAATTTCTCCTGGAGAGGATGCAATACAATTACAATTTGAAAAATCTTGGCAATAATACTGCACGTTTTAAATTACTTTTGCTGTCTGATGTCACAATGGCAAATATTATAGAACTTCTTTGGTTGAGATTCTAATCCGAAAATGGGGTTGTAATTGTATTTTCTAGATTTAATTGGGTTCATTTTGATTATTTATTAGATTTTTTAATTATGTTTTTAACTCTAGTGAGTTATCTATCCAAGGTTTATTAGCGTTAGAGGTGTTATTTGGATTTTCCTTTGTTTTTCATTGTGGCATTACCTGTTTCACAGTTAGTATATAATGGTAATGATTATGTTTAATTGCGAAATGATATACATGATCATTCATTTCAAATGTTTCAATAATTCGTTTTGGTATATGCACGTATTGAAGCAATCACAGCTGTATCCCTTCCTCTATGCAACTTGTCTGCCATCTTGTGCACCTTCTGGCTTGCCCTCAACACCAGCGGGTACTCACGTTTGAAAATGCAACTCAGATTGAGTTTTTTTCATTTTGTTTCATTGGGGGCCCTTTAGCAACTTTAGCACCACCTAAGCAGCACATGAATTGGTATTGACTGTTTCGAGAAAGGGGTGTGAAGAGGGCCTGGTGACTATTGTGTAGGCAGAAACAATTAGCAGCTGTCCGCAAGAAGCTTTGTTTCGTTCACATGTGATGTGTGAGAGCACATCGTTTTGGATCATAGTCTTGCTAAGTAAACTGATAGGTACTGTGGATCTGAAAAAACATACAATGCGATTTCAAAAAGGCTAATAATACTTGGTCGGTAAATCCAAGTGTGCCCTGCCCGTATTCCCTGTTCTGCTGATACCTGCATCTGGTGCAAGGCCCTCACTGAACTCTGGGCTGTAGAGGAGGGAGAATCAAAGCTGAAGAAGAAAATCACACTGGTTCCATTTGAACCTAAGTGACAACACTAACATTGGGCAATTGACATTATGCGCTGCTTTGGCAATGGAGTATTTCAGCACAGTTTCCTGGCTTTATTTGCCCCGGTTGATTCTTGTAGCACCTGGGCTGTTCCAAATCTTCCCGCCTCCCTCACTTTCTCCATCACTCATCTTCTCCTCTGGATCCAGTTCCAGCAGGTGCTTCTAAATATCCCTATACAGTCCTTGCAATCCCTGCTGATGCAGGTGTTGTTTCATGCACTGATGCTCTCTCAATTCAAGCCTTCCTGGCTCCCTGGGGTACTGGCATCTTTGCCTGGCCCTCAGCTGCAACACCTGGTCTACCTCTGTGTCTTTCTGGAATCAATACAGTTGTGGTTCCTCAGCCCTGCCATTGCTGAAATTCCTTCCAGTTGTGCTGGGTTAATTAGGGTATCAACACGTCTTGTTAATTGATGACCATGCACTAAAAGAGACACATTTTATGAAAAATATAATAATTCTTGCACTCCGTTCCAATGTTGGAAAAAATACGATTAGCAATATATTCTTGGAACTGTGCAATACTTTGGTCTTTATAAAAAAAAATTACCTTTTCAACACTGTCCAACCATTTTCACATAATCTAGATAGTAGAAGATCTTGTTGAATCAAGGATCACCCTGTACTGACAAATGAAGAAAACATGTTAATAACTATACACAAAGCATCAAACCTTTCATTAAAACAAATAGTGTAACTCTCCATGAAGGAAAGCCTTCTAGACAAATAGCAAATGAGCTGTTCTGCTTTGTAATGAGAGATCGCCAATGGACA
This sequence comes from Ambystoma mexicanum, assembly GCF_040938575.1. Lineage (NCBI taxonomy): Eukaryota > Metazoa > Chordata > Amphibia > Caudata > Ambystomatidae > Ambystoma > Ambystoma mexicanum. The sequence continues at coordinate 571,859,502 of NC_090931.1, read as the reverse complement.
AGCCCAGTTTTTCCAGAATCCTATCAGTAGTAGGGTGAATTTTCCTGCCCTTATTGCTTGTATATCTACTGAGATACCACGCATTCCGTAGTGACACCTGCAAAGTAATTTGCTTAAGAAATGTAGCCTTAATCAATGAAAGACAAATATTTTAAATAAGTAAAAATTTGAATATGCAAATTAGCACAAGGAAGTGACACAATCTATGCAGTTTGACATTATCAAATTAAACTGTATGCGTGCTTGATGAGAAGAGAAGAGCGATGTTTCAATTTCTCCTGGAGAGGATGCAATACAATTACAATTTGAAAAATCTTGGCAATAATACTGCACGTTTTAAATTACTTTTGCTGTCTGATGTCACAATGGAAGATATTATAAAACTTCTTTGGTTGATATTCTAATCCGAAAATGGGGTTGTAATTGTTTTTTTCTAGATTTAATTGGGTTCATTTTGATTATTTATTTGATTTTTTAATTATGTTTTTAATTCCAGTGAGTTATTTATCCAATGTTTATTAGCATTAGAGGTGTTATTTGGATTTTCCTTTGTTTTTCATTGTGGCATTACCTGTTTCACAGTTAGTATATAATGGGGATGATTATGTTTAATTGCGAAATGATATACATGATCATTCATTTCAAATGTTTCAATAATTTGTTTTGGTATATGCACTTATTGAAGCAATCACAGCTGTAGCCCTTCCTCTATGCAACTTGTCTGCCATCTTGTGCACCTTCTGGCTTGCCCTCAACACCAGGGGGTACTCACGCTTGAAAATGCAACTCAGATTGAGTTTTTTTCATTTTGTTTCATTGGTGGCACTTTAACAACTTTAGCACCACCTAAAAAGCAAATTCATTGGTATTGACTGTTTAGAGAAAGGGGTGTGAAGAGGGCCTCGTGGCTATAGTGTAGGCAGAAAAAATTAGCAGCTGTCCGCAAGAAGCTTCGTTTCGTTCACATGTGGTGTGTGAGACCACATCGTTTTGGATCATAGTCTTGCTAAGTAGACTGATAGGTATTGTGGATCTGAAAAAACATACAATGCGATTTCAAAAAGGCTAATAATGCCTGGTCGGTAAATCCAAGTGTGCCCTGCCCGTATTCCCTGTTCTGCTGATACCTGCATCTGGTGCAAGGTCCCCACTGAACTCTGGGCTGTAGAGGAGGGAGAATCAAAGCTGAAGAAGAAAATCACACTGGTTCCATTTGAACCTAAGTGACAACACTAACATTGGGCAATTGACATTATGCGCTGCTTTGGCAATGGAGTATTTCAGCACAGTTTCCTGGCTTTATTTGCCCCGGTTGATTCTTGTAGCACCTGGGCTGTTCCAAATCTTCCCGTCTGCCTCACTTTCTCCATCACTCATCTTCTCCTCTAGATCCAGTTCCAGCAGGTGCTTCTAAATATCCCTATACAGTCCTTGCAATCCCTGCTGATGCAGGTGTTGTTTCATGCACTGAGGCTCTCTCAATTCAAGCCTTCCTGGCTCCCTGGGCTACTGGCATCTTTGCCTGGCCCTCAGCTGCAACACCTGGTCTACCTCTGTGTCTTTCTGGAACCAATACAGTTGTGGTTCCTCAGCCCTGCCATTGCTGAAATTCCTTCCAGTTGTGCTGGGTTAATTAGGGTATCAACACGTCTTGTTAATTGATGACCATGCACTAAAAGAGACACATTTTATGAACAATATAATAATTCTTGCACTCCGTTCCAATGTTAGAAAAAAATACGATTAGCAATATATTCTTGGAACCGTGCAATACTTTGGTCTTTATAAAAAAAAAAAATACCTTTTCAACACTGTCCAACCATTTTCACATAATCTAGATAGTAGAAGATCTTGTTGCATTATGGATCACAATGTACTGACAAATGAAGAAAACATGTTAATAACTATACACAAAGCATCAAACCTTTCATTAAAACAAATAGTGTAGCTCTCCATGAAGGAAAGCCTTCTAGACAAATAGCAAATGAGCTGTTCTGCTTTGTAATGAGAGATCGCAATGGACAAGCCCAGTTTTTCCAGAATCCTATCAGTAGTAGGGTGACTTTTCCTGCCCTTATTGCTTGTATATCTACTGAGATACCACGCATTCCGTAGTGACACCTGCAAAGTAATTTACTTAAGAAATGTAGCCTTAATCAATGAAAGACAAATATTTTAAATAAGTAAAAAATTGAATATGCAAATTAGCACAAGGAAGTGACAAATCTATGCAGTTTGAAGTAATCAAATCAAAATGTATGCTTGCTTGATGAGAAGAGAAGAGCGCTGTTTCAATTTCTCTTGGAGAGGATGCAATACAATTACAATTTGAAAAATCTTGGCAATAATACTGCACGTTTTAAATTACTTTTTCTGTCTGATGTCACAATGGCAGATGTTATAGAACTTCTTTGGTTGAGATTCTAATCCGAAAATGGGGTTGTAATTTTTTTTTCTAGATTTAATTGGGTTAATTTTGATTATTTATTAGATTTTTTAATTATGTTTTTAATTCCAGTGAGTTATTTATCCAAGGTTTATTAGCGTTAGAGGTGTTATTTGGATTTTCCTTTGTTTTTCATTGTGGCATTACCTGTTTCACAGTTAGTATATAATGGGGATGATTATGTTTAATTGCGAAATGATATACATGATCATTCATTTCAAATGTTTCAATAATTAGTTTTGGTATATGCACTTATTGAAGCAATCACAGCTGTAATCCTTCCTCTATGCAACTTGTCTGCCATCTTGTGCACCTTCTGGCTTGCCCTGAACACCAGGGGGTACTCACGCTTGAAAATGCAACTCAGATTGAGTTTTTTTCATTTTGTTTCATTGGTGGCACTTTAACAACTTTAGCACCACCTAAGAAGCAAATTAATTGGTATTGACTGTTTAGAGAAAGGGATGTGAAGAGGGCCTGGTGGCTATAGTGTAGGCAGAAACAATTAGCAGCTGTCTGCAAGAAGCTTTGTTTCGTTCACTTGTGGTGTGTGAGACCACATCGTTTTGGATCATAGTCTTGCTAAGTAAACTGATAGTTACTGTGGATCTGAAAAAACATACAATGCGATTTCAAAAAGGCTAATAATGCCTGGTCGGTAAATCCAAGTGTGCCCTGCCCGTATTCCCTGTTCTGCTGATACCTGCATCTGGTGCAAGGTCCCCACTGAACTCTGGGCTGTAGAGGAGGGAGAATCAAAGCTGAAGAAGAAAATCACACTGGTTCCATTTGAACCTAAGTGACAACACTAACATTGGGCAATTGACATTATGCGCTGCTTTGGCAATGGAGTATTTCAGCACAGTTTCCTGGCTTTCTTTGCCCCGGTTGATTCTTGTAGCACCTGGGCTGTTCCAAATCTTCCCGTCTGCCTCACTTTCTCCATCACTCATCTTCTCCTCTAGATCCAGTTCCAGCAGGTGCTTCTAAATATCCCTATACAGACCTTGCAATCCCTGCTGATGCAGGTGTTGTTTCATGCACTGATGCTCTCTCAATTCAAGCCTTCCTGGCTCCCTGGGCTACTGGCATCTTTGCCTGGCCCTCAGCTGCAACACCTGGTCTACCTCTGTGTCTTTCTGGAACCAATACAGTTGTGGTTCCTCAGCCCTGCCATTGCTGAAATTCCTTCCAGTTGTGCTGGGTTAATTAGGGTATCAACACGTCTTGTTAATTGATGACCATGCACTAAAAGAGACACATTTTATGAAAAATATAATAATTCTTGCACTCCGTTCCAATGTTAGAAAAAAATACGATTAGCAATATATTCTTGGAACCGTGCAATACTTTGGTCTTTATAAAAAAAAAATACCTTTTCAACACTGTCCAACCATTTTCACATAATCTAGATAGTAGAAGATCTTGTTGCATCATGGATCACACTGTACTGACAAATGAAGAAAACATGTTAATAACTATACACAAAGCATCAAACCTTTCATTAAAACAAATAGGGTAGCTCTCCATGAAGGAAAGCCTTCTAGACAAATAGCAAATGAGCTGTTCTGCTTTGTAATGAGAGATCGCCAATGGACAAGCCCAGTTTTTCCAGAATCCTATCAGTAGTAGGGTGACTTTTCCTGCCCTTATTGCTTGTGTATCTACCGAGATACCATGCATTCCGTAGTGACACCTGCAAAGTAATTTGCTTAAGAAATGTAGCCTTAATCAATGAAAGACAAATATTTTAAATAAGTAAAAAATCGAATATGCAAATTAGCACAAGGAAGTGACAAATCTATGCAGTTTGACATTATCAAATCAAAATGTATGCTTGCTTGATGAGAAGAGAAGAGCGCTGTTTCAATTTCTCTTGGAGAGGATGCAATACAATTACAATTTGAAAAATCTTGGCAATAATACTGCACGTTTTAAATTACTTTTGCTGTCTGATGTCACAATGGCAGATGTTATAGAACTTCTTTGGTTGAGATTCTAATCCGAAAATGGGGTTGTAATTGTTTTTCTAGATTTAATTGGGTTCATTTTGATTATTTTTTAGATTTTTTAATTATGTTTTTAATTCTAGTGAGTTATTTATCAAAGGTTTATTAGCGTTACATGTGTTATTTGGATTTTCCTTTGTTTTTCATTGTGGCATTACCTGTTTGACAGTTAGTATACAATGGGGATGATTATGTTTAATTGCAAAATGATATACTTGATCATTCATTTCAAATGTTTCAATAATTAGTTTTGGTATCTGCATTTATTGAAGCAATCACAGCTGTATCCTTTCCTCTATGCAACTTGTCTGCCATCTTGTGCACCTTCTTGCTTGCCCTCAACACCAGCGGGTACTCACTTTTGAAAATGCAACTCAGATTGAGTTTTTTCATTTTGTTTCATTGGTGGCCCTTTAGCAGCTTTAGCACCACCTAAGAAGCAAATGAATTGGTATTGACTGTTTAGAGAAAGGGGTGTGAAGAGGGCCTGGTGGCTATTGTGTAGGCAGAAAAAATTAGCAGCTGTCCGCAAGAAGCTTCGTTTCGTTCACATGTGGTGTGTGAGACCACATCGTTTTGGATCATAGTCTTGCTAAGTAAACTGATAGGTACTGTGGATCTGAAAAAACATACAATGCGTTTTCAAAAAGGCTAATAATGCCTGGTCGGTAAATCCAAGAGTGCCATGCCCGTATTCCCTGTACTGCTGATACCTGCATCTGGTGCAAGGTCCCCACTGAACTCTGGGCTGTAGAGGAGGGAGAATCAAAGCTGAAGAAGAAAATCACACTGATTCCATTTGAACCTAAGTGACAACACTAACATTGGGCAATTGACATTATGCGCTGCTTTGGCAATGGAGTATTTCAGCACAGTTTCCTGGCTTTATTTGCCCAGGTTGATTCTTGTAGCACCTGGGCTGTTCCAAATCTTCCCGTCTCCCTCACTTTCTCCATGACTCATCTTCTCCTCTGGATCCAGTTCCAGCAGGTGCTTCTAAATATCCCTATACAGTCCTTGCAATCCCTGCTGATGCAGGTGTTGTTTCATGCACTGATGCTCTCTCAATTCAAGCCTTCCTGGCTCCCTGGGCTACTGGCATCTTTGCCTTGCCCTCAGCTGCAACACCTGGTCTACCTCTGTGTCTTCCTGGAACCAATAAAGTTGTGGTTCCTCAGCCCTGCCATTGCTGAAATTCCTTCCAGTTGTGCTGGGTTAATTAGGGTATCAACACGTCTTGTTAATTGATGACCATGCACTAAAAGAGACACATTTTATGAAAAATATAATAATTCTTGCACTCCGTTCCAATGTTGGAAAAAATACGATTAGCAATATATTCTTGGAACTGTGCAATACTTTGGTCTTTATAAAAAAAAATACCTTTTCAACACTGTCCAACCATTTTCACATAATCTAGATAGTAGATGAGCTCCTTGCATCATGGATCACACTGTACTGACAAATGAAGAAAACATGTTAATAACTATACACAAAGTATCAAACCTTTCATTAAAAGAAATAGTGTAGCTCTCCATGAAGGAAAACCTTCTAGACAATTAGCAAATGAGCTGTTCTGCTTTGTAATGAGAGATCGCCAATGGACAAGCCCAGTTTTTCCAGAATCCTATCAGTAGTAGGGTGACTTTTCCTGCCCTTATTGCTTGTATATCTATTGAGATACCACGCATTCCGTAGTGACACCTGCAAAGTAATTCGCTTAAGAAATGTAGCCTTAATCAATGAAAGACAAATATTTTAAATAAGTAAAAAATTGAATATGCAAATTAGCACAAGGAAGTGACACAATCCATGCAGTTTGACATTATCAAATTAAACTGTATGCGTGCTTGATGAGAAGAGAAGAGCGCTGTTTCAATTTCTCTTGGAGAGGATGCAATACAATTACAATTTGAAAAATCTTGGCAATAATACTGCACGTTTTAAATTACTTTTGCTGTCTGATGTCACAATGGCAGATGTTATAGAACTTCTTTGGTTGAGATTCTAATCCGAAAATGGGGTTGTAATTGTTTTTCTAGATTTAATTGGGTTCATTTTGATTATTTTTTAGATTTTTTAATTATGTTTTTAATTCTAGTGAGTTATTTATCAAAGGTTTATTAGCGTTACATGTGTTATTTGGATTTTCCTTTGTTTTTCATTGTGGCATTACCTGTTTCACAGTTAGTATATAATGGGGATGATTATGTTTAATTGCGAAATGATATACATGATCATTCATTTCAAATGTTTCAATAATTTGTTTTGGTATATGCACTTATTGAAGCAATCACAGCTGTATCCCTTCCTCTATGCAACTTGTCTGCCATCTTGTGCACCTTCTGGCTTGCCCTCAACACCAGGGGGTACTCACGCTTGAAAATGCAACTCAGATTGAGTTTTTTTCATTTTGTTTCATTGGTGGCACTTTAACAACTTTAGCACCACCTAAGAAGCAAATTAATTGGTATTGACTGTTTAGAGAAAGCGGTGTGAAGAGGGCCTGGTGGCTATAGTGTAGGCAGAAAAAATTAGCAGCTGTCCGCAAGAAGCTTCGTTTCGTTCACATGTGGTGTGTGAGACCACATCGTTTTGGATCATAGTCTTGCTAAGTAAACTGATAGGTACTGTGGATCTGAAAAAACATACAATGCGATTTCAAAAAGGCTAATAATGCCTGGTCGGTAAATCCAAGTGTGCCCTGCCCGTATTCCCTGTTCTGCTGATACCTGCATCTGGTGCAAGGTCCCCACTGAACTCTGGGCTGTAGAGGAGGGAGAATCAAAGCTGAAGAAGAAAATCACACTGGTTCCATTTGAACCTAAGTGACAACACTAACATTGGGCAATTTACATTATGCGCTGCTTTGGCAATGGAGTATTTCAGCACAGTTTCCTGGCTTTATTTGCCCCGGTTGATTCTTGTAGCACCTGGGCTGTTCCAAATCTTCCCGTCTGCCTCACTTTCTCCATCACTCATCTTCTCCTCTGGATCCAGTTCCTGCAGGTGCTTCTAAATATCCCCATACAGTCCTTGCAATCCCTGCTGATGCAGTTGTTGTTTCATGCACTGATGCTCTCTCAATTCAAGCCTTCCTGGCTCCCTGGGCTACTGGCATCTTTGCCTGGCCCTCAGCTGCAACACCTGGTCTACCTCTGTGTCTTTCTGGAACCAGTACAGTTGTAGTTCCTCAGCCCTGCCATTGCTGAAATTCCTTCCAGTTGTGCTGGGTTAATTAGGGTATCAACACGTCTTGTTAATTGATGACCATGCACTAAAAGAGACACATTTTATGAAAAATATAATAATTCTTGCACTCCGTTCCAATGTTAGAAAAAAATACGATTAGCAATATATTCTTGGAACCGTGCAATACTTTGGTCTTTATAGAAAAAAAATACCTTTTCAACACTGTCCAACCATTTTCACATAATCTAGATAGTAGAAGATCTTGTTGCATCAAGGATCACACTGTACTGACAAATGAAGAAAACATGTTAATAACTATAAACAAAGCATCAAATCTTTCATTAAAACAAATAGTGTAGCTCTCCATGAAGGAAAGCCTTCTAGACAAATAGCAAATGAGCTGTTCTGCTTTGTAATGAGAGATCGCCAATGGACAAGCCCAGTTTTTCCAGAATCCTATCAGTAGTAGGGTGACTTTTCCTGCCCTTATTGCTTGTATATCTACTGAGATACCACGCATTCCGTAGTGACACCTGCAAAGTAATTTGCTTAAGAAATGTAGCCTTAATCAATGAAAGACAAATATTTTAAATAAGTAAAAAATTGAATATGCAAATTAGCACAAGGAAGTGACACAATCTATGCAGTTTGACATTATCAAATTAAACTGTATGCGTGCTTGATGAGAAGAGAAGAGCGCTGTTTCAATTTCTCCTGGAGAGGATGCAATACAATTACAATTTGAAAAATCTTGACAATAATACTGCACGTTTTAAATTACTTTTGCTGTCTGATGTCACAATGGAAGATATTATAAAACTTCTTTGGTTGAGATTCTAATCCGAAAATGGGGTTGTAATTGTTTTTTCTAGATTTAATTGGGTTCATTTTGATTATTTATTTGATTTTTTAATTATGTTTTTAATTCCAGTGAGTTATTTATCCAAGGTTTATTAGCATTAGAGGTGTTATTTGGATTTTCCTTTATTTTTCATTGTGGCATTACCTGTTTCACAGTTAGTATATAATGGGGATGATTATGTTTAATTGCGAAATGATATACATGATCATTCATTTCAAATGTTTCAATAATTTGTTTTGGTATATGCACCTATTGAAGCAATCACAGCTGTAGCCCTTCCTCTATGCAACTTGTCTGCCATCTTGTGCACCTTCTGGCTTGCCCTCAACACCAGGGGGTACTCACGCTTGAAAATGCAACTCAGATTGAGTTTTTTTCATTTTGTTTCATTGGTGGCACTTTAACAACTTTAGCACCACCTAAGAAGCAAATTAATTGGTATTGACTGTTTAGAGAAAGGGGTGTGAAGAGGGCCTGGTGGCTATAGTGTAGGCAGAAAAAATTAGCAGCTGTCCGCAAGAAGCTTTGTTTCGTTCACTTGTGCTGTGTGAGACCACATCGTTTTGGATCATAGTCTTGCTAAGTAAACTGATAGGGTCTGTGGATCTGAAAAAACATACAATGCAATTTCAAAAAGGCTAATAATGCCTGGTCGGTAAATCCAAGTGTGCCCTGCCCGTATTCCCTGTTCTGCTGATACCTGCATCTGGTGCAAGGACCCCACTGAACTCTGGGTTGTAGAGGAGGGAGAATCAAAGCTTAAGAAGAAAATCACACTGGTTCCATTTGAACCTAAGTGACAACACTAACATTGGGCAATTGACATTATGCGCTGCTTTGGCAATGGAGTATTTCAGCACAGTTTCCTGGCTTTATTTGCCCCGGTTGATTCTTGTAGCACCTGGGCTGTTCCAAATCTTCCCGTCTGCCTCACTTTCTCCATCACTCATCTTCTCCTCTAGATCCAGTTCCAGCAGGTGCTTCTAAATATCCCTATACAGTCCTTGCAATCCCTGCTGATGCAGGTGTTGTTTCATGCACTGATGCTCTCTCAATTCAAGCCTTCCTGGCTCCCTGGGCTACTGGCATCTTTGCCTGACCCTCAGCTGCAACACCTGGTCTACCTCTGTGTCTTTCTGGAACCAATACAGTTGTGGTTCCTCAGCCCTGCCATTGGTGAAATTCCTTCCAGTTGTGCTGGGTTAATTAGGGTATCAACACGTCTTGTTAATTGATGACCATGCACTAAAAGAGACACATTTTATGAAAAATATAATAATTCTTGCACTCCGTTCCAATGTTAGAAAAACATACGATTAGCAATATATTCTTGGAACCGTGCAATACTTTGGTCTTTATAAAAATAAAAAAATACCTTTTCAACACTGTCCAACCATTTTCACATAATCTAGATAGTAGAAGATCTTGTTGCATCATGGATAAGACTGTACTGACAAATGAAGAAAACATGTTAATAACTATACACAAAGCATCAAACCTTTCATTAAAACAAATAGGGTAGCTCTCCATGAAGGAAAGCCTTCTAGACAAATAGCAAATGAGCTGTTCTGCTTTGTAATGAGAGATCGCCAATGGACAAGCCCAGTTTTTCCAGAATCCTATCAGTACTAGGGTGACTTTTCCTGCCCTTATTGCTTGTATATCTACTGAGATATCATGCATTCCGTAGTGACACCTGCAAAGTAATTTGCTTAAGAAATGTAGCCTTAATCAATGAAAGACAAATATTTTAAATAAGTAAAAAATCGAATATGCAAATTAGCACAAGGAAGTGACAAATCTATGCAGTTTGGCATTATCAAATCAAAATGTATGCTTGCTTGATGAGAAGAGAAGAGCGCTGTTTCAATTTCTCTTGGAGAGGATGCAATACAATTACAATTTGAAAAATCTTGGCAATAATACTGCACGTTTTAAATTACTTTTGCTGTCTGATGTCACAATGGCAGATGTTATAGAACTTCTTTGGTTGAGATTCTAATCCGAAAATGGGGTTGTAATTTTTTTATCTAGATTTAATTGGGTTCATTTTGATTATTTATTAGATTTTTTAATTATGTTTTTAATTCTAGTGAGTTATTTATCAAAGGTTTATTAGCGTTACATGTGTTATTTGGATTTTCTTTTGTTTTTCATTGTGGCATTACCTGTTTCACAGTTAGTATATACTGGGGATGATTATGTTTAATTGCGAAATGATATACATGATCATTCATTTCAAATGTTTCAATAATTAGTTTTGGTATATGCACTTATTGAAGCAATCACAGCTGTATCCCTTCCTCTATGCAACTTGTCTGCCATCTTGTGCATCTTCTGGCTTGCCCTCAACACCAGCGGGTACTCACTTTTGAAAATGCAACTCAGATTGAGTTTTTTCATTTTGTTTCATTGGTGGCCCTTAAGCAACTTTAGCACCACCTAAGAAGCAAATGAATTGGTATTGACTGTTTAGAGAAAGGGGTGTGAAGAGGGCCTGGTGGCTATTGTGTAGGCAGAAAAAATTAGCAGCTGTCCGCAAGAAGCTTCGTTTCGTTCACATGTGGTGTGTGAGACCACATCGTTTTGGATCATAGTCTTGCTAAGTAAACTGATAGGTACTGTGGATCTGAAAAAACATACAATGCGTTTTCAAAAAGGCTAATAATGCCTGGTCGGTAAATCCAAGAGTGCCATGCCCGTATTCCCTGTTCTGCTGATACCTGCATCTGGTGCAAGGTCCCCACTGAACTCTGGGCTGTAGAGGAGGGAGAATCAAAGCTGAAGAAGAAAATCACACTGATTCCATTTGAACCTAAGTGACAACACTAACATTGGGCAATTGACATTATGCGCTGCTTTGGCAATGGAGTATTTCAGCACAGTTTCCTAGCTTTATTTGCCCAGGTTGATTCTTGTAGCACCTGGGCTGTTCCAAATCTTCCTGTATCCCTCACTTTCTCCATCACTCATCTTCTCCTCTGGATCCAGTTCCAGCAGGTGCTTCTAAATATCCCTATACAGTCCTTGCAATCCCTGCTGATGCAGGTGTTGTTTCATGCACTGATGCTCTCTCAATTCAAGCCTTCCTGGCTCCCTGGGCTACTGGCATCTTTGCCTTGCCCTCAGCTGCAACACCTGGTCTACCTCTGTGTCTTCCTGGAACCAATAAAGTTGTGGTTCCTCAGCCCTGCCATTGCTGAAATTCCTTCCAGTTGTGCTGGGTTAATTAGGGTATCAACACGTCTTGTTAATTGATGACCATGCACTAAAAGAGACACATTTTATGAAAAATATAATAATTCTTGCACTCCGTTCCAATGTTGGAAAAAATACGATTAGCAATATATTCTTGGAACTGTGCAATACTTTGGTCTTTATAAAAAAAAATACCTTTTCAACACTGTCCAACCATTTTCACATAATCTAGATAGTAGATGAGCTCCTTGCATCATGGATCACACTGTACTGACAAATGAAGAAAACATGTTAATAACTATACACAAAGTATCAAACCTTTCATTAAAACAAATAGTGTAGCTCTCCATGAAGGAAAGCCTTCTAGACAATTAGCAAATGAGCTGTTCTGCTTTGTAATGAGAGATCGCCAATGGACAAGCCCAGTTTTTCCAGAATCCTATCAGTAGTAGGGTGACTTTTGCTGCCCTTATTGCTTGTATATCTATTGAGATACCACGCATTCCGTAGTGATACCTGCAAAGTAATTCGCTTAAGAAATGTAGCCTTAATCAATGAAAGATAAATATTTTAAATAAGTAAAAAATTGAATATGCAAATTAGCACAAGGAAGTGGCACAATCTATGCAGTTTGACATTATCAAATCAAACTGTATGCATGCTTGATGAGAAGAGAAGAGCGCTGTTTCAATTTCTCCTGGAGAGGATGCAATACAATTACAATTTGAAAAATCTTGGTAATAATACTGCACGTTTTAAATTACTTTTGCTGTCTGATGTCACAATGGCAGATTTATAGAACTTCTTTGGTTGAGATTCTAATCCGAAAATGGGGTTTTAATTGTTTTTTCTAGATTTAATTGGGTTCATTTTGATTATTTATTTGATTTTTTAATTATGTTTTTAATTCTAGTGAGTTATTTATCCAAGGTTTATTAGCGTTAGAGGTGTTATTTGGATTTTCCTTTGTTTTTCATTGTGGCATTACCTGTTTCACAGTTAGTATATAATGGGGATGATTATGTTTAATTGCGAAATGATATACATGATCATTCATTTCAAATGTTTCAATAATTTGTTTTGGTATATGGACTTATTGAAGCAATCACAGCTGTATCCCTTCCTCTATGCAACTTGTCTGCCATCTTGTGCACCTTCTGGCTTGCCCTCAACACCAGGGGGTACACACGCTTGAAAATGCAACTCAGATTGAGTTTTTTTCATTTTGTTTCATTGGTGGCACTTTAACAACTTTAGCACCACCTAAGAAGCAAATTCATTGGTATTGACTGTTTAGAGAAAGGGGTGTGAAGAGGGCCTGGTGGCTATAGTGTAGGCAGAAAAAATTAGCAGCTGTCCGCAAGAAGCTTCGTTTCGTTCACATGTGGTGTGTGAGACCACATCGTTTTGGATTATAGTCTTGCTAAGTAAACTGATAGGTACTGTGGATCTGAAAAAACATACAATGCGATTTCAAAAAGGCTAATAATGCCTGGGCGGTAAATCCAAGTGTGCCCTGCCCGTATTCCCTGTTCTGCTGATACCTGCATCTGGTGCAAGGTCCCCACTGAACTCTGGGCTGTAGAGGAGGGAGAATCAAAGCTGAAGAAGAAAATCACACTGGTTCCATTTGAACCTAAGTGACAACACTAACATTGGGCAATTTACATTATGCGCTGCTTTGGCAATGGAGTATTTCAGCACAGTTTCCTGGCTTTATTTGCCCCGGTTGATTCTTGTAGCACCTGGGCTGTTCCAAATCTTCCCGTCTGCCTCACTTTCTCCATCACTCATCTTCTCCTCTGGATCCAGTTCCAGCAGGTGCTTCTAAATATCCCTATACAGTCCTTGCAATCCCTGCTGATGCAGGTGTTGTTTCATGCACTGATGCTCTCTCAATTCAAGCCTTCCTGGCTCCCTGGGGTACTGGCATCTTTGCCTGGCCCTCAGCTGCAACACCTGGTCTACCTCTGTGTCTTTCTGGAACCAATACAGTTGTGGTTCCTCAGCCCTGCCATTGCTGAAATTCCTTCCAGTTGTGCTGGGTTAATTAGGGTATCAACACGTCTTGTTAATTGATGACCATGCACTAAAAGAGACACATTTTATGAAAAATATAATAATTCTTGCACTCCGTTCCAATGTTAGAAAAAAATACGATTAGCAATATATTCTTGGAACCGTGCAATACTTTGGTCTTTATAGAAAAAAAATACCTTTTCAACACTGTCCAACCATTTTCACATAATCTAGATAGTAGAAAATCTTGTTGCATCAAGGATCACACTGTACTGACAAATGAAGAAAACATGTTAATAACTATACACAAAGCATCAAGCCTTTCATTAAAACAAATAGTGTAGCTCTCCATGAAGGAAAGCCTTCTAGACAAATAGCAAATGAGCTGTTCTGCTTTGTAATGAGAGATCGCCAATGGACAAGCCCAGTTTTTCCAGAATCCTATCAGTAGTAGGGTGACTTTTCCTGCCATAATTGCTTGTATATCTACTGAGATACCACGCATTCCGTAGTGACACCTGCAAAGTAATTTGCTTAAGAAATGTAGCCTTAATCAATGAAAGACAAATATTTTAAATAAGTAAAAAATTGAATATGCAAATTAGCACAAGGAAGTGACACAATCCATGCAGTTTGACATTATCAAATTAAACTGTATGCGTGCTTGATGAGAAGAGAAGAGCGCTGTTTCAATTTCTCTTGGAGAGGATGCAATACAATTACAATTTGAAAAATCTTGGCAATAATACTGCACGTTTTAAATTACTTTTGCTGTCTGATGTCACAATGGCAGATGTTATAGAACTTCTTTGGTTGAGATTCTAATCCGAAAATGGGGTTGTAATTGTTTTTCTAGATTTAATTGGGTTCATTTTGATTATTTTTTAGATTTTTTAATTATGTTTTTAATTCTAGTGAGTTATTTATCAAAGGTTTATTAGCGTTACATGTGTTATTTGGATTTTCCTTTGTTTTTCATTGTGGCATTACCTGTTTGACAGTTAGTATACAATGGGGATGATTATGTTTAATTGCAAAATGATATACTTGATCATTCATTTCAAATGTTTCAATAATTAGTTTTGGTATCTGCATTTATTGAAGCAATCACAGCTGTATCCTTTCCTCTATGCAACTTGTCTGCCATCTTGTGCACCTTCTTGCTTGCCCTCAACACCAGCGGGTTCTCACTTTTGAAAATGCAACTCAGATTGAGTTTTTTCATTTTGTTTCATTGGTGGCCCTTTAGCAGCTTTAGCACCACCTAAGAAGCAAATGAATTGGTATTGACTGTTTAGAGAAAGGGGTGTGAAGAGGGCCTGGTGGCTATTGTGTAGGCAGAAAAAATTAGCAGCTGTCCGCAAGAAGCTTCGTTTCGTTCACATGTGGTGTGTGAGACCACATCGTTTTGGATCATAGTCTTGCTAAGTAAACTGATAGGTACTGTGGATCTGAAAAAACATACAATGCGTTTTCAAAAAGGCTAATAATGCCTGGTCGGTAAATCCAAGAGTGCCATGCCCGTATTCCCTGTACTGCTGATACCTGCATCTGGTGCAAGGTCCCCACTGAACTCTGGGCTGTAGAGGAGGGAGAATCAAAGCTGAAGAAGAAAATCACACTGATTCCATTTGAACCTAAGTGACAACACTAACATTGGGCAATTGACATTATGCGCTGCTTTGGCAATGGAGTATTTCAGCACAGTTTCCTGGCTTTATTTGCCCAGGTTGATTCTTGTAGCACCTGGGCTGTTCCAAATCTTCCCGTCTCCCTCACTTTCTCCATGACTCATCTTCTCCTCTGGATCCAGTTCCAGCAGGTGCTTCTAAATATCCCTATACAGTCCTTGCAATCCCTGCTGATGCAGGTGTTGTTTCATGCACTGATGCTCTCTCAATTCAAGCCTTCCTGGCTCCCTGGGCTACTGGCATCTTTGCCTTGCCCTCAGCTGCAACACCTGGTCTACCTCTGTGTCTTCCTGGAACCAATAAAGTTGTGGTTCCTCAGCCCTGCCATTGCTGAAATTCCTTCCAGTTGTGCTGGGTTAATTAGGGTATCAACACGTCTTGTTAATTGATGACCATGCACTAAAAGAGACACATTTTATGAAAAATATAATAATTCTTGCACTCCGTTCCAATGTTGGAAAAAATACGATTAGCAATATATTCTTGGAACTGTGCAATACTTTGGTCTTTATAAAAAAAAATACCTTTTCAACACTGTCCAACCATTTTCACATAATCTAGATAGTAGATGAGCTCCTTGCATCATGGATCACACTGTACTGACAAATGAAGAAAACATGTTAATAACTATACACAAAGTATCAAACCTTTCATTAAAAGAAATAGTGTAGCTCTCCATGAAGGAAAGCCTTCTAGACAATTAGCAAATGAGCTGTTCTGCTTTGTAATGAGAGATCGCCAATGGACAAGCCCAGTTTTTCCAGAATCCTATCAGTAGTAGGGTGACTTTTCCTGCCCTTATTGCTTGTATATCTATTGAGATACCACGCATTCCGTAGTGACACCTGCAAAGTAATTCGCTTAAGAAATGTAGCCTTAATCAATGAAAGACAAATATTTTAAATAAGTAAAAAATTGAATATGCAAATTAGCACAAGGAAGTGACACAATCTATGAAGTTTGACATTATCAAATGAAACTGTATGCGTGCTTGATGAGAAGAGAAGAGCGCTGTTTCAATTTCTCCTGGAGAGGATGCAATACAATTACAATTTGAAAAATCTTGGCAATAATACTGCACGTTTTAAATTACTTTTGCTGTCTGATGTCACAATGGCAGATATTATAGAACTTCTTTGGTTGAGATTCTAATCCGAAAATGGGGTTGTAATTGTTTTTTCTAGATTTAATTGGGTTCATTTTGATTATTTATTTGATTTTTTAATTATGTTTTTAATTCTAGTGAGTTATTTATCCAAGGTTTATTAGCGTTAGAGGTGTTATTTGGATTTTCCTTTGTTTTTCATTGTGGCATTACCTGTTTCACAGTTAGTATATAATGGGGATGATTATGTTTAATTGCGAAATGATATACATGATCATTCATTTCAAATGTTTCAATAATTTGTTTTGGGATATGCACTTATTGAAGCAATCACAGCTGTATCCCTTCCTCTATGCAACTTGTCTGCCATCTTGTGCACCTTCTGGCTTGCCCTCAACACCAGGGGGTACTCACGCTTGAAAATGCAACTCAGATTGAGTTTTTTTCATTTTGTTTCATTGGTGGCACTTTAACAACTTCAGCACCACCTAAGAAGCAAATTAATTGGTATTGACTGTTTAGAGAAAGCGGTGTGAAGAGGGCCTGGTGGCTATAGTGTAGGCAGAAAAAATTAGCAGCTGTCCGCAAGAAGCTTCGTTTCGTTCACATGTGGTGTGTGAGACCACATCGTTTTGGATCATAGTCTTGCTAAGTAAACTGATAGGTACTGTGGATCTGAAAAAACATACAATGCGATTTCAAAAAGGCTAATAATGCCTGGTCGGTAAATCCAAGTGTGCCCTGCCCGTATTCCCTGTTCTGCTGATACCTGCATCTGGTGCAAGGTCCCCACTGAACTCTGGGCTGTAGAGGAGGGAGAATCAAAGCTGAAGAAGAAAATCACACTGGTTCCATTTGAACCTAAGTGACAACACTAACATTGGGCAATTGACATTATGCGCTGCTTTGGAAATGGAGTATTTCAGCACAGTTTCCTGGCTTTATTTGCCCCGGTTGATTCTTGTAGCACCTGGGCTGTTCCAAATCTTCCCGTCTGCCTCACTTTCTCCATCACTCATCTTCTCCTCTAGATCCAGTTCCAGCAGGTGCTTCTAAATATCCCTATACAGTCCTTGCAATCCCTGCTGATGCAGGTGTTGTTTCATGCACTGATGCTCTCTCAATTCAAGCCTTCCTGGCTCCCTGGGCTACTGGCATCTTTGCCTGACCCTCAGCTGCAACACCTGGTCTACCTCTGTGTCTTTCTGGAACCAATACAGTTGTGGTTCCTCAGCCCTGCCATTGGTGAAATTCCTTCCAGTTGTGCTGGGTTAATTAGGGTATCAACACGTCTTGTTAATTGATGACCATGCACTAAAAGAGACACATTTTATGAAAAATATAATAATTCTTGCACTCCGTTCCAATGTTAGAAAAACATACGATTAGCAATATATTCTTGGAACCGTGCAATACTTTGGTCTTTATAAAAATAAAAAAATACCTTTTCAACACTGTCCAACCATTTTCACATAATCTAGATAGTAGAAGATCTTGTTGCATCATGGATAAGACTGTACTGACAAATGAAGAAAACATGTTAATAACTATACACAAAGCATCAAACCTTTCATTAAAACAAATAGGGTAGCTCTCCATGAAGGAAAGCCTTCTAGACAAATAGCAAATGAGCTGTTCTGCTTTGTAATGAGAGATCGCCAATGGACAAGCCCAGTTTTTCCAGAATCCTATCAGTACTAGGGTGACTTTTCCTGCCCTTATTGCTTGTGTATCTACTGAGATATCATGCATTCCGTAGTGACACCTGCAAAGTAATTTGCTTAAGAAATGTAGCCTTAATCAATGAAAGACAAATATTTTAAATAAGTAAAAAATCGAATATGCAAATTAGCACAAGGAAGTGACAAATCTATGCAGTTTGACATTATCAAATCAAAATGTATGCTTGCTTGATGAGAAGAGAAGAGCGCTGTTTCAATTTCTCTTGGAGAGGATGCAATACAATTACAATTTGAAAAATCTTGGCAATAATACTGCACATTTTAAATTACTTTTGCTGTCTGATGTCACAATGGCAGATGTTATAGAACTTCTTTGGTTGAGATTCTAATCCGAAAATGGGGTTGTAATTTTTTTATCTAGATTTAATTGGGTTCATTTTGATTATTTATTAGATTTTTTAATTATGTTTTTAATTCTAGTGAGTTATTTATCAAAGGTTTATTAGCGTTACATGTGTTATTTGGATTTTCTTTTGTTTTTCATTGTGGCATTACCTGTTTCACAGTTAGTATATACTGGGGATGATTATGTTTAATTGCGAAATGATATACATGATCATTCATTTCAAATGTTTCAATAATTAGTTTTGGTATATGCACTTATTGAAGCAATCACAGCTGTATCCCTTCCTCTATGCAACTTGTCTGCCATCTTGTGCATCTTCTGGCTTGCCCTCAACACCAGCGGGTACTCACTTTTGAAAATGCAACTCAGATTGAGTTTTTTCATTTTGTTTCATTGGTGGCCCTTAAGCAACTTTAGCACCACCTAAGAAGCAAATGAATTGGTATTGACTGTTTAGAGAAAGGGGTGTGAAGAGGGCCTGGTGGCTATTGTGTAGGCAGAAAAAATTAGCAGCTGTCCGCAAGAAGCTTCGTTTCGTTCACATGTGGTGTGTGAGACCACATCGTTTTGGATCATAGTCTTGCTAAGTAAACTGATAGGTACTGTGGATCTGAAAAAACATACAATGCGTTTTCAAAAAGGCTAATAATGCCTGGTCGGTAAATCCAAGAGTGCCATGCCCGTATTCCCTGTTCTGCTGATACCTGCATCTGGTGCAAGGTCCCCACTGAACTCTGGGCTGTAGAGGAGGGAGAATCAAAGCTGAAGAAGAAAATCACACTGATTCCATTTGAACCTAAGTGACAACACTAACATTGGGCAATTGACATTATGCGCTGCTTTGGCAATGGAGTATTTCAGCACAGTTTCCTAGCTTTATTTGCCCAGGTTGATTCTTGTAGCACCTGGGCTGTTCCAAATCTTCCTGTATCCCTCACTTTCTCCATCACTCATCTTCTCCTCTGGATCCAGTTCCAGCAGGTGCTTCTAAATATCCCTATACAGTCCTTGCAATCCCTGCTGATGCAGGTGTTGTTTCATGCACTGATGCTCTCTCAATTCAAGCCTTCCTGGCTCCCTGGGCTACTGGCATCTTTGCCTTGCCCTCAGCTGCAACACCTGGTCTACCTCTGTGTCTTCCTGGAACCAATAAAGTTGTGGTTCCTCAGCCCTGCCATTGCTGAAATTCCTTCCAGTTGTGCTGGGTTAATTAGGGTATCAACACGTCTTGTTAATTGATGACCATGCACTAAAAGAGACACATTTTATGAAAAATATAATAATTCTTGCACTCCGTTCCAATGTTGGAAAAAATACGATTAGCAATATATTCTTGGAACTGTGCAATACTTTGGTCTTTATAAAAAAAAATACCTTTTCAACACTGTCCAACCATTTTCACATAATCTAGATAGTAGATGAGCTCCTTGCATCATGGATCACACTGTACTGACAAATGAAGAAAACATGTTAATAACTATACACAAAGTATCAAACCTTTCATTAAAACAAATAGTGTAGCTCTCCATGAAGGAAAGCCTTCTAGACAATTAGCAAATGAGCTGTTCTGCTTTGTAATGAGAGATCGCCAATGGACAAGCCCAGTTTTTCCAGAATCCTATCAGTAGTAGGGTGACTTTTGCTGCCCTTATTGCTTGTATATCTATTGAGATACCACGCATTCCGTAGTGATACCTGCAAAGTAATTCGCTTAAGAAATGTAGCCTTAATCAATGAAAGATAAATATTTTAAATAAGTAAAAAATTGAATATGCAAATTAGCACAAGGAAGTGGCACAATCTATGCAGTTTGACATTATCAAATCAAACTGTATGCATGCTTGATGAGAAGAGAAGAGCGCTGTTTCAATTTCTCCTGGAGAGGATGCAATACAATTACAATTTGAAAAATCTTGGTAATAATACTGCACGTTTTAAATTACTTTTGCTGTCTGATGTCACAATGGCAGATTTATAGAACTTCTTTGGTTGAGATTCTAATCCGAAAATGGGGTTTTAATTGTTTTTTCTAGATTTAATTGGGTTCATTTTGATTATTTATTTGATTTTTTAATTATGTTTTTAATTCTAGTGAGTTATTTATCCAAGGTTTATTAGCGTTAGAGGTGTTATTTGGATTTTCCTTTGTTTTTCATTGTGGCATTACCTGTTTCACAGTTAGTATATAATGGGGATGATTATGTTTAATTGCGAAATGATATACATGATCATTCATTTCAAATGTTTCAATAATTTGTTTTGGTATATGGACTTATTGAAGCAATCACAGCTGTATCCCTTCCTCTATGCAACTTGTCTGCCATCTTGTGCACCTTCTGGCTTGCCCTCAACACCAGGGGGTACACACGCTTGAAAATGCAACTCAGATTGAGTTTTTTTCATTTTGTTTCATTGGTGGCACTTTAACAACTTTAGCACCACCTAAGAAGCAAATTCATTGGTATTGACTGTTTAGAGAAAGGGGTGTGAAGAGGGCCTGGTGGCTATAGTGTAGGCAGAAAAAATTAGCAGCTGTCCGCAAGAAGCTTCGTTTCGTTCACATGTGGTGTGTGAGACCACATCGTTTTGGATCATAGTCTTGCTAAGTAAACTGATAGGTACTGTGGATCTGAAAAAACATACAATGCGATTTCAAAAAGGCTAATAATGCCTGGGCGGTAAATCCAAGTGTGCCCTGCCCGTATTCCCTGTTCTGCTGATACCTGCATCTGGTGCAAGGTCCCCACTGAACTCTGGGCTGTAGAGGAGGGAGAATCAAAGCTGAAGAAGAAAATCACACTGGTTCCATTTGAACCTAAGTGACAACACTAACATTGGGCAATTTACATTATGCGCTGCTTTGGCAATGGAGTATTTCAGCACAGTTTCCTGGCTTTATTTGCCCCGGTTGATTCTTGTAGCACCTGGGCTGTTCCAAATCTTCCCGTCTGCCTCACTTTCTCCATCACTCATCTTCTCCTCTGGATCCAGTTCCAGCAGGTGCTTCTAAATATCCCTATACAGTCCTTGCAATCCCTGCTGATGCAGGTGTTGTTTCATGCACTGATGCTCTCTCAATTCAAGCCTTCCTGGCTCCCTGGGGTACTGGCATCTTTGCCTGGCCCTCAGCTGCAACACCTGGTCTACCTCTGTGTCTTTCTGGAACCAATACAGTTGTGGTTCCTCAGCCCTGCCATTGCTGAAATTCCTTCCAGTTGTGCTGGGTTAATTAGGGTATCAACACGTCTTGTTAATTGATGACCATGCACTAAAAGAGACACATTTTATGAAAAATATAATAATTCTTGCACTCCGTTCCAATGTTAGAAAAAAATACGATTAGCAATATATTCTTGGAACCGTGCAATACTTTGGTCTTTATAGAAAAAAAATACCTTTTCAACACTGTCCAACCATTTTCACATAATCTAGATAGTAGAAAATCTTGTTGCATCAAGGATCACACTGTACTGACAAATGAAGAAAACATGTTAATAACTATACACAAAGCATCAAGCCTTTCATTAAAACAAATAGTGTAGCTCTCCATGAAGGAAAGCCTTCTAGACAAATAGCAAATGAGCTGTTCTGCTTTGTAATGAGAGATCGCCAATGGACAAGCCCAGTTTTTCCAGAATCCTATCAGTAGTAGGGTGACTTTTCCTGCCATAATTGCTTGTATATCTACTGAGATACCACGCATTCCGTAGTGACACCTGCAAAGTAATTTGCTTAAGAAATGTAGCCTTAATCAATGAAAGACAAATATTTTAAATAAGTAAAAAATTGAATATGCAAATTAGCACAAGGAAGTGACACAATCCATGCAGTTTGACATTATCAAATTAAACTGTATGCGTGCTTGATGAGAAGAGAAGAGCGCTGTTTCA
Source organism: Ambystoma mexicanum (assembly GCF_040938575.1). Lineage (NCBI taxonomy): Eukaryota > Metazoa > Chordata > Amphibia > Caudata > Ambystomatidae > Ambystoma > Ambystoma mexicanum. The sequence goes on along the minus strand of NC_090931.1, from coordinate 571,837,002 downwards.
ATTTCTCTTGGAGAGGATGCAATACAATTACAATTTGAAAAATCTTGGCAATAATACTGCACGTTTTAAATTACTTTTGCTGTCTGATGTCACAATGGCAGATGTTATAGAACTTCTTTGGTTGAGATTCTAATCCGAAAATGGGGTTGTAATTGTTTTTCTAGATTTAATTGGGTTCATTTTGATTATTTTTTAGATTTTTTAATTATGTTTTTAATTCTAGTGAGTTATTTATCAAAGGTTTATTAGCGTTACATGTGTTATTTGGATTTTCCTTTGTTTTTCATTGTGGCATTACCTGTTTGACAGTTAGTATACAATGGGGATGATTATGTTTAATTGCAAAATGATATACTTGATCATTCATTTCAAATGTTTCAATAATTAGTTTTGGTATCTGCATTTATTGAAGCAATCACAGCTGTATCCTTTCCTCTATGCAACTTGTCTGCCATCTTGTGCACCTTCTTGCTTGCCCTCAACACCAGCGGGTTCTCACTTTTGAAAATGCAACTCAGATTGAGTTTTTTCATTTTGTTTCATTGGTGGCCCTTTAGCAGCTTTAGCACCACCTAAGAAGCAAATGAATTGGTATTGACTGTTTAGAGAAAGGGGTGTGAAGAGGGCCTGGTGGCTATTGTGTAGGCAGAAAAAATTAGCAGCTGTCCGCAAGAAGCTTCGTTTCGTTCACATGTGGTGTGTGAGACCACATCGTTTTGGATCATAGTCTTGCTAAGTAAACTGATAGGTACTGTGGATCTGAAAAAACATACAATGCGTTTTCAAAAAGGCTAATAATGCCTGGTCGGTAAATCCAAGAGTGCCATGCCCGTATTCCCTGTACTGCTGATACCTGCATCTGGTGCAAGGTCCCCACTGAACTCTGGGCTGTAGAGGAGGGAGAATCAAAGCTGAAGAAGAAAATCACACTGATTCCATTTGAACCTAAGTGACAACACTAACATTGGGCAATTGACATTATGCGCTGCTTTGGCAATGGAGTATTTCAGCACAGTTTCCTGGCTTTATTTGCCCAGGTTGATTCTTGTAGCACCTGGGCTGTTCCAAATCTTCCCGTCTCCCTCACTTTCTCCATGACTCATCTTCTCCTCTGGATCCAGTTCCAGCAGGTGCTTCTAAATATCCCTATACAGTCCTTGCAATCCCTGCTGATGCAGGTGTTGTTTCATGCACTGATGCTCTCTCAATTCAAGCCTTCCTGGCTCCCTGGGCTACTGGCATCTTTGCCTTGCCCTCAGCTGCAACACCTGGTCTACCTCTGTGTCTTCCTGGAACCAATAAAGTTGTGGTTCCTCAGCCCTGCCATTGCTGAAATTCCTTCCAGTTGTGCTGGGTTAATTAGGGTATCAACACGTCTTGTTAATTGATGACCATGCACTAAAAGAGACACATTTTATGAAAAATATAATAATTCTTGCACTCCGTTCCAATGTTGGAAAAAATACGATTAGCAATATATTCTTGGAACTGTGCAATACTTTGGTCTTTATAAAAAAAAATACCTTTTCAACACTGTCCAACCATTTTCACATAATCTAGATAGTAGATGAGCTCCTTGCATCATGGATCACACTGTACTGACAAATGAAGAAAACATGTTAATAACTATACACAAAGTATCAAACCTTTCATTAAAAGAAATAGTGTAGCTCTCCATGAAGGAAAGCCTTCTAGACAATTAGCAAATGAGCTGTTCTGCTTTGTAATGAGAGATCGCCAATGGACAAGCCCAGTTTTTCCAGAATCCTATCAGTAGTAGGGTGACTTTTCCTGCCCTTATTGCTTGTATATCTATTGAGATACCACGCATTCCGTAGTGACACCTGCAAAGTAATTCGCTTAAGAAATGTAGCCTTAATCAATGAAAGACAAATATTTTAAATAAGTAAAAAATTGAATATGCAAATTAGCACAAGGAAGTGACACAATCTATGAAGTTTGACATTATCAAATGAAACTGTATGCGTGCTTGATGAGAAGAGAAGAGCGCTGTTTCAATTTCTCCTGGAGAGGATGCAATACAATTACAATTTGAAAAATCTTGGCAATAATACTGCACGTTTTAAATTACTTTTGCTGTCTGATGTCACAATGGCAGATATTATAGAACTTCTTTGGTTGAGATTCTAATCCGAAAATGGGGTTGTAATTGTTTTTTCTAGATTTAATTGGGTTCATTTTGATTATTTATTTGATTTTTTAATTATGTTTTTAATTCTAGTGAGTTATTTATCCAAGGTTTATTAGCGTTAGAGGTGTTATTTGGATTTTCCTTTGTTTTTCATTGTGGCATTACCTGTTTCACAGTTAGTATATAATGGGGATGATTATGTTTAATTGCGAAATGATATACATGATCATTCATTTCAAATGTTTCAATAATTTGTTTTGGTATATGCACTTATTGAAGCAATCACAGCTGTATCCCTTCCTCTATGCAACTTGTCTGCCATCTTGTGCACCTTCTGGCTTGCCCTCAACACCAGGGGGTACTCACGCTTGAAAATGCAACTCAGATTGAGTTTTTTTCATTTTGTTTCATTGGTGGCACTTTAACAACTTCAGCACCACCTAAGAAGCAAATTAATTGGTATTGACTGTTTAGAGAAAGCGGTGTGAAGAGGGCCTGGTGGCTATAGTGTAGGCAGAAAAAATTAGCAGCTGTCCGCAAGAAGCTTCGTTTCGTTCACATGTGGTGTGTGAGACCACATCGTTTTGGATCATAGTCTTGCTAAGTAAACTGATAGGTACTGTGGATCTGAAAAAACATACAATGCGATTTCAAAAAGGCTAATAATGCCTGGTCGGTAAATCCAAGTGTGCCCTGCCCGTATTCCCTGTTCTGCTGATACCTGCATCTGGTGCAAGGTCCCCACTGAACTCTGGGCTGTAGAGGAGGGAGAATCAAAGCTGAAGAAGAAAATCACACTGGTTCCATTTGAACCTAAGTGACAACACTAACATTGGGCAATTTACATTATGCGCTGCTTTGGCAATGGAGTATTTCAGCACAGTTTCCTGGCTTTATTTGCCCCGGTTGATTCTTGTAGCACCTGGGCTGTTCCAAATCTTCCCGTCTGCCTCACTTTCTCCATCACTCATCTTCTCCTCTGGATCCAGTTCCTGCAGGTGCTTCTAAATATCCCCATACAGTCCTTGCAATCCCTGCTGATGCAGTTGTTGTTTCATGCACTGATGCTCTCTCAATTCAAGCCTTCCTGGCTCCCTGGGCTACTGGCATCTTTGCCTGGCCCTCAGCTGCAACACCTGGTCTACCTCTGTGTCTTTCTGGAACCAGTACAGTTGTGGTTCCTCAGCCCTGCCATTGCTGAAATTCCTTCCAGTTGTGCTTGGTTAATTAGGGTATCAACACGTCTTGTTAATTGATGACCATGCACTAAAAGAGACACATTTTATGAAAAATATAATAATTCTTGCACTCCGTTCCAATGTTAGAAAAAAATACGATTAGCAATATATTCTTGGAACCGTGCAATACTTTGGTCTTTATAGAAAAAAAATACCTTTTCAACACTGTCCAACCATTTTCACATAATCTAGATAGTAGAAGATCTTGTTGCATCAAGGATCACACTGTACTGACAAATGAAGAAAACATGTTAATAACTATAAACAAAGCATCAAATCTTTCATTAAAACAAATAGTGTAGCTCTCCATGAAGGAAAGCCTTCTAGACAAATAGCAAATGAGCTGTTCTGCTTTGTAATGAGAGATCGCCAATGGACAAGCCCAGTTTTTCCAGAATCCTATCAGTAGTAGGGTGACTTTTCCTGCCCTTATTGCTTGTATATCTACTGAGATACCACGCATTCCGTAGTGACACCTGCAAAGTAATTTGCTTAAGAAATGTAGCCTTAATCAATGAAAGACAAATATTTTAAATAAGTAAAAAATTGAATATGCAAATTAGCACAAGGAAGTGACACAATCTATGCAGTTTGACATTATCAAATTAAACTGTATGCGTGCTTGATGAGAAGAGAAGAGCGCTGTTTCAATTTCTCCTGGAGAGGATGCAATACAATTACAATTTGAAAAATCTTGACAATAATACTGCACGTTTTAAATTACTTTTGCTGTCTGATGTCACAATGGAAGATATTATAAAACTTCTTTGGTTGAGATTCTAATCCGAAAATGGGGTTGTAATTGTTTTTTCTAGATTTAATTGGGTTCATTTTGATTATTTATTTGATTTTTTAATTATGTTTTTAATTCCAGTGAGTTATTTATCCAAGGTTTATTAGCATTAGAGGTGTTATTTGGATTTTCCTTTATTTTTCATTGTGGCATTACCTGTTTCACAGTTAGTATATAATGGGGATGATTATGTTTAATTGCGAAATGATATACATGATCATTCATTTCAAATGTTTCAATAATTTGTTTTGGTATATGCACTTATTGAAGCAATCACAGCTGTAGCCCTTCCTCTATGCAACTTGTCTGCCATCTTGTGCACCTTCTGGCTTGCCCTCAACACCAGGGGGTACTCACGCTTGAAAATGCAACTCAGATTGAGTTTTTTTCATTTTGTTTCATTGGTGGCACTTTAACAACTTTAGCACCACCTAAGAAGCAAATTAATTGGTATTGACTGTTTAGAGAAAGGGGTGTGAAGAGGGCCTGGTGGCTATAGTGTAGGCATAAAAAATTAGCAGCTGTCCGCAAGAAGCTTTGTTTCGTTCACTTGTGCTGTGTGAGACCACATCGTTTTGGATCATAGTCTTGCTAAGTAAACTGATAGGGTCTGTGGATCTGAAAAAACATACAATGCAATTTCAAAAAGGCTAATAATGCCTGGTCGGTAAATCCAAGTGTGCCCTGCCCGTATTCCCTGTTCTGCTGATACCTGCATCTGGTGCAAGGACCCCACTGAACTCTGGGTTGTAGAGGAGGGAGAATCAAAGCTTAAGAAGAAAATCACACTGGTTCCATTTGAACCTAAGTGACAACACTAACATTGGGCAATTGACATTATGCGCTGCTTTGGCAATGGAGTATTTCAGCACAGTTTCCTGGCTTTATTTGCCCCGGTTGATTCTTGTAGCACCTGGGCTGTTCCAAATCTTCCCGTCTGCCTCACTTTCTCCATCACTCATCTTCTCCTCTAGATCCAGTTCCAGCAGGTGCTTCTAAATATCCCTATACAGTCCTTGCAATCCCTGCTGATGCAGGTGTTGTTTCATGCACTGATGCTCTCTCAATTCAAGCCTTCCTGGCTCCCTGGGCTACTGGCATCTTTGCCTGACCCTCAGCTGCAACACCTGGTCTACCTCTGTGTCTTTCTGGAACCAATACAGTTGTGGTTCCTCAGCCCTGCCATTGGTGAAATTCCTTCCAGTTGTGCTGGGTTAATTAGGGTATCAACACGTCTTGTTAATTGATGACCATGCACTAAAAGAGACACATTTTATGAAAAATATAATAATTCTTGCACTCCGTTCCAATGTTAGAAAAACATACGATTAGCAATATATTCTTGGAACCGTGCAATACTTTGGTCTTTATAAAAAAAAAAATACCTTTTCAACACTGTCCAACCATTTTCACATAATCTAGATAGTAGAAGATCTTGTTGCATCATGGATAAGACTGTACTGACAAATGAAGAAAACATGTTAATAACTATACACAAAGCATCAAACCTTTCATTAAAACAAATAGGGTAGCTCTCCATGAAGGAAAGCCTTCTAGACAAATAGCAAATGAGCTGTTCTGCTTTGTAATGAGAGATCGCCAATGGACAAGCCCAGTTTTTCCAGAATCCTATCAGTAGTAGGGTGACTTTTCCTGCCCTTATTGCTTGTATATCTACTGAGATATCATGCATTCCGTAGTGACACCTGCAAAGTAATTTGCTTAAGAAATGTAGCCTTAATCAATGAAAGACAAATATTTTAAATAAGTAAAAAATCGAATATGCAAATTAGCACAAGGAAGTGACAAATCTATGCAGTTTGACATTATCAAATCAAAATGTATGCTTGCTTGATGAGAAGAGAAGAGCGCTGTTTCAATTTCTCTTGGAGAGGATGCAATACAATTACAATTTGAAAAATCTTGGCAATAATACTGCACATTTTAAATTACTTTTGCTGTCTGATGTCACAATGGCAGATGTTATAGAACTTCTTTGGTTGAGATTCTAATCCGAAAATGGGGTTGTAATTTTTTTATCTAGATTTAATTGAGTTCATTTTGATTATTTATTAGATTTTTTAATTATGTTTTTAATTCTAGTGAGTTATTTATCAAAGGTTTATTAGCGTTACATGTGTTATTTGGATTTTCTTTTGTTTTTCATTGTGGCATTACCTGTTTCACAGTTAGTATATACTGGGGATGATTATGTTTAATTGCGAAATGATATACATGATCATTCATTTCAAATGTTTCAATAATTAGTTTTGGTATATGCACTTATTGAAGCAATCACAGCTGTATCCCTTCCTCTATGCAACTTGTCTGCCATCTTGTGCACCTTCTGGCTTGCCCTCAACACCAGCGGGTACTCACTTTTGAAAATGCAACTCAGATTGAGTTTTTTCATTTTGTTTCATTGGTGGCCCTTAAGCAACTTTAGCACCACCTAAGAAGCAAATGAATTGGTATTGACTGTTTAGAGAAAGGGGTGTGAAGAGGGCCTGGTGGCTATTGTGTAGGCAGAAAAAATTAGCAGCTGTCCGCAAGAAGCTTCGTTTCGTTCACATGTGGTGTGTGAGACCACATCGTTTTGGATCATAGTCTTGCTAAGTAAACTGATAGGTACTGTGGATCTGAAAAAACATACAATGCGTTTTCAAAAAGGCTAATAATGCCTGGTCGGTAAATCCAAGAGTGCCATGCCCGTATTCCCTGTTCTGCTGATACCTGCATCTGGTGCAAGGTCCCCACTGAACTCTGGGCTGTAGAGGAGGGAGAATCAAAGCTGAAGAAGAAAATCACACTGATTCCATTTGAACCTAAGTGACAACACTAACATTGGGCAATTGACATTATGCGCTGCTTTGGCAATGGAGTATTTCAGCACAGTTTCCTAGCTTTATTTGCCCAGGTTGATTCTTGTAGCACCTGGGCTGTTCCAAATCTTCCCGTATCCCTCACTTTCTCCATCACTCATCTTCTCCTCTGGATCCAGTTCCAGCAGGTGCTTCTAAATATCCCTATACAGTCCTTGCAATCCCTGCTGATGCAGGTGTTGTTTCATGCACTGATGCTCTCTCAATTCAAGCCTTCCTGGCTCCCTGGGCTACTGGCATCTTTGCCTTGCCCTCAGCTGCAACACCTGGTCTACCTCTGTGTCTTCCTGGAACCAATAAAGTTGTGGTTCCTCAGCCCTGCCATTGCTGAAATTCCTTCCAGTTGTGCTGGGTTAATTAGGGTATCAACACGTCTTGTTAATTGATGACGATGGACTATAAGAGACACATTTTATGAAAAATATAATAATTCTTGCACTCCGTTCCAATGTTGGAAAAAATACGATTAGCAATATATTCTTGGAACTGTGCAATACTTTGGTCTTTATAAAAAAAAATACCTTTTCAACACTGTCCAACCATTTTCACATAATCTAGATAGTAGATGAGCTCCTTGCATCATGGATCACACTGTACTGACAAATGAAGAAAACATGTTAATAACTATACACAAAGCATCAAATCTTTCATTAAAACAAATAGTGTAGCTCTCCATGAAGGAAAGCCTTCTAGACAAATAGCAAATGAGCTGTTCTGCTTTGTAATGAGAGATCGCCAATGGACAAGCCCAGTTTTTCCAGAATCCTATCAGTAGTAGGGTGACTTTTCCTGCCCTTATTGCTTGTATATCTACTGAGATACCACGCATTCCGTAGTGACACCTGCAAAGTAATTTGCTTAAGAAATGTAGCCTTAATCAATGAAAGACAAATATTTTAAATAAGTAAAAAATTGAATATGCAAATTAGCACAAGGAAGTGACACAATCCATGCAGTTTGACATTATCAAATTAAACTGTATGCGTGCTTGATGAGAAGAGAAGAGCGCTGTTTCAATTTCTCCTGGAGAGGATGCAATACAATTACAATTTGAAAAATCTTGGCAATAATACTGCACGTTTTAAATTACTTTTGCTGTCTGATGTCACAATGGCAGATGTTATAGAACTTCTTTGGTTGAGATTCTAATCCGAAAATGGGGTTGTAATTTTTTTTCTAGATTTAATTGGGTTCATTTTGATTATTTTTTAGATTTTTTAATTATGTTTTTAATTCTAGTGAGTTATTTATCAAAGGTTTATTAGCGTTACATGTGTTATTTGGATTTTCCTTTGTTTTTCATTGTGGCATTACCTGTTTGACAGTTAGTATACAATGGGGATGATTATGTTTAATTGCAAAATGATATACTTGATCATTCATTTCAAATGTTTCAATAATTAGTTTTGGTATCTGCATTTATTGAAGCAATCACAGCTGTATCCTTTCCTCTATGCAACTTGTCTGCCATCTTGTGCACCTTCTTGCTTGCCCTCAACACCAGCGGGTACTCACTTTTGAAAATGCAACTCAGATTGAGTTTTTTCATTTTGTTTCATTGGTGGCCCTTTAGCAACTTTAGCACCACCTAAGAAGCAAATGAATTGGTATTGACTGTTTAGAGAAAGGGGTGTGAAGAGGGCCTGGTGGCTATGGTGTAGGCAGAAAAAATTAGCAGCTGTCCGCAAGAAGCTTCGTTTCGTTCACTTGTGGTGTGTGAGACCACATCGTTTTGGATCATAGTCTTGCTAAGTAAACTGATAGGTACTGTGGATCTGAAAAAACATACAATGCGTTTTCAAAAAGGCTAATAATGCCTGGTCGGTAAATCCAAGAGTGCCATGCCCGTATTCCCTGTACTGCTGATACCTGCATCTGGTGCAAGGTCCCCACTGAACTCTGGGCTGTAGAGGAGGGAGAATCAAAGCTGAAGAAGAAAATCACACTGATTCCATTTGAACCTAAGTGACAACACTAACATTGGGCAATTGACATTATGCGCTGCTTTGGCAATGGAGTATTTCAGCACAGTTTCCTGGCTTTATTTGCCCAGGTTGATTCTTGTAGCACCTGGGCTGTTCCAAATCTTCCCGTCTCCCTCACTTTCTCCATGACTCATCTTCTCCTCTGGATCCAGTTCCAGCAGGTGCTTCTAAATATCCCTATACAGTCCTTGTAATCCCTGCTGATGCAGGTGTTGTTTCATGCACTGATGCTCTCTCAATTCAAGCCTTCCTGGCTCCCTGGGCTACTGGCATCTTTGCCTTGCCCTCAGCTGCAACACCTGGTCTACCTCTGTGTCTTCCTGGAACCAATAAAGTTGTGGTTCCTCAGCCCTGCCATTGCTGAAATTCCTTCCAGTTGTGCTGGGTTAATTAGGGTATCAACACGTCTTGTTAATTGATGACCATGCACTAAAAGTGACACATTTTATGAAAAATATAATAATTCTTGCACTCCGTTCCAATGTTGGAAAAAATACGATTAGCAATATATTCTTGGAACTGTGCAATACTTTGGTCTTTATAAAAAAAATACCTTTTCAACACTGTCCAACCATTTTCACATAATCTAGATAGTACATGAGCTCCTTGCATCATGGATCACACTGTACTGACAAATGAAGAAAACATGTTAATAACTATACACAAAGTATCAAACCTTTCATTAAAACAAATAGTGTAGCTCTCCATGAAGGAAAGCCTTCTAGACAAATAGCAAATGAGCTGTTCTGCTTTGTAATGAGAGATCGCCAATGGACAAGCCCAGTTTTTCCAGAATCCGATCAGTAGTAGGGTGACTTTTCCTGCCCTTATTGCTTGTATATCTACTGAGATACCACGCATTCCGTAGTGACACCTGCAAAGTAATTTGCTTAAGAAATGTAGCCTTAATCAATGAAAGACAAATATTTTAAATAAGTAAAAAATTGAATATGCAAATTAGCACAAGGAAGTGACACAATCTATGCAGTTTGACATTATCAAATTAAACTGTATGCGTGCTTGATGAGAAGAGAAGAGCGCTGTTTCAATTTCTCCTGGAGAGGATGCAATACAATTACAATTTGAAAAATCTTGGCAATAATACTGCACGTTTTAAATTACTTTTGCTGTCTGATGTCACAATGGAAGATATTATAAAACTTCTTTGGTTGAGATTCTAATCCGAAAATGGGGTTGTAATTGTTTTTTCTAGATTTAATTGGGTTCATTTTGATTATTTATTTGATTTTTTAATTATGTTTTTAATTCCAGTGAGTTATTTATTCAAGGTTTATTAGCATTAGAGGTGTTATTTGGATTTTCCTTTGTTTTTCATTGTGGCATTACCTGTTTCACAGTTAGTATATAATGGGGATGATTATGTTTAATTGCGAAATGATATACATGATCATTCATTTCAAATGTTTCAATAATTTGTTTTGGTATCTGCACTTATTGAAGCAATCACAGCTGTAGCCCTTCCTCTATGCAACTTGTCTGCCATCTTGTGCACCTTCTGGCTTGCCCTCAACACCAGGGGGTACTCACGCTTGAAAATGCAACTCAGATTGAGTTTTTTTCATTTTGTTTCATTGGTGGCACTTTAACAACTTTAGCACCACCTAAGAAGCAAATTAATTGGTATTGACTGTTTAGAGAAAGGGGTGTGAAGAGGGCCTGGTGGCTATAGTGTAGGCAGAAAAAATTAGCAGCTGTCCGCAAGAAGCTTCGTTTCGTTCACTTGTGGTGTGTGAGACCACATCGTTTTGGATCATAGTCTTGCTAAGTAAACTGATAGGGTCTGTGCATCTGAAAAAACATGCAATGCGATTTCAAAAAGGCTAATAATGCCTGGTCGGTAAATCCAAGTGTGCCCTGCCCGTATTCCCTGTTCTGCTGATACCTGCATCTGGTGCAAGGTCCCCACTGAACTCTGGGTTGTAGAGGAGGGAGAATCAAAGCTTAAGAAGAAAATCACACTGGTTCCATTTGAACCTAAGTGACAACACTAACATTGGGCAATTGACATTATGCGCTGCTTTGGCAATGGAGTATTTCAGCACAGTTTCCTGGCTTTATTTGCCCCGGTTGATTCTTGTAGCACCTGGGCTGTTCCAAATCTTCCCGTCTGCCTCACTTTCTCCATCACTCATCTTCTCCTCTAGATCCAGTTCCAGCAGGTGCTTCTAAATATCCCTATACAGTCCTTGCAATCCCTGCTGATGCAGGTGTTGTTTCATGCACTGATGCTCTCTCAATTCAAGCCTTCCTGGCTCCCTGGGCTACTGGCATCTTTGCCTGGCCCTCAGCTGCAACACCTGGTCTACCTCTGTGTCTTTCTGGAACCAATACAGTTGTGGTTCCTCAGCCCTGCCATTGGTGAAATTCCTTCCAGTTGTGCTGGGTTAATTAGGGTATCAACACGTCTTGTTAATTGATGACCATGCACTAAAAGAGACACATTTTATGAAAAATATAATAATTCTTGCACTCCGTTCCAATGTTAGAAAAAAATACGATTAGCAATATATTCTTGGAACCGTGCAATACTTTGGTCTTTATAAAAAAAAAAATACCTTTTCAACACTGTCCAACCATTTTCACATAATCTAGATAGTAGAAGATCTTGTTGCATCATGGATCACACTGTACTGACAAATGAAGAAAACATGTTAATAACTATACACAAAGCATCAAACCTTTCATTAAAACAAATAGGGGAGCTCTCCATGAAGGAAAGCCTTCTAGACAAATAGCAAATGAGCTGTTCTGCTTTGTAATGAGAGATCGCCAATGGACAAGCCCAGTTTTTCCAGAATCCTATCAGTAGTAGGGTGACTTTTCCTGCCCTTATTGCTTGTATATCTACTGAGATATCATGCATTCCGTAGTGACACCTGCAAAGTAATTTGCTTAAGAAATGTAGCCTTAATCAATGAAAGACAAATATTTTAAATAAGTAAAAAATCGAATTTGCAAATTAGCACAAGGAAGTGACAAATCTATGCAGTTTGACATTATCAAATCAAAATGTATGCTTGCTTGATGAGAAGAGAAGAGCGCCGTTTCAATTTCTCTTGGAGAGGATGCAATACAATTACAATTTGAAAAATCTTGGCAATAATACTGCACGTTTTAAATTACTTTTGCTGTCTGATGTCACAATGGCAGATGTTATAGAACTTCTTTGGTTGAGATTCTAATCCGAAAATGGGGTTGTAATGTTTTTTTCTAGATTTAATTGGGTTCATTTTGATTATTTATTAGATTTTTTAATTATGTTTTTAATTCTAGTGAGTTATTTATCAAAGGTTCATTAGTGTTACATGTGTTATTTGGATTTTCCTTTGTTTTTCATTGTGTCATTACCTGTTTCACAGTTAGTATATAATGGGGATGATTATGTTTAATTGCGAAATGATATACATGATCATTCATTTCAAATGTTTCAATAATTAGTTTTGGTATATGCACTTATTGAAGCAATCACAGCTGTATCCCTTCCTCTATGCAACTTGTCTGCCATCTTGTGCACCTTCTGGCTTGCCCTCAACACCAGGGGGTACTCACGCTTGAAAATGCAACTCAGATTGAGTTTTTTTCATTTTGTTTCATTGGTGGCACTTTAACAACTTTAGCACCACCTAAGAAGCAAATTAATTGGTATTGACTGTTTAGAGAAAGGGGTGTGAAGAGGGCCTGGTGGCTATAGTGTAGGCAGAAAAAATTAGCAGCTGTCCGCAAGAAGCTTCGTTTCGTTCACTTGTGGTGTGTGAGACCACATCGTTTTGGATCATAGTCTTGCTAAGTAAACTGATAGGGTCTGTGCATCTGAAAAAACATGCAATGCGATTTCAAAAAGGCTAATAATGCCTGGTCGGTAAATCCAAGTGTGCCCTGCCCGTATTCCCTGTTCTGCTGATACCTGCATCTGGTGCAAGGTCCCCACTGAACTCTGGGCTGTAGAGGAGGGAGAATCAAAGCTGAAGAAGAAAATCACACTGGTTCCATTTGAACCTAAGTGACAACACTAACATTGGGCAATTGACATTATGCGCTGCTTTGGCAATGGAGTATTTCAGCACAGTTTTCTGGCTTTATTTGCCCCGGTTGATTCTTCTAGCACCTGGGCTGTTCCAAATCTTCCCGTCTGCCTCACTTTCTCCATCACTCATCTTCTCCTCTGGATCCAGTTCCAGCAGGTGCTTCTAAATATCCCTATACAGTCCTTGCAATCCCTGCTGATGCAGGTGTTGTTTCATGCACTGATGCTCTCTCAATTCAAGCCTTCCTGGCTCCCTGGGCTACTGGCATCTTTGCCTGGCCCTCAGCTGCAACACCTGGTCTACCTCTGTGTCTTTCTGGAACCAATACAGTTGTGGTTCCTCAGCCCTGCCATTGCTGAAATTCCTTCCAGTTGTGCTGGGTTAATTAGGGTATCAACACGTCTTGTTAATTGATGACCATGCACAAAAAAAAGAGACACATTTTATGAAAAATATAATAATTCTTGCACTCCGTTCAATGTTAGAAAAAAATACGATTAGCAATATATTCTTGGAACCGTGCAATACTTTGGTCTTTATAAAAAAAAATACCTTTTCAACACTGTCCAACCATTTTCACATAATCTAGATAGTAGAAGATCTTGTTGCATCAAGGATCACACTGTACTGACAAATGAAGAAAACATGTTAATAACTATACACAAAGCATCAAACCTTTCATTAAAACAAATAGTGTAGCTCTCCATGAAGGAAAGCCTTCTAGACAAATAGCAAATGAGCTGTTCTGCTTTGTAATGAGAGCTCGCCAATGGACAAGCCCAGTTTTTCCAGAATCCTATCAGTAGTAGGGTAACCTTTCCTGCCCTTATTGCTTGTATATCTACTGAGATACCACGCATTCCGTAGTGACACCTGCAAAGTAATTTGCTTAAGAAATGTAGCCTTAATCAATGAAAGACAAATATTTTAAATAAGTAAAAAATCGAGTATGCAAATTAGCACAAGGAAGTGACAAATCTATGCAGTTTGACATTATCAAATCAAAATGTATGCTTGCTTGATGAGAAGAGAAGAGCGCTGTTTCAATTTCTCTTGGAGAGGATGCAATACAATTACAATTTGAAAAATCTTGGCAATAATACTGCACGTTTTAAATTACTTTTGCTGTCTGATGTCACAATGGCAGATGTTACAGAACTTCTTTGGTTGAGATTCTAATCCGAAAATGGGGTTGTAATTTTTTTTCTAGATTTAATTGGGTTCATTTTGATTATTTATTAGATTTTTTAATTATGTTTTTAATTCTAGTGAGTTATTTATCAAAGGTTTATTAGCGTTACATGTGTTATTTGGATTTTCCTTTGTTTTTCATTGTGGCATTACCTGTTTGACAGTTAGTATAGAATGGGGATGATTATGTTTAATTGCGAAATGATATACATGATCATTCATTTCAAATGTTTCAATAATTAGTTTTGGTATCTGCACTTATTGAAGCAATCACAGCTGTATGCTTTCCTCTATGTAACTTGTCTGCCATCTTGTACACCTTCTTGCTTGCCCTCAACACCAGCGCGTACTCACGTTTGAAAATGCAACTCACATTGAGTTTTTTTCATTTTGTTTTATTGGTGGCCCTTTAGCAACTTTAGCACCACCTAAGAAGCAAATGAATTGGTATTGACTGTTTAGAGAAAGGGGTGTGAAGAGGGCCTGGTGGCTATTGTGTAGGCAGAAAAAATTAGCAGCTGTCCGCAAGTAGCTTCGTTTCGTTCACATGTGGTGTGTGAGACCACATCGTTTTGGATCATAGTCTTGCTAAGTAAACTGATAGGTACTGTGGATCTGAAAAAACATACAACGCGATTTCAAAAAGGCTAATAATGCCTGGTTGGTAAATCCAAGTGTGCCTGCCTGTATTCCCTGTTCTGCTGATACCTGCATCTGGTGCAAGGTCCCCACTGAACTCTGGGCTGTAGAGGACGGAGAATCAAAGCTGAAGAAGAAAATCACACTGGTTCCATTTGAACCTAAGTGACAACACTAACATTGGGCAATTGACATTATGCGCGGCTTTGGTAATGGAGTATTTCAGCACAGTTTCTTGGCTTTATTTGCCCCGGTTCATTCTTGTAGCACCTGGGCTGTTCTAAATCTTCCCGTCTCCCTCACTTTCTCCATCACTCATCTTCTCCTCTGGATCCAGTTCCAGCAGGTGCTTCTAAATATCCCTATACAGTCCTTGCAATCCCTGCTGATGCAGGTGTTGTTTCATGCACTGATGCTCTCTCAATTCAAGCCTTCCTTGCTCCCTGGGCTACTGGCATCTTTGCCTGGCATCAGCTGCAACACCTTGTTTACCTCTGTGTCTTTCTGGAACCAATAAAGTTGTGGTTCCATAGCCCTGCCATTGCTGAAATTCCTTCCAGTTGTACTGGGTTAATTAGGGTATCAAGAAGTCTTGTTCATTGATGGCCATGCACTAAAAGAGACACCTTTTATGAAAAATATAATAATTCTTGCACTTGGTTCCAATTTTGTAAAAAAATATGATTAGCAATATATTCTTGGAACTGTGCAATACTTTGGTCTTTATAAAAAAAAAATGACCATTTCAACACTGTCCAACCATTTTCACATAATCCAGATAGTAGATGAGCTCCTTGCATCATAGATCACACTGTACTGACAAATTAATAAAACATGTTAATAACTATATGCAAAGCATCAAACCTTTCATTAAAACAAAT
This sequence comes from Ambystoma mexicanum, assembly GCF_040938575.1. Classification (NCBI taxonomy): domain Eukaryota; kingdom Metazoa; phylum Chordata; class Amphibia; order Caudata; family Ambystomatidae; genus Ambystoma; species Ambystoma mexicanum. Next base: position 571,821,195 of record NC_090931.1, on the reverse strand, counting down.
AGTGTAGCTCTCCATGAAGGAAAGCCTTCTAGACAAACAGCAAATGAGCTGTTCTGCTTGGTAATCAGACATTGCTAATGGACAAGCCCAGTTTTTCCAGAATCCTATCAGTAGTAGGGTGACTTTTCCTGCCCTTATTCCTTCTATATTTATTTAGATACCACGCATTCCGTAGTGACACGTGCAAAGTAATTTGCTTAAGAAATGTAGCCTTAATCAATGAAAGACAAATATTTTAAATAAGTAAAAAATTGAATATGCAAATTAGCACAAGGAAGTGACACAATCTATGCAGTTTGACATTATCAAATCAAACTGTATGCGTGCTTGATGAGAAGAGAAAAGCGCTGTTTCAATTTCTCCTGGAGAGGATGCAATACAATTACAATTTGAAAAATCTTGGCAATAATACTGCACGTTTTAAATTACTTTTGCTGTCTGATGTCACAATGGCAGATATTATAGAACTTCTTTGGTTGAGATTCTAATCTGAAAATGGGGTTGTAATTGTTTTTTCTAGATTTAATTGGGTTCATTTTGATTATTTATTTGATTTTTTAATTATGTTTTTAATTCTAGTGAGTTATTTATCCAAGGTTTATTAGCGTTACATGTGTTATTTGGATTTTCCTTTGTTTTTCATTGTGGCATTACCTGTTTGACAGTTAGTATAGAATGGGGATGATTATGTTTAATTGCGAAATGATATACATGATCATTCATTTCAAATGTTTCAATAATTAGTTTTGGTATCTGCACTTATTGAAGCAATCACAGCTGTATGCTTTCCTCTATGTAACTTGTCTGCCATCTTGTGCACCTTCTGGCTTGCCCTCAACACCAGGGGGTACTCACGCTTGAAAAAGCAACTCAGATTGAGTTTTTTTCATTTTGTTTCATTGGTGGCACTTTAACAACTTTAGCACCACCTGAGAAGCAAATTAATTGGTATTGACTGTTTAGAGAAAGGGGTGTGAAGAGGGCCTGGTGGCTATAGTGTAGGCAGAAAAAATTAGCAGCTGTCCGCAAGAAGCTTCGTTTCGTTCACATGTGGTGTGTGAGACCACATCGTTTTGGATCATAGTCTTGCTAAGTAAACTGATAGGTACTGTGGATCTGAAAAAACATACAATGCGATTTCAAAAAGGCTAATAATGCCTGGTCGGTAAATCCAAGTGTGCCCTGCCCGTATTCCCTGTTCTGCTGATACCTGCATCTGGTGCAAGGTCCCCACTAAACTCTGGGCTGTAGAGGAGGGAGAATCAAAGCTGAAGAAGAAAATCACACTGGTTCCATTTGAACCTAAGTGACAACACTAACATTGGGCAATTGACATTATGCGCGGCTTTGGCAATGGAGTATTTCAGCACAGTTTCCTGGCTTTATTTGCCCCGGTTCATTCTTGTAGCACCTGGGCTGTTCCAAATCTTCCCGTCTCCTTCACTTTCTCCATCACTCATCTTCTCCTCTGGATCCAGTTCCAGCAGGTGCTTCTAAATATCCCTATACAGTCCTTGCAATCCCTGCTGATGCAGGTGTTGTTTCATGCACTGATGCTCTCTCAATTCAAGCCTTCCTGGCTCCCTGGGCTACTGGCATCTTTGCCTGGCCCTCAGCTGCAACACCTTGTCTACCTCTGTGTCTTTCTGGAACCAATAAAGTTGTGGTTCCATAGCCCTGCCATTGCTGAAATTCCTTCCAGTTGTACTGGGTTAATTAGGGTATCAAGAAGTCTTGTTCATTGATGGCCATGCACTAAAAGAGACACCTTTTATGAAAAATATAATAATTCTTGCACTTGGTTCCAATTTTGTAAAAAAATATCATTAGCAATATATTCTTGGAACTGTGCAATACTTTGGTCTTTATAAAAATAAATTGACCATTTCAACACTGTCCAACCATTTTCACATAATCCAGATAGTAGATGAGCTCCTTGCATCATAGATCACACTGTACTGACAAATTAACAAAACATGTTAATAACTATATGCAAAGCATCAAACCTTTCATTAAAACAAATAGGGCCTCATTCCGAGTATGGCGGTAAGGGATAGCGGCCACCGCTAACGAGAGCGGTGGCGGTAATCCCTTACCGCCATACTCCGAGTTCCCTTAGCGCCATGGTGCTTTTAACACCTGCTTTTAGCAGGCGTTAAATACCATGGCGCTAAGGGACCTTGATGTTAATTACGCCACCGTAATTTACGGTGGCGTAATTGACGCCTTCCCCACTCCCATTATGCCCTATGGGGCAAGAATGGGAATGGGGAAGGGTAAATGGGGATTGGGGAATTACCGCCCCGCCAACCTTGGAATGGGGCGGTAATTCCGCCAACCACCAAGGCGCTGCCGGTCCGGGTACGGCGTCAACCAAGGCGTTAATAGCGCCATTGGTTAGCGCCGTACTCGGAATGAGGCCCATAGTGTAGCTCTCCATGAAGGAAAGCCTTCTAGACAAATAGCAAATGAGCTGTTCTGCTTGGTAATCAGAGATTGCTAATGGACAAGCCCAGTTTTTCCAGAATCCTATCAGTATTAGGGTGACTTTTCCTGCCCTTATTCCTTCTATATTTATTTAGATACCACGCATTCCTTAGTGACACCTGCAAAGTAATTTGCTTAAGAAATGTAGCCTTAATCAATGAAAGACAAATATTTTAAATAAGTAAAAAATTGAATATGCAAATTAGCACAAGGAAGTGACACAATCTATGCAGTTTGACATTATCAAATCAAACTGTATGCGTGCTTGATGAGAAGAGAAGAGTGCTGTTTCAATTTCTCCTGGAGAGGATGCAATACAATTACAATTTGAAAAATCTTGGCAATAATACTGCACGTTTTAAATTACTTTTGCTGTCTGATGTCACAATGGCAGATATTATAAAACTTATTTGGTTGAGATTCTAATCCGAAAATGGGGTTGTAATTGTTTTTTCTAGATTTAATTGGGTTCATTTTGATTATTTATTTGATTTTTTAATTATGTTTTTAATTCTAGTGAGTTATTTATCCAAGGTTTATTAGCGTTAGAGGTGTTATTTGGATTTTCCTTTGTTTTTCATTGTGGCATTACCTGTTTCACAGCACAGTTAGTATATAATGGGGATGATTATGTTTAATTGCGAAATGATATACATGATCATTCATTTCAAATGTTTCAATAATTAGTTTTGGTATCTGCACTTATTGAAGCAATCACAGCTGGATGCTTTCCTCTATGTAAGTTGTCTGCCATCTTGTGCACCTTCTTGCTTGCCCTCAACACCAGCGCGTACTCACGTTTGAAAATGCAACTCACATTGAGTATTTTTCATTTTGTTTTATTGGTGGCCCTTTAGAAACTTTAGCACCACCTAAGAAGCAAATTAATTGGTATTGACTGTTTAGAGAAAGGGGTGTGAAGAGGGCCTGGTGGCTATTGTGTAGGCAGAAAAAATTAGCAGCTGTCCGAAGAAGCTTCGTTTCGTTCACATGTGGTGTGTGAGACCACATCGTTTTGGATCATAGTCTTGCTAAGTAAACTGATAGGTACTGTGGATCTGAAAAAACATACAATGCGATTTCAAAAAGGCTAATAATGCCTGGTTGGTAAATCCAAGTGTGCCTGCCTGTATTCCCTGTTCTGCTGATACCTGCATCTGGTACAAGGTCCCCACTGAACTCTGGGCTGTAGAGGAGGGAGAATAAAAGCTGAAGAAGAAAATCACACTGGTTCCATTTGAACCTAAGTGACAACACTAACATTGGGCAATTGACATTATGCGCGGTTTTGGCAATGGAGTATTTCAGCACAGTTTCCTGGCTTTATTTGCCCCGATTGATTCTTGTAGCACCTGGGCTGTTCAAATCTTCCCGTCTCCCTCACTTTCTCCATCACTCATCTTCTCCTCTGGATCCAGTTCCAGCAGGTGCTTCTAAATATCCCTATACAGTCCTTGCAATCCCTGCTGATGCAGGTGTTGTTTCATGCACTGATGCTCTCTCAATTCAAGCCTTCCTGGCTCCCTGGGCTACTGGCATCTTTGCCTGGCCCTCAGCTGCAACACCTTGTCTACTTCTGTGTCTTTCTGGAACCAATAGAGTTGTGGTTCCATAGCCCTGCCATTGCTGAAATTCCTTCCAGTTGTACTGGGTTAATTAGGGTATCAAGAAGTCTTGTTCATTGAGGGCCATGCACTACAAGAGACACCTTTTATGAAAAATATAATAATTCTTGCACTTGGTTCCAATTTTGTAAAAAAATATGATTAGCAATATATTCTTGGAACTGTGCAATACTTTGGTCTTTATAAAAAAAAAATGACCATTTCAACACTGTCCAACCATTTTCACATAATCCAGATAGTAGATGAGCTCCTTGCATCATAGATCACACTGTACTGACAAATTAACAAAACATGTTAATAACTATATGCAAAGCATCAAACCTTTCATTAAAACAAATAGTGTAGCTCTCCATGAAGGAAAGCCTTCTAGACAAATAGCAAATGAGCTGTTCTGCTTGGTAATCAGACATTGCTAATGGACAAGCCAAGTTTTTCCAGAATCCTATCAGTAGTAGGGTGACCTTTCCTGCCCTTATTCCTTCTATATTTAGTTAGATACCACGCATTCCGTAGTGACACCTGCAAAGTAATTTGCTTAAGAAATGTAGCCTTAATCAATGAAAGACAAATATTTTAAATAAGTAAAAAATCGAATATGCAAATTAGCACAAGGAAGTGACAAATCTATGCAGTTTGACATTATCAAATCAAAATGTATGCTTGCTTGATGAGAAGAGAAGAGCGCTGTTTCAATTTCTCTTGGAGAGGATGCAACACAATTACTATTTGAAAAATCTTGGCAATAATACTGCACGTTTTAAATTACTTTTGCTGTCTGATGTCACAATGGCAGATGTTATAGAACTTCTTTGGTTGAGATTCTAAACCGAAAATGGGGTTGTTATTGTTTTTTCTAGATTTAATTGGGTTCATTTAGATTATTTATTAGATTTTTTAATTATGTTTTTAATTCTAGTGAGTTATTTATTCAAGGTTTATTAGCGTTACATGTGTTATTTGGATTTTCCTTTGTTTTTCATTGTGGCATTACCTGTTTCACAGTTAGTATATAATGGGGATGATTATGTTTAATTGTGAAATGATATACATGATCATTCATTTCAAATGTTTCAATAATTAGTTTTGGTATATGCACTTATTGAAGCAATCACAGCTGTATCCCTTCCTCTATGCAACTTGTCTGCCATCTTGTGCACCTTCTGGCTTGCCCTCAACACCAGGGGGTACTCACGCTTGAAAATGCAACTCAGATTGAGTTTTTTTCATTTTGTTTCATTGGTGGCACTTTAACAACTTTAGCACCACCTAAGAAGCAAATTAATTGGTATTGACTGTTTAGAGAAAGGGGTGTGAAGAGGGCCTGGTGGCTATAGGGTAGGCAGAAAAAATTAGCAGCTGTCCGCAAGAAGCTTCGTTTCGTTCACATGTGGTGTGTGAGACCACATCGTTTTGGATCATAGTCTTGCTAAGTAAACTGATAGGTACTGTGGATCTGAAAAAACATACAATGCGATTTCAAAAAGGCTAATAATGCCTGGTCGGTAAATCCAAGTGTGCCCTGCCTGTATTCCCTGTTCTGCTGATACCTGCATCTGGTGCAAGGTCCCCACTGAACTCTGGGCTGTAGAGGAGGGAGAATCAAAGCTGAAGAAGAAAATCACACTGGTTCCATTTGAACCTAAGTGACAACACTAACATTGGGCAATTGACATTATGCGCTTCTTTGTCCTTGGAGTATTTCAGCACAGTTTCCTGGCTTTATTTGCCCCGGTTGATTCTTGTAGCACCTGGGCTGTTCCAAATCTTCCCGTCTGCCTCACTTTCTCCATCACTCATCTTCTCCTCTAGATCCAGTTACAGCAGGTGCTTCTAAATATCCCTATACAGTCCTTGCAATCCCTGCTGATGCAGGTGTTGTTTCATGCACTGATGCTCTCTCAATTCAAGCCTTCCTGGCTCCCTGGGCTACTGGCATCTTTGCCTGGCCCTCAGCTGCAACACCTGGTCTACCTCTGTGTCTTCCTGGAACCAATACAGTTGTGGTTCCTCAGCCCTGCCATTGCTGAAATTCCTTCCAGTTGTGCTGGGTTAATTAGGGTATCAACACGTCTTGTTAATTGATGACCATGCACTAAAAGAGACACATTTTATGAAAAATATAATAATTCCTGCACTCCGTTCCAATGTTAGAAAAATATACGATTAGCAATATATTCTTGGAACCGTGCAATACTTTGGTCTTTATAAAAAAAAAAATACCTTTTCAACACTGTCCAACCATTTTCACATAATCTAGATAGTAGAAGATCTTGTTGCATCAAGGATCACACTGTACTGACAAATGAAGAAAACATGTTAATAACTATACACAAAGCATCAAACCTTTCATTAAAACAAATAGTGTAGCTCTCCATGAAAGAAAGCCTTCTAGACAAATAGCAAATGAGCTGTTCTGCTTTGTAATGAGAGATCGCCAATGGACAAGCCCAGTTTTTCCAGAATCCTAACAGTAGTATGGTGACTTTTCCTGCCCTTATTGCTTGTATATCTACTGAGATACCACGCATTCCGTAGTGACACCTGCAAAGTAATTTGCTCAAGAAATGTAGCCTTAATCAATGAAAGTCAAATATTTTAAATAAGTAAAAAATCGAATATGCAAATTAGCACAAGGAAGTGACAAATCTATGCAGTTTGACATTATCAAATCAAAATGTATGCTTGCTTGATGAGAAGAGAAGAGCGCTGTTTCAATTTCTCTTGGAGAGGATGCAATACAATTACAATTTGAAAAATCTTGGCAATAATACTGCATGTTTTAAATTACTTTTGCTGTCTGATGTCACAATGGCAGATGTTATAGAACTTCTTTGGTTGAGATTCTAATCCGAAAATGGGGTTGTAATGTTTTTTTCTAGATTTAATTGGGTTCATTTTGATTATTTATTAGATTTTTTAATTATGTTTTTAATTCTAGTGAGTTATTTATCAAAGGTTCATTAGTGTTACATGTGTTATTTGGATTTTCCTTTGTTTTTCATTGTGTCATTACCTGTTTCACAGTTAGTATATAATGGGGATGATTATGTTTAATTGCGAAATGATATACATGATCATTCATTTCAAATGTTTCAATAATTAGTTTTGGTATATGCACTTATTGAAGCAATCACAGCTGTATCCCTTCCTCTATGCAACTTGTCTGCCATCTTGTGCACCTTCTGGCTTGCCCTCAACACCAGGGGGTACTCACGCTTGAAAATGCAACTCAGATTGAGTTTTTTTCATTTTGTTTCATTGGTGGCACTTTAACAACTTTAGCACCACCTAAGAAGCAAATTAATTGGTATTGACTGTTTAGAGAAAGGGGTGTGAAGAGGGCCTGGTGGCTATAGTGTAGGCAGAAAAAATTAGCAGCTGTCCGCAAGAAGCTTCGTTTCGTTCACATGTGGTGTGTGAGACCACATCGTTTTGGATCATAGTCTTGCTAAGTAAACTGATAGGTACTGTGGATCTGAAAAAACATACAATGCGATTTCAAAAAGGCTAATAATGCCTGGTCGGTAAATCCAAGTGTGCCCTGCCCGTATTCCCTGTTCTGCTGATACCTGCATCTGGTGCAAGGTCCCCACTGAACTCTGGGCTGTAGAGGAGGGAGAATCAAAGCTGAAGAAGAAAATCACACTGGTTCCATTTGAACCTAAGTGACAACACTAACATTGGGCAATTGACATTATGCGCTTCTTTGTCCTTGGAGTATTTCAGCACAGTTTCCTGGCTTTATTTGCCCCGGTTGATTCTTGTAGCACCTGGGCTGTTCCAAATCTTCCCGTCTGCCTCACTTTCTCCATCACTCATCTTCTCCTCTAGATCCAGTTACAGCAGGTGCTTCTAAATATCCCTATACAGTCCTTGCAATCCCTGCTGATGCAGGTGTTGTTTCATGCACTGATGCTCTCTCAATTCAAGCCTTCCTGGCTCCCTGGGCTACTGGCATCTTTGCCTGGCCCTCAGCTGCAACACCTGGTCTACCTCTGTGTCTTCCTGGAACCAATACAGTTGTGGTTCCTCAGCCCTGCCATTGCTGAAATTCCTTCCAGTTGTGCTGGGTTAATTAGGGTATCAACACGTCTTGTTAATTGATGACCATGCACTAAAAGAGACACATTTTATGAAAAATATAATAATTCCTGCACTCCGTTCCAATGTTAGAAAAATATACGATTAGCAATATATTCTTGGAACCGTGCAATACTTTGGTCTTTATAAAAAAAAAATACCTTTTCAACACTGTCCAACCATTTTCACATAATCTAGATAGTAGAAGATCTTGTTGCATCAAGGATCACACTGTACTGACAAATGAAGAAAACATGTTAATAACTATACACAAAGCATCAAACCTTTCATTAAAACAAATAGTGTAGCTCTCCATGAAAGAAAGCCTTCTAGACAAATAGCAAATGAGCTGTTCTGCTTTGTAATGAGAGATCGCCAATGGACAAGCCCAGTTTTTCCAGAATCCTAACAGTAGTATGGTGACTTTTCCTGCCCTTATTGCTTGTATATCTACTGAGATACCACGCATTCCGTAGTGACACCTGCAAAGTAATTTGCTCAAGAAATGTAGCCTTAATCAATGAAAGTCAAATATTTTAAATAAGTAAAAAATCGAATATGCAAATTAGCACAAGGAAGTGACAAATCTATGCAGTTTGACATTATCAAATCAAAATGTATGCTTGCTTGATGAGAAGAGAAGAGCGCTGTTTCAATTTCTCTTGGAGAGGATGCAATACAATTACAATTTGAAAAATCTTGGCAATAATACTGCATGTTTTAAATTACTTTTGCTGTCTGATGTCACAATGGCAGATGTTATAGAACTTCTTTGGTTGAGATTCTAATCCGAAAATGGGGTTGTAATGTTTTTTTCTAGATTTAATTGGGTTCATTTTGATTATTTATTAGATTTTTTAATTATGTTTTTAATTCTAGTGAGTTATTTATCAAAGGTTCATTAGTGTTACATGTGTTATTTGGATTTTCCTTTGTTTTTCATTGTGGCATTACCTGTTTCACAGTTAGTATATAATGGGGATGATTATGTTTAATTGCGAAATGATATACATGATCATTCATTTCAAATGTTTCAATAATTAGTTTTGGTATATGCACTTATTGAAGCAATCACAGCTGTATCCCTTCCTCTATGCAACTTGTCTGCCATCTTGTGCACCTTCTGGCTTGCCCTCAACACCAGGGGGTACTCACGCTTGAAAATGCAACTCAGATTGAGTTTTTTTCATTTTGTTTCATTGGTGGCACTTTAACAACTTTAGCACCACCTAAGAAGCAAATTAATTGGTATTGACTGTTTAGAGAAAGGGGTGTGAAGAGGGCCTGGTGGCTATAGTGTAGGCAGAAAAAATTAGCAGCTGTCCGCAAGAAGCTTCGTTTCGTTCACATGTGGTGTGTGAGACCACATCGTTTTGGATCATAGTCTTGCTAAGTAAACTGATAGGTACTGTGGATCTGAAAAAACATACAATGCAATTTCAAAAAGGCTAATAATGCCTGGTCGGTAAATCCAAGTGTGCCCTGCCCGTATTCCCTGTTCTGCTGATACCTGCATCTGGTGCAAGGTCCCCACTGAACTCTGGGCTGTAGAGGAGGGAGAATCAAAGCTGAAGAAGAAAATCACACTGGTTCCATTTGAACCTAAGTGACAACACTAACATTGGGCAATTGACATTATGCGCTGCTTTGGCAATGGAGTATTTCAGCACAGTTTTCTGGCTTTATTTGCCCCGGTTGATTCTTCTAGCACCTGGGCTGTTCCAAATCTTCCCGTCTGCCTCACTTTCTCCATCACTCATCTTCTCCTCTGGATCCAGTTCCAGCAGGTGCTTCTAAATATCCCTATACAGTCCTTGCAATCCCTGCTGATGCAGGTGTTGTTTCATGCACTGATGCTCTCTCAATTCAAGCCTTCCTGGCTCCCTGGGCTACTGGCATCTTTGCCTGGCCCTCAGCTGCAACACCTGGTCTACCTCTGTGTCTTTCTGGAACCAATACAGTTGTGGTTCCTCAGCCCTGCCATTGCTGAAATTCCTTCCAGTTGTGCTGGGTTAATTAGGGTATAAACACGTCTTGTTAATTGATGACCATGCACAAAAAAAAGAGACACATTTTATGAAAAATATAATAATTCTTGCACTCCGTTCAATGTTAGAAAAAAATACGATTAGCAATATATTCTTGGAACCGTGCAATACTTTGGTCTTTATAAAAAAAAATACCTTTTCAACACTGTCCAACCATTTTCACATAATCTAGATAGTAGAAGATCTTGTTGCATCAAGGATCACACTGTACTGACAAATGAAGAAAACATGTTAATAACTATACACAAAGCATCAAACCTTTCATTAAAACAAATAGTGTAGCTCTCCATGAAGGAAAGCCTTCTAGACAAATAGCAAATGAGCTGTTCTGCTTTGTAATGAGAGATCGCCAATGGACAAGCCCAGTTTTTCCAGAATCCTATCAGTAGTAGGGTAACCTTTCCTGCCCTTATTGCTTGTATATCTACTGAGATACCACGCATTCCGTAGTGACACCTGCAAAGTAATTTGCTTAAGAAATCTAGCCTTAATCAATGAAAGACAAATATTTTAAATAAGTAAAAAATCGAGTATGCAAATTAGCACAAGGAAGTGACAAATCTATGCAGTTTGACATTATCAAATCAAAATGTATGCTTGCTTGATGAGAAGAGAAGAGCGCTGTTTCAATTTCTCTTGGAGAGGATGCAATACAATTACAATTTGAAAAATCTTGGCAATAATACTGCACGTTTTAAATTACTTTTGCTGTCTGATGTCACAATGGCAGATGTTACAGAACTTCTTTGGTTGAGATTCTAATCCGAAAATGGGGTTGTAATTTTTTTTCTAGATTTAATTGGGTTCATTTTGATTATTTATTAGATTTTTTAATTATGTTTTTAATTCTAGTGAGTTATTTATCAAAGGTTTATTAGCGTTACATGTGTTATTTGGATTTTCCTTTGTTTTTCATTGTGGCATTACCTGTTTGACAGTTAGTATAGAATGGGGATGATTATGTTTAATTGCGAAATGATATACATGATCATTCATTTCAAATGTTTCAATAATTAGTTTTGGTATCTGCACTTATTGAAGCAATCACAGCTGTATGCTTTCCTCTATGTAACTTGTCTGCCATCTTGTACACCTTCTTGCTTGCCCTCAACACCAGCGCGTACTCACGTTTGAAAATGCAACTCACATTGAGTTTTTTTCATTTTGTTTTATTGGTGGCCCTTTAGCAACTTTAGCACCACCTAAGAAGCAAATGAATTGGTATTGACTGTTTAGAGAAAGGGGTGTGAAGAGGGCCTGGTGGCTATTGTGTAGGCAGAAAAAATTAGCAGCTGTCCGCAAGTAGCTTCGTTTCGTTCACATGTGGTGTGTGAGACCACATCGTTTTGGATCATAGTCTTGCTAAGTAAACTGATAGGTACTGTGGATCTGAAAAAACATACAACGCGATTTCAAAAAGGCTAATAATGCCTGGTTGGTAAATCCAAGTGTGCCTGCCTGTATTCCCTGTTCTGCTGATACCTGCATCTGGTGCAAGGTCCCCACTGAACTCTGGGCTGTAGAGGACGGAGAATCAAAGCTGAAGAAGAAAATCACACTGGTTCCATTTGAACCTAAGTGACAACACTAACATTGGGCAATTGACATTATGCGCGGCTTTGGTAATGGAGTATTTCAGCACAGTTTCTTGGCTTTATTTGCCCCGGTTCATTCTTGTAGCACCTGGGCTGTTCTAAATCTTCCAGTCTCCCTCACTTTCTCCATCACTCATCTTCTCCTCTGGATCCAGTTCCAGCAGGTGCTTCTAAATATCCCTATACAGTCCTTGCAATCCCTGCTGATGCAGGTGTTGTTTCATGCACTGATGCTCTCTCAATTCAAGCCTTCCTTGCTCCCTGGGCTACTGGCATCTTTGCCTGGCATCAGCTGCAACACCTTGTTTACCTCTGTGTCTTTCTGGAACCAATAAAGTTGTGGTTCCATAGCCCTGCCATTGCTGAAATTCCTTCCAGTTGTACTGGGTTAATTAGGGTATCAAGAAGTCTTGTTCATTGATGGCCATGCACTAAAAGAGACACCTTTTATGAAAAATATAATAATTCTTGCACTTGGTTCCAATTTTGTAAAAAAATATGATTAGCAATATATTCTTGGAACTGTGCAATACTTTGGTCTTTATAAAAAAAAATGACCATTTCAACACTGTCCAACCATTTTCACATAATCCAGATAGTAGATGAGCTCCTTGCATCATAGATCACACTGTACTGACAAATTAATAAAAAATGTTAATAACTATATGCAAAGCATCAAACCTTTCATTAAAACAAATAGTGTAGCTCTCCATGAAGGAAAGCCTTCTAGACAAACAGCAAATGAGCTGTTCTGCTTGGTAATCAGACATTGCTAATGGACAAGCCCAGTTTTTCCAGAATCCTATCAGTAGTAGGGTGACTTTTCCTGCCCTTATTCCTTCTATATTTATTTAGATACCACGCATTCCGTAGTGACACCTGCAAAGTAATTTGCTTAAGAAATGTAGCCTTAATCAATGAAAGACAAATATTTTAAATAAGTAAAAAATTGAATATGCAAATTAGCACAAGGAAGTGACACAATCTATGCAGTTTGACATTATCAAATCAAACTGTATGCGTGCTTGATGAGAAGAGAAAAGCGCTGTTTCAATTTCTCCTGGAGAGGATGCAATACAATTACAATTTGAAAAATCTTGGCAATAATACTGCACGTTTTAAATTACTTTTGCTGTCTGATGTCACAATGGCAGATATTATAGAACTTCTTTGGTTGAGATTCTAATCTGAAAATGGGGTTGTAATTGTTTTTTCTAGATTTAATTGGGTTCATTTTGATTATTTATTTGATTTTTTAATTATGTTTTTAATTCTAGTGAGTTATTTATCCAAGGTTTATTAGCGTTACATGTGTTATTTGGATTTTCCTTTGTTTTTCATTGTGGCATTACCTGTTTGACAGTTAGTATAGAATGGGGATGATTATGTTTAATTGCGAAATGATATACATGATCATTCATTTCAAATGTTTCAATAATTAGTTTTGGTATCTGCACTTATTGAAGCAATCACAGCTGTATGCTTTCCTCTATGTAACTTGTCTGCCATCTTGTGCACCTTCTGGCTTGCCCTCAACACCAGGGGGTACTCACGCTTGAAAAAGCAACTCAGATTGAGTTTTTTTCATTTTGTTTCATTGGTGGCACTTTAACAACTTTAGCACCACCTAAGAAGCAAATTAATTGGTATTGACTGTTTAGAGAAAGGGGTGTGAAGAGGGCCTGGTGGCTATAGTGTAGGCAGAAAAAATTAGCAGCTGTCCGCAAGAAGCTTCGTTTCGTTCACATGTGGTGTGTGAGACCACATCGTTTTGGATCATAGTCTTGCTAAGTAAACTGATAGGTACTGTGGATCTGAAAAAACATACAATGCGATTTCAAAAAGGCTAATAATGCCTGGTCGGTAAATCCAAGTGTGCCCTGCCCGTATTCCCTGTTCTGCTGATACCTGCATCTGGTGCAAGGTCCCCACTAAACTCTGGGCTGTAGAGGAGGGAGAATCAAAGCTGAAGAAGAAAATCACACTGGTTCCATTTGAACCTAAGTGACAACACTAACATTGGGCAATTGACATTATGCGCGGCTTTGGCAATGGAGTATTTCAGCACAGTTTCCTGGCTTTATTTGCCCCGGTTCATTCTTGTAGCACCTGGGCTGTTCCAAATCTTCCCGTCTCCTTCACTTTCTCCATCACTCATCTTCTCCTCTGGATCCAGTTCCAGCAGGTGCTTCTAAATATCCCTATACAGTCCTTGCAATCCCTGCTGATGCAGGTGTTGTTTCATGCACTGATGCTCTCTCAATTCAAGCCTTCCTGGCTCCCTGGGCTACTGGCATCTTTGCCTGGCCCTCAGCTGCAACACCTTGTCTACCTCTGTGTCTTTCTGGAACCAATAAAGTTGTGGTTCCATAGCCCTGCCATTGCTGAAATTCCTTCCAGTTGTACTGGGTTAATTAGGGTATCAAGAAGTCTTGTTCATTGATGGCCATGCACTAAAAGAGACACCTTTTATGAAAAATATAATAATTCTTGCACTTGGTTCCAATTTTGTAAAAAAATATCATTAGCAATATATTCTTGGAACTGTGCAATACTTTGGTCTTTATAAAAATAAATTGACCATTTCAACACTGTCCAACCATTTTCACATAATCCAGATAGTAGATGAGCTCCTTGCATCATAGATCACACTGTACTGACAAATTAACAAAACATGTTAATAACTATATGCAAAGCATCAAACCTTTCATTAAAACAAATAGTGTAGCTCTCCATGAAGGAAAGCCTTCAGGACAAATAGCAAATGAGCTGTTTTGGTAATCAGACATTGCTAATGGACAAGCCCAGTTTTTCCAGAATCCTATCAGTAGTAGGCTGACTTTTCCTGCCCTTATTCCTTCTATATTTATTTAGATACCACGCATTCCGTAGTGACACCTGCAAAGTAATTTGCTTAAGAAATGTAGCCTTAATCAATGAAAGACAAATATTTTAAATAAGTAAAAAATTGAATATGCAAATTAGCACAAGGAAGTGACACAATCTATGCAGTTTGACATTATCAAATCAAACTGTATGCGTGCTTGATGAGAAGAGAAGAGCGCTGTTTCAATTTCTCCTGAGAGGATGCAATACAATTACAATTTGAAAAATCTTGGCAATAATACTGCACGTTTTAAATTACTTTTGCTGTCTGATGTCACAATGTCAGATATTATAAAATGTCTTTGGTTGAGATTCTAATCTGAAAATGGGGTTGTAATTGTTTTTTCTAGATTTAATTGGGTTCATTTTGATTATTTATTTGATTTTTTAATTATGTTTTTAATTCTAGTGAGTTATTTATCCAAGGTTTATTAGCGTTAGAGGTGTTATTTGGATTTTCCTTTGTTTTTCATTGTGGCATTACCTGTTTCACAGTTAGTATATAATGGGGATGATTATGTTTAATTGCGAAATGATATACATGATCATTCATTTCAAATGTTTCAATAATTAGTTTTGGTATATGCACTTATTGAAGCAATCACAGCTGTATCCCTTCCTCTATGCAACTTGTCTGCCATCTTGTGCACCTTCTGGCTTGCCCTCAACACCAGGGGGTACTCACGCTTGAAAATGCAACTCAGATTGAGTTTTTTTCATTTTGTTTCATTGGTGGCACTTTAACAACTTTAGCACCACCTAAGAAGCAAATGAATTGGTATTGACTGTTTAGAGAAAGGGGTGTGAAGAGGGCCTGGTGGCTATTGTGTAGGCAGAAAAAATTAGCAGCTGTCTGCAAGAAGCTTCACTTCGTTCACATGTGGTGTGTGAGACCACATCGTTTTGGATCATAGTCTTGCTAAGTAAACTGATAGGTGCTGTGGATCTGAAAAAACATACATTGCGATTTCAAAAAGGCTAATAATGCCTGGTAGGTAAATCCAAGTGTGCCCTGCCCGTATTCCCTGTTCTGCTGATACCTGCATCTGGTGCAAGGTCCCCACTGAACTCTGGGCTTTAGAGGAGGGAGAATCAAAGCTGAAGAAGAAAATCACACTGGTTCCATTTGAACTAAGTGATAACACTAACATTGGCAATTGACATTATGCACTGCTTTGGCAATGGAGTATTTCAGCACAGTTTCCTGGCTTTATTTGCCCCGGTTGATTCTTGTAGCACCTGGGCTGTTCCAAATCTTCCCGTCTCCCTCACTTTCTCCATCACTCATCTTCTCCTCTGGATCCAGTTCCCGCAGGTGCTTCTAAATATCCCTATACAGTCCTTGCAATCCCTGCTGATGCAGGTGTTGTTTCATGCACTGATGCTCTCTCAATTCAAGCCTTCCTGGCTCCCTGGGCTACTGGCATCTTTGCCTGGCCCTCAGCTGCAACACCTTGTCTACCTCTGTGTCTTTCTGGAACCAATAAAGTTGTGGTTCCATAGCCCTGCCATTGCTGAAATTCCTTCCAGTTGTACTCGGTTAATTAGGGTATCAAGAAGTCTTGTTCATTGATGGCCATGCACTAAAAGAGACACCTTTTATGAAAAATATAATAATTCTTGCACTTGGTTCCAATTTTGTAAAAAAATATGATTAGCAATATATTCTTGGAACTGTGCAATACTTTGGTCTTTATAAAAATAAATTGACCATTTCAACACTGTCCAACCATTTTCACATAATCCAGACAGTAGATGAGCTCCTTGCATCATAGATAACACTGTACTGACAAATTAACAAAACATGTTAATAACTATATGCAAAGCATCAAACCTTTCATTAAAACAAATAGGGCCTCATTCCGAGTATGGCGGTAAGGGATAGCGGCCACCGCTAACGAGAGCGGTGGCGGTAATCCCTTACCGCCATACTCCGAGTTCCCTTAGCGCCATGGTGCTTTTAACACCTGCTTTTAGCAGGCGTTAAATACCATGGCGCTAAGGGACCTTGATGTTAATTACGCCACCGTAATTTACGGTGGCGTAATTGACGCCTTCCCCACTCCCATTATGCCCTATGGGGCAAGAATGGGAATGGGGAAGGGTAAATGGGGATTGGGGAATTACCGCCCCGCCAACCTTGGAATGGGGCGGTAATTCCGCCAACCACCAAGGCGCTGCCGGTCCGGGTACGGCGTCAACCAAGGCGTTAATAGCGCCATTGGTTAGCGCCGTACTCGGAATGAGGCCCATAGTGTAGCTCTCCATGAAGGAAAGCCTTCTAGACAAATAGCAAATGAGCTGTTCTGCTTGGTAATCAGAGATTGCTAATGGACAAGCCCAGTTTTTCCAGAATCCTATCAGTATTAGGGTGACTTTTCCTGCCCTTATTCCTTCTATATTTATTTAGATACCACGCATTCCTTAGTGACACCTGCAAAGTAATTTGCTTAAGAAATGTAGCCTTAATCAATGAAAGACAAATATTTTAAATAAGTAAAAAATTGAATATGCAAATTAGCACAAGGAAGTGACACAATCTATGCAGTTTGACATTATCAAATCAAACTGTATGCGTGCTTGATGAGAAGAGAAGAGTGCTGTTTCAATTTCTCCTGGAGAGGATGCAATACAATTACAATTTGAAAAATCTTGGCAATAATACTGCACGTTTTAAATTACTTTTGCTGTCTGATGTCACAATGGCAGATATTATAAAACTTATTTGGTTGAGATTCTAATCCGAAAATGGGGTTGTAATTGTTTTTTCTAGATTTAATTGGGTTCATTTTGATTATTTATTTGATTTTTTAATTATGTTTTTAATTCTAGTGAGTTATTTATCAAAGGTTTATTAGCGTTAGAGGTGTTATTTGGATTTTCCTTTGTTTTTCATTGTGGCATTACCTGTTTCACAGCACAGTTAGTATATAATGGGGATGATTATGTTTAATTGCGAAATGATATACATGATCATTCATTTCAAATGTTTCAATAATTAGTTTTGGTATCTGCACTTATTGAAGCAATCACAGCTGGATGCTTTCCTCTATGTAAGTTGTCTGCCATCTTGTGCACCTTCTTGCTTGCCCTCAACACCAGCGCGTACTCACGTTTGAAAATGCAACTCACATTGAGTATTTTTCATTTTGTTTTATTGGTGGCCCTTTAGCAACTTTAGCACCACCTAAGAAGCAAATTAATTGGTATTGACTGTTTAGAGAAAGGGGTGTGAAGAGGGCCTGGTGGCTATTGTGTAGGCAGAAAAAATTAGCAGCTGTCCGAAGAAGCTTCGTTTCGTTCACATGTGGTGTGTGAGACCACATCGTTTTGGATCATAGTCTTGCTAAGTAAACTGATAGGTACTGTGGATCTGAAAAAACATACAATGCGATTTCAAAAAGGCTAATAATGCCTGGTTGGTAAATCCAAGTGTGCCTGCCTGTATTCCCTGTTCTGCTGATACCTGCATCTGGTACAAGGTCCCCACTGAACTCTGGGCTGTAGAGGAGGGAGAATAAAAGCTGAAGAAGAAAATCACACTGGTTCCATTTGAACCTAAGTGACAACACTAACATTGGGCAATTGACATTATGCGCGGTTTTGGCAATGGAGTATTTCAGCACAGTTTCCTGGCTTTATTTGCCCCGATTGATTCTTGTAGCACCTGGGCTGTTCAAATCTTCCCGTCTCCCTCACTTTCTCCATCACTCATCTTCTCCTCTGGATCCAGTTCCAGCAGGTGCTTCTAAATATCCCTATACAGTCCTTGCAATCCCTGCTGATGCAGGTGTTGTTTCATGCACTGATGCTCTCTCAATTCAAGCCTTCCTGGCTCCCTGGGCTACTGGCATCTTTGCCTGGCCCTCAGCTGCAACACCTTGTCTACTTCTGTGTCTTTCTGGAACCAATAGAGTTGTGGTTCCATAGCCCTGCCATTGCTGAAATTCCTTCCAGTTGTACTGGGTTAATTAGGGTATCAAGAAGTCTTGTTCATTGAGGGCCATGCACTACAAGAGACACCTTTTATGAAAAATATAATAATTCTTGCACTTGGTTCCAATTTTGTAAAAAAATATGATTAGCAATATATTCTTGGAACTGTGCAATACTTTGGTCTTTATAAAAAAAAAATGACCATTTCAACACTGTCCAACCATTTTCACATAATCCAGATAGTAGATGAGCTCCTTGCATCATAGATCACACTGTACTGACAAATTAACAAAACATGTTAATAACTATATGCAAAGCATCAAACCTTTCATTAAAACAAATAGTGTAGCTCTCCATGAAGGAAAGCCTTCTAGACAAATAGCAAATGAGCTGTTCTGCTTGGTAATCAGACATTGCTAATGGACAAGCCAAGTTTTTCCAGAATCCTATCAGTAGTAGGGTGACCTTTCCTGCCCTTATTCCTTCTATATTTAGTTAGATACCACGCATTCCGTAGTGACACCTGCAAAGTAATTTGCTTAAGAAATGTAGCCTTAATCAATGAAAGACAAATATTTTAAATAAGTAAAAAATCGAATATGCAAATTAGCACAAGGAAGTGACAAATCTATGCAGTTTGACATTATCAAATCAAAATGTATGCTTGCTTGATGAGAAGAGAAGAGCGCTGTTTCAATTTCTCTTGGAGAGGATGCAATACAATTACAATTTGAAAAATCTTGGCAATAATACTGCATGTTTTAAATTACTTTTGCTGTCTGATGTCACAATGGCAGATGTTATAGAACTTCTTTGGTTGAGATTCTAATCCGAAAATGGGGTTGTAATGTTTTTTTCTAGATTTAATTGGGTTCATTTTGATTATTTATTAGATTTTTTAATTATGTTTTTAATTCTAGTGAGTTATTTATCAAAGGTTCATTAGTGTTACATGTGTTATTTGGATTTTCCTTTGTTTTTCATTGTGTCATTACCTGTTTCACAGTTAGTATATAATGGGGATGATTATGTTTAATTGCGAAATGATATACATGATCATTCATTTCAAATGTTTCAATAATTAGTTTTGGTATATGCACTTATTGAAGCAATCACAGCTGTATCCCTTCCTCTATGCAACTTGTCTGCCATCTTGTGCACCTTCTGGCTTGCCCTCAACACCAGGGGGTACTCACGCTTGAAAATGCAACTCAGATTGAGTTTTTTTCATTTTGTTTCATTGGTGGCACTTTAACAACTTTAGCACCACCTAAGAAGCAAATTAATTGGTATTGACTGTTTAGAGAAAGGGGTGTGAAGAGGGCCTGGTGGCTATAGTGTAGGCAGAAAAAATTAGCAGCTGTCCGCAAGAAGCTTCGTTTCGTTCACATGTGGTGTGTGAGACCACATCGTTTTGGATCATAGTCTTGCTAAGTAAACTGATAGGTACTGTGGATCTGAAAAAACATACAATGCGATTTCAAAAAGGCTAATAATGCCTGGTCGGTAAATCCAAGTGTGCCCTGCCCGTATTCCCTGTTCTGCTGATACCTGCATCTGGTGCAAGGTCCCCACTGAACTCTGGGCTGTAGAGGAGGGAGAATCAAAGCTGAAGAAGAAAATCACACTGGTTCCATTTGAACCTAAGTGACAACACTAACATTGGGCAATTGACATTATGCGCTGCTTTGGCAATGGAGTATTTCAGCACAGTTTTCTGGCTTTATTTGCCCCGGTTGATTCTTCTAGCACCTGGGCTGTTCCAAATCTTCCCGTCTGCCTCACTTTCTCCATCACTCATCTTCTCCTCTGGATCCAGTTCCAGCAGGTGCTTCTAAATATCCCTATACAGTCCTTGCAATCCCTGCTGATGCAGGTGTTGTTTCATGCACTGATGCTCTCTCAATTCAAGCCTTCCTGGCTCCCTGGGCTACTGGCATCTTTGCCTGGCCCTCAGCTGCAACACCTGGTCTACCTCTGTGTCTTTCTGGAACCAATACAGTTGTGGTTCCTCAGCCCTGCCATTGCTGAAATTCCTTCCAGTTGTGCTGGGTTAATTAGGGTATCAACACGTCTTGTTAATTGATGACCATGCACAAAAAAAAGAGACACATTTTATGAAAAATATAATAATTCTTGCACTCCGTTCAATGTTAGAAAAAAATACGATTAGCAATATATTCTTGGAACCGTGCAATACTTTGGTCTTTATAAAAAAAAATACCTTTTCAACACTGTCCAACCATTTTCACATAATCTAGATAGTAGAAGATCTTGTTGCATCAAGGATCACACTGTACTGACAAATGAAGAAAACATGTTAATAACTATACACAAAGCATCAAACCTTTCATTAAAACAAATAGTGTAGCTCTCCATGAAGGAAAGCCTTCTAGACAAATAGCAAATGAGCTGTTCTGCTTTGTAATGAGAGATCGCCAATGGACAAGCCCAGTTTTTCCAGAATCCTATCAGTAGTAGGGTAACCTTTCCTGCCCTTATTGCTTGTATATCTACTGAGATACCACGCATTCCGTAGTGACACCTGCAAAGTAATTTGCTTAAGAAATGTAGCCTTAATCAATGAAAGACAAATATTTTAAATAAGTAAAAAATCGAGTATGCAAATTAGCACAAGGAAGTGACAAATCTATGCAGTTTGACATTATCAAATCAAAATGTATGCTTGCTTGATGAGAAGAGAAGAGCGCTGTTTCAATTTCTCTTGGAGAGGATGCAATACAATTACAATTTGAAAAATCTTGGCAATAATACTGCACGTTTTAAATTACTTTTGCTGTCTGATGTCACAATGGCAGATGTTACAGAACTTCTTTGGTTGAGATTCTAATCCGAAAATGGGGTTGTAATTTTTTTTCTAGATTTAATTGGGTTCATTTTGATTATTTATTAGATTTTTTAATTATGTTTTTAATTCTAGTGAGTTATTTATCAAAGGTTTATTAGCGTTAGAGGTGTTATTTGGATTTTCCTTTCTTTTTCATTGTGGCATTACCTGTTTGACAGTTAGTATAGAATGGGGATGATTATGTTTAATTGCGAAATGATATACATGATCATTCATTTCAAATGTTTCAATAATTAGTTTTGGTATCTGCACTTATTGAAGCAATCACAGCTGTATGCTTTCCTCTATGTAACTTATCTGCCATCTTGTACACCTTCTTGCTTGCCCTCAACACCAGCGCGTACTCACGTTTGAAAATGCAACTCACATTGAGTTTTTTTCATTTTGTTTTATTGGTGGCCCTTTAGCAACTTTAGCACCACCTAAGAAGCAAATGAATTGGTATTGACTGTTTAGAGAAAGGGGTGTGAAGAGGGCCTGGTGGCTATTGTGTAGGCAGAAAAAATTAGCAGCTGTCCGCAAGTAGCTTCGTTTCGTTCACATGTGGTGTGTGAGACCACATCGTTTTGGATCATAGTCTTGCTAAGTAAACTGATAGGTACTGTGGATCTGAAAAAACATACAACGCGATTTCAAAAAGGCTAATAATGCCTGGTTGGTAAATCCAAGTGTGCCTGCCTGTATTCCCTGTTCTGCTGATACCTGCATCTGGTGCAAGGTCCCCACTGAACTCTGGGCTGTAGAGGACGGAGAATCAAAGCTGAAGAAGAAAATCACACTGGTTCCATTTGAACCTAAGTGACAACACTAACATTGGGCAATTGACATTATGCGCGGCTTTGGTAATGGAGTATTTCAGCACAGTTTCTTGGCTTTATTTGCCCCGGTTCATTCTTGTAGCACCTGGGCTGTTCTAAATCTTCCCGTCTCCCTCACTTTCTCCATCACTCATCTTCTCCTCTGGATCCAGTTCCAGCAGGTGCTTCTAAATATCCCTATACAGTCCTTGCAATCCCTGCTGATGCAGGTGTTGTTTCATGCACTGATGCTCTCTCAATTCAAGCCTTCCTTGCTCCCTGGGCTACTGGCATCTTTGCCTGGCATCAGCTGCAACACCTTGTTTACCTCTGTGTCTTTCTGGAACCAATAAAGTTGTGGTTCCATAGCCCTGCCATTGCTGAAATTCCTTCCAGTTGTACTGGGTTAATTAGGGTATCAAGAAGTCTTGTTCATTGATGGCCATGCACTAAAAGAGACACCTTTTATGAAAAATATAATAATTCTTGCACTTGGTTCCAATTTTGTAAAAAAATATGATTAGCAATATATTCTTGGAACTGTGCAATACTTTGGTCTTTATAAAAAAAAAATGACCATTTCAACACTGTCCAACCATTTTCACATAATCCAGATAGTAGATGAGCTCCTTGCATCATAGATCACACTGTACTGACAAATTAATAAAACATGTTAATAACTATATGCAAAGCATCAAACCTTTCATTAAAACAAATAGTGTAGCTCTCCATGAAGGAAAGCCTTCTAGACAAACAGCAAATGAGCTGTTCTGCTTGGTAATCAGACATTGCTAATGGACAAGCCCAGTTTTTCCAGAATCCTATCAGTAGTAGGGTGACTTTTCCTGCCCTTATTCCTTCTATATTTATTTAGATACCACGCATTCCGTAGTGACACCTGCAAAGTAATTTGCTTAAGAAATGTAGCCTTAATCAATGAAAGACAAATATTTTAAATAAGTAAAAAATTGAATATGCAAATTAGCACAAGGAAGTGACACAATCTATGCAGTTTGACATTATCAAATCAAACTGTATGCGTGCTTGATGAGAAGAGAAAAGCGCTGTTTCAATTTCTCCTGGAGAGGATGCAATACAATTACAATTTGAAAAATCTTGGCAATAATACTGCACGTTTTAAATTACTTTTGCTGTCTGATGTCACAATGGCAGATATTATAGAACTTCTTTGGTTGAGATTCTAATCTGAAAATGGGGTTGTAATTGTTTTTTCTAGATTTAATTGGGTTCATTTTGATTATTTATTTGATTTTTTAATTATGTTTTTAATTCTAGTGAGTTATTTATCCAAGGTTTATTAGCGTTACATGTGTTATTTGGATTTTCCTTTGTTTTTCATTGTGGCATTTCCTGTTTGACAGTTAGTATAGAATGGGGATGATTATGTTTAATTGCGAAATGATATACATGATCATTCATTTCAAATGTTTCAATAATTAGTTTTGGTATCTGCACTTATTGAAGCAATCACAGCTGTATGCTTTCCTCTATGTAACTTGTCTGCCATCTTGTGCACCTTCTGGCTTGCCCTCAACACCAGGGGGTACTCACGCTTGAAAAAGCAACTCAGATTGAGTTTTTTTCATTTTGTTTCATTGGTGGCACTTTAACAACTTTAGCACCACCTAAGAAGCAAATTAATTGGTATTGACTGTTTAGAGAAAGGGGTGTGAAGAGGGCCTGGTGGCTATAGTGTAGGCAGAAAAAATTAGCAGCTGTCCGCAAGAAGCTTCGTTTCGTTCACATGTGGTGTGTGAGACCACATCGTTTTGGATCATAGTCTTGCTAAGTAAACTGATAGGTACTGTGGATCTGAAAAAACATACAATGCGATTTCAAAAAGGCTAATAATGCCTGGTCGGTAAATCCAAGTGTGCCCTGCCCGTATTCCCTGTTCTGCTGATACCTGCATCTGGTGCAAGGTCCCCACTGAACTCTGGGCTGTAGAGGAGGGAGAATCAAAGCTGAAGAAGAAAATCACACTGGTTCCATTTGAACCTAAGTGACAACACTAACATTGGGCAATTGACATTATGCGCGGCTTTGGCAATGGAGTATTTCAGCACAGTTTCCTGGCTTTATTTGCCCCGGTTCATTCTTGTAGCACCTGGGCTGTTCCAAATCTTCCCGTCTCCTTCACTTTCTCCATCACTCATCTTCTCCTCTGGATCCAGTTCCAGCAGGTGCTTCTAAATATCCCTATACAGTCCTTGCAATCCCTGCTGATGCAGGTGTTGTTTCATGCACTGATGCTCTCTCAATTCAAGCCTTCCTGGCTCCCTGGGCTACTGGCATCTTTGCCTGGCCCTCAGCTGCAACACCTTGTCTACCTCTGTGTCTTTCTGGAACCAATAAAGTTGTGGTTCCATAGCCCTGCCATTGCTGAAATTCCTTCCAGTTGTACTGGGTTAATTAGGGTATCAAGAAGTCTTGTTCATTGATGGCCATGCACTAAAAGAGACACCTTTTATGAAAAATATAATAATTCTTGCACTTGGTTCCAATTTTGTAAAAAAATATCATTAGCAATATATTCTTGGAACTGTGCAATACTTTGGTCTTTATAAAAATAAATTGACCATTTCAACACTGTCCAACCATTTTCACATAATCCAGATAGTAGATGAGCTCCTTGCATCATAGATCACACTGTACTGACAAATTAACAAAACATGTTAATAACTATATGCAAAGCATCAAACCTTTCATTAAAACAAATAGTGTAGCTCTCCATGAAGGAAAGCCTTCAAGACAAATAGCAAATGAGCTGTTTTGCTTGGTAATCAGACATTGCTAATGGACAAGCCCAGTTTTTCCAGAATCCTATCAGTAGTAGGCTGACTTTTCCTGCCCTTATTCCTTCTATATTTATTTAGATACCACGCATTCCGTAGTGACACCTGCAAAGTAATTTGCTTAAGAAATGTAGCCTTAATCAATGAAAGACAAATATTTTAAATAAGTAAAAAATTGAATATGCAAATTAGCACAAGGAAGTGACACAATCTATGCAGTTTGACATTATCAAATCAAACTGTATGCGTGCTTGATGAGAAGAGAAGAGCGCTGTTTCAATTTCTCCTGGAGAGGATGCAATACAATTACAATTTGAAAAATCTTGGCAATAATACTGCACGTTTTAAATTACTTTTGCTGTCTGATGTCACAATGTCAGATATTATAAAATGTCTTTGGTTGAGATTCTAATCTGAAAATGGGGTTGTAATTGTTTTTTCTAGATTTAATTGGGTTCATTTTGATTATTTATTTGATTTTTTAATTATGTTTTTAATTCTAGTGAGTTATTTATCCAAGGTTTATTAGCGTTAGAGGTGTTATTTGGATTTTCCTTTGTTTTTCATTGTGGCATTACCTGTTTCACAGTTAGTATATAATGGGGATGATTATGTTTAATTGCGAAATGATATACATGATCATTCATTTCAAATGTTTCAATAATTAGTTTTGGTATATGCACTTATTGAAGCAATCACAGCTGTATCCCTTCCTCTATGCAACTTGTCTGCCATCTTGTGCACCTTCTGGCTTGCCCTCAACACCAGGGGGTACTCACGCTTGAAAATGCAACTCAGATTGAGTTTTTTTCATTTTGTTTCATTGGTGGCACTTTAACAACTTTAGCACCACCTAAGAAGCAAATGAATTGGTATTGACTGTTTAGAGAAAGGGGTGTGAAGAGGGCCTGGTGGCTATTGTGTAGGCAGAAAAAATTAGCAGCTGTCCGCAAGAAGCTTCACTTCGTTCACATGTGGTGTGTGAGACCACATCGTTTTGGATCATACTCTTGCTAAGTAAACTGATAGGTGCTGTGGATCTGAAAAAACATACATTGCGATTTCAAAAAGGCTAATAATGCCTGGTAGGTAAATCCAAGTGTGCCCTGCCCGTATTCCCTGTTCTGCTGATACCTGCATCTGGTGCAAGGTCCCCACTGAACTCTGGGCTTTAGAGGAGGGAGAATCAAAGCTGAAGAAGAAAATCACACTGGTTCCATTTGAACTAAGTGATAACACTAACATTGGCAATTGACATTATGCACTGCTTTGGCAATGGAGTATTTCAGCACAGTTTCCTGGCTTTATTTGCCCCGGTTGATTCTTGTAGCACCTGGGCTGTTCCAAATCTTCCCGTCTCCCTCACTTTCTCCATCACTCATCTTCTCCTCTGGATCCAGTTCCCGCAGGTGCTTCTAAATATCCCTATACAGTCCTTGCAATCCCTGCTGATGCAGGTGTTGTTTCATGCACTGATGCTCTCTCAATTCAAGCCTTCCTGGCTCCCTGGGCTACTGGCATCTTTGCCTGGCCCTCAGCTGCAACACCTTGTCTACCTCTGTGTCTTTCTGGAACCAATAAAGTTGTGGTTCCATAGCCCTGCCATTGCTGAAATTCCTTCCAGTTGTACTCGGTTAATTAGGGTATCAAGAAGTCTTGTTCATTGATGGCCATGCACTAAAAGAGACACCTTTTATGAAAAATATAATAATTCTTGCACTTGGTTCCAATTTTGTAAAAAAATATGATTAGCAATATATTCTTGGAACTGTGCAATACTTTGGTCTTTATAAAAATAAATTGACCATTTCAACACTGTCCAACCATTTTCACATAATCCAGACAGTAGATGAGCTCCTTGCATCATAGATAACACTGTACTGACAAATTAACAAAACATGTTAATAACTATATGCAAAGCATCAAACCTTTCATTAAAACAAATAGGGCCTCATTCCGAGTATGGCGGTAAGGGATAGCGGCCACCGCTAACGAGAGCGGTGGCGGTAATCCCTTACCGCCATACTCCGAGTTCCCTTAGCGCCATGGTGCTTTTAACACCTGCTTTTAGCAGGCGTTAAATACCATGGCGCTAAGGGACCTTGATGTTAATTACGCCACCGTAATTTACGGTGGCGTAATTGACGCCTTCCCCACTCCCATTATGCCCTATGGGGCAAGAATGGGAATGGGGAAGGGTAAATGGGGATTGGGGAATTACCGCCCCGCCAACCTTGGAATGGGGCGGTAATTCCGCCAACCACCAAGGCGCTGCCGGTCCGGGTACGGCGTCAACCAAGGCGTTAATAGCGCCATTGGTTAGCGCCGTACTCGGAATGAGGCCCATAGTGTAGCTCTCCATGAAGGAAAGCCTTCTAGACAAATAGCAAATGAGCTGTTCTGCTTGGTAATCAGAGATTGCTAATGGACAAGCCCAGTTTTTCCAGAATCCTATCAGTATTAGGGTGACTTTTCCTGCCCTTATTCCTTCTATATTTATTTAGATACCACGCATTCCTTAGTGACACCTGCAAAGTAATTTGCTTAAGAAATGTAGCCTTAATCAATGAAAGACAAATATTTTAAATAAGTAAAAAATTGAATATGCAAATTAGCACAAGGAAGTGACACAATCTATGCAGTTTGACATTATCAAATCAAACTGTATGCGTGCTTGATGAGAAGAGAAGAGTGCTGTTTCAATTTCTCCTGGAGAGGATGCAATACAATTACAATTTGAAAAATCTTGGCAATAATACTGCACGTTTTAAATTACTTTTGCTGTCTGATGTCACAATGGCAGATATTATAAAACTTATTTGGTTGAGATTCTAATCCGAAAATGGGGTTGTAATTGTTTTTTCTAGATTTAATTGGGTTCATTTTGATTATTTATTTGATTTTTTGATTATGTTTTTAATTCTAGTGAGTTATTTATCCAAGGTTTATTAGCGTTAGAGGTGTTATTTGGATTTTCCTTTGTTTTTCATTGTGGCATTACCTGTTTCACAGCACAGTTAGTATATAATGGGGATGATTATGTTTAATTGCGAAATGATATACATGATCATTCATTTCAAATGTTTCAATAATTAGTTTTGGTATATGCACTTATTGAAGCAATCACAGCTGTATCCCTTCCTCTATGCAACTTGTCTGCCATCTTGTGCACCTTCTGGCTTGCCCTCAACACCAGGGGGTACTCACGCTTGAAAATGCAACTCAGATTGAGTTTTTTTCATTTTGTTTCATTGGTGGCACTTTAACAACTTTAGCACCACCTAAGAAGCAAATTAATTGGTATTGACTGTTTAGAGAAAGGGGTGTGAAGAGGGCCTGGTGGCTATAGTGTAGGCAGAAAAAATTAGCAGCTGTCCGCAAGAAGCTTCATTTCGTTCACATGTGGTGTGTGAGACCACATCGTTTTGGATCATAGTCTTGCTAAGTAAACTGATAGGTACTGTGGATCTGAAAAAACATACAATGTGATTTCAAAAAGGCTAATAATGCCTGGTCGGTAAATCCAAGTGTGCCCTGCCCGTATTCCCTGTTCTGCTGATACCTGCATCTGGTGCAAGGTCCCCACTGAACTCTGGGCTGTAGAGGAGGGAGAATCAAAGCTGAAGAAGAAAATCACACTGGTTCCATTTGAACCTAAGTGACAACACTAACATTGGGCAATTGACATTATGCGCTGCTTTGGCAATGGAGTATTTCAGCACAGTTTCCTGGCTTTATTTGCCCCGGTTGATTCTTGTAGCACCTGGGCTGTTCCAAATCTTCCCGTCTGCCTCACTTTCTCCATCACTCATCTTCTCCTCTAGATCCAGTTCCAGCAGGTGCTTCTAAATATCCCTATACAGTCCTTGCAATCCCTGCTGATGCAGGTGTTGTGTCATGCACTGATGCTCTCTCAATTCAAGCCTTCCTGGCTCCCTGGGCTACTGGCATCTTTGCCTGGCCCTCAGCTGCAACACCTGGTCTACCTCTGTGTCTTTCTGGAACCAATACAGTTGTGGTTCCTCAGCCCTGCCATTGCTGAAATTCCTTCCAGTTGTGCTGGGTTAATTAGGGTATCAACACGTATTGTTAATTGATGACCATGCACTAAAAGAGACACATTTTATGAAAAATATAATAATTCTTGCACTCCGTTCCAATGTTAGAAAAAAATACGATTAGCAATATATTCTTGGAACCGTGCAATACTTTGGTCTTCATAAAAAAAAATACCTTTTCAACACTGTCCAACCATTTTCACATAATCTAGATAGTAGAAGATCTTGTTGCATCATGGATCACACTGTACTGACAAATGAAGAAAACATGTTAATAACTATACAGAAAGCATCAAACCTTTCATTAAAACAAATAGTGTAGCTCTCCATGAAGGAAAGCCTACTAGACAAATAGCAAATGAGCTGTTCTGCTTTGTAATGAGAGATCGCCAATGGACAAGCCCAGTTTTTCCAGAATCCTATCAGTAGTAGGGTGACTTTTCCTGCCCTTATTGCTTGCATATCTACTGAGATACCACGCATTCCGTAGTGACACCTGCAAAGTAATTTGCTTAAGAAATGTAGCCTTAATCAATGAAAGACAAATATTTTAAATAAGTAAAAAATTGTATATGCAAATTAGCACAAGGAAGTGACACAATCTATGCAGTTTGACATTATCAAATCAAACTGTATGCGTGCTTGATGAGAAGAGAAGAGCGCTGTTTCAATTTCTCCTGGAGAGGATGCAATACAATTACAATTTGAAAAATCTTGGCAATAATACTGCACGTTTTAAATTACTTTTGCTGTCTGATGTCACAATGGCAGATATTATAGAACTTCTTTGGTTGAGATTCTAATCCGAAAATGGGGTTGTAATTGTTTTTTCTAGATTTAATTGGGTTCATTTTGATTATTTATTTGATTTTTTAATTATGTTTTTAATTCTAGTGAGTTATTTATCCAAGGTTTATTAGCGTTAGAGGTGTTATTTGGATTTTCCTTTGTTTTTCATTGTGCCATTACCTGTTTCACAGTTAGTATATAATGGGGATGATTATGTTTAATTGCGAAATGATATACATGATCATTCATTTCAAATGTTTCAATAATTAGTTTTGGTATATGCACTTATTGAAGCAATCACAGCTGTATCCCTTCCTCTATGCAACTTGTCTGCCATCTTGTGCACCTTCTGGCTTGCCCTCAACACCAGGGGGTACTCAGATTGAGTTTTTTTCATTTTGTTTCACTGGTGGCACTTTAACAACTTTAGCACCACCTAAGAAGCAAATGAATTGGTATTGACTGTTTAGAGAAAGGGGTGTGAAGATGGCCTGGTGGCTATTGTGTAGGCAGAAAAAATTAGCAGCTGTCTGCAAGAAGCTTCACTTCGTTCACATGTGATGTGTGAGACCACATCGTTTTGGATCATAGTCTTGCTAAGTAAACTGATAGGTGCTGTGGATCTGAAAAAACATACATTGCGATTTCAAAAAGGCTAATAATGCCTGGTCGGTAAATCCAAGTGTGCCCTGCCCGTATTCCCTGTTCTGCTGATACCTGCATCTGGTGCAAGGTCCCCACTGAACTCTGGGCTTTAGAGGAGGGAGAATCAAAGTTGAAGAAGAAAATCACACTGGTTCCATTTGAACTAAGTGATAACACTAACATTGGCAATTGACATTATGCACTGCTTTGGCAATGGAGTATTTCAGCACAGTTTCCTGGCTTTATTTGCCCCGGTTCATTCTTGTAGCACCTGGGCTGTTCCAAATCTTCCCGTCTCCCTCACTTTCTCCATCACTCATCTTCTCCTCTGGATCCAGTTCCAGCAGGTGCTTCTAAATATCCCTATACAGTCCTTGCAATCCCTGCTGATGCAGGTGTTGTTTCATGCACTGATGCTCTCTCAATTCAAGCCTTCCTGGCTCCCTGGGCTACTGGCATCTTTGCCTGGCCCTCAGCTGCAACACCTTGTCTACCTCTGTGTCTTTCTGGAACCAATAAAGTTGTGGTTCCATAGCCCTGCCATTGCTGAAATTCCTTCCAGTTGTACTCGGTTAATTAGGGTATCAAGAAGTCTTGTTCATTGATGGCCATGCACTAAAAGAGACACCTTTTATGAAAAATATAATAATTCTTGCACTTGGTTCCAATTTTGTAAAAAAATATGATTAGCAATATATTCTTGGAACTGTGCAATACTTTGGTCTTTATAAAAATAAATTGACCATTTCAACACTGTCCAACCATTTTCACATAATCCAGACAGTAGATGAGCTCCTTGCATCATAGATAACACTGTACTGACAAATTAACAAAACATGTTAATAACTATATGCAAAGCATCAAACCTTTCATTAAAACAAATAGGGCCTCATTCCAAGTATGGCGGTAAGGGATAGCGGCCACCGCTAACGAGAGCGGTGGCGGTAATCCCTTACCGCCATACTCCGAGTTCCCTTAGCGCCATGGTGCTTTTAACACCTGCTTTTAGCAGGCGTTAAATACCATGGCGCTAAGGGACCTTGATGTTAATTACGCCACCGTAATTTACGGTGGCGTAATTGACGCCTTCCCCACTCCCATTATGCCCTATGGGGCAAGAATGGGAATGGGGAAGGGTAAATGGGGATTGGGGAATTACCGCCCCGCCAACCTTGGAATGGGGCGGTAATTCCGCCAACCACCAAGGCGCTGCCGGTCCGGGTACGGCGTCAACCAAGGCGTTAATAGCGCCATTGGTTAGCGCCGTACTCGGAATGAGGCCCATAGTGTAGCTCTCCATGAAGGAAAGCCTTCTAGACAAATAGCAAATGAGCTGTTCTGCTTGGTAATCAGAGATTGCTAATGGACAAGCCCAGTTTTTCCAGAATCCTATCAGTATTAGGGTGACTTTTCCTGCCCTTATTCCTTCTATATTTATTTAGATACCACGCATTCCTTAGTGACACCTGCAAAGTAATTTGCTTAAGAAATGTAGCCTTAATCAATGAAAGACAAATATTTTAAATAAGTAAAAAATTGAATATGCAAATTAGCACAAGGAAGTGACACAATCTATGCAGTTTGACATTATCAAATCAAACTGTATGCGTGCTTGATGAGAAGAGAAGAGTGCTGTTTCAATTTCTCCTGGAGAGGATGCAATACAATTACAATTTGAAAAATCTTGGCAATAATACTGCACGTTTTAAATTACTTTTGCTGTCTGATGTCACAATGGCAGATATTATAAAACTTATTTGGTTGAGATTCTAATCCGAAAATGGGGTTGTAATTGTTTTTTCTAGATTTAATTGGGTTCATTTTGATTATTTATTTGATTTTTTAATTATGTTTTTAATTCTAGTGAGTTATTTATCCAAGGTTTATTAGCGTTAGAGGTGTTATTTGGATTTTCCTTTGTTTTTCATTGTGGCATTACCTGTTTCACAGCACAGTTAGTATATAATGGGGATGATTATGTTTAATTGCGAAATGATATACATGATCATTCATTTCAAATGTTTCAATAATTAGTTTTGGTATATGCACTTATTGAAGCAATCACAGCTGTATCCCTTCCTCTATGCAACTTGTCTGCCATCTTGTGCACCTTCTGGCTTGCCCTCAACACCAGGGGGTACTCACGCTTGAAAATGCAACTCAGATTGAGTTTTTTTCATTTTGTTTCATTGGTGGCACTTTAACAACTTTAGCACCACCTAAGAAGCAAATTAATTGGTATTGACTGTTTAGAGAAAGGGGTGTGAAGAGGGCCTGGTGGCTATAGTGTAGGCAGAAAAAATTAGCAGCTGTCCGCAAGAAGCTTCGTTTCGTTCACATGTGGTGTGTGAGACCACATCGTTTTGGATCATAGTCTTGCTAAGTAAACTGATAGGTACTGTGGATCTGAAAAAACATACAATGTGATTTCAAAAAGGCTAATAATGCCTGGTCGGTAAATCCAAGTGTGCCCTGCCCGTATTCCCTGTTCTGCTGATACCTGCATCTGGTGCAAGGTCCCCACTGAACTCTGGGCTGTAGAGGAGGGAGAATCAAAGCTGAAGAAGAAAATCACACTGGTTCCATTTGAACCTAAGTGACAACACTAACATTGGGCAATTGACATTATGCGCTGCTTTGGCAATGGAGTATTTCAGCACAGTTTCCTGGCTTTATTTGCCCCGGTTGATTCTTGTAGCACCTGGGCTGTTCCAAATCTTCCCGTCTGCCTCACTTTCTCCATCACTCATCTTCTCCTCTAGATCCAGTTCCAGCAGGTGCTTCTAAATATCCCTATACAGTCCTTGCAATCCCTGCTGATGCAGGTGTTGTGTCATGCACTGATGCTCTCTCAATTCAAGCCTTCCTGGCTCCCTGGGCTACTGGCATCTTTGCCTGGCCCTCAGCTGCAA
This sequence comes from Ambystoma mexicanum, assembly GCF_040938575.1. Taxonomy (NCBI): domain Eukaryota; kingdom Metazoa; phylum Chordata; class Amphibia; order Caudata; family Ambystomatidae; genus Ambystoma; species Ambystoma mexicanum. The sequence goes on along the minus strand of NC_090931.1, from coordinate 571,787,652 downwards.
CACCTGGTCTACCTCTGTGTCTTTCTGGAACCAATACAGTTGTGGTTCCTCAGCCCTGCCATTGCTGAAATTCCTTCCAGTTGTGCTGGGTTAATTAGGGTATCAACACGTATTGTTAATTGATGACCATGCACTAAAAGAGACACATTTTATGAAAAATATAATAATTCTTGCACTCCGTTCCAATGTTAGAAAAAAATACGATTAGCAATATATTCTTGGAACCGTGCAATACTTTGGTCTTCATAAAAAAAAATACCTTTTCAACACTGTCCAACCATTTTCACATAATCTAGATAGTAGAAGATCTTGTTGCATCATGGATCACACTGTACTGACAAATGAAGAAAACATGTTAATAACTATACAGAAAGCATCAAACCTTTCATTAAAACAAATAGTGTAGCTCTCCATGAAGGAAAGCCTACTAGACAAATAGCAAATGAGCTGTTCTGCTTTGTAATGAGAGATCGCCAATGGACAAGCCCAGTTTTTCCAGAATCCTATCAGTAGTAGGGTGACTTTTCCTGCCCTTATTGCTTGCATATCTACTGAGATACCACGCATTCCGTAGTGACACCTGCAAAGTAATTTGCTTAAGAAATGTAGCCTTAATCAATGAAAGACAAATATTTTAAATAAGTAAAAAATTGTATATGCAAATTAGCACAAGGAAGTGACACAATCTATGCAGTTTGACATTATCAAATCAAACTGTATGCGTGCTTGATGAGAAGAGAAGAGCGCTGTTTCAATTTCTCCTGGAGAGGATGCAATACAATTACAATTTGAAAAATCTTGGCAATAATACTGCACGTTTTAAATTACTTTTGCTGTCTGATGTCACAATGGCAGATATTATAGAACTTCTTTGGTTGAGATTCTAATCCGAAAATGGGGTTGTAATTGTTTTTTCTAGATTTAATTGGGTTCATTTTGATTATTTATTTGATTTTTTAATTATGTTTTTAATTCTAGTGAGTTATTTATCCAAGGTTTATTAGCGTTAGAGGTGTTATTTGGATTTTCCTTTGTTTTTCATTGTGCCATTACCTGTTTCACAGTTAGTATATAATGGGGATGATTATGTTTAATTGCGAAATGATATACATGATCATTCATTTCAAATGTTTCAATAATTAGTTTTGGTATATGCACTTATTGAAGCAATCACAGCTGTATCCCTTCCTCTATGCAACTTGTCTGCCATCTTGTGCACCTTCTGGCTTGCCCTCAACACCAGGGGGTACTCAGATTGAGTTTTTTTCATTTTGTTTCACTGGTGGCACTTTAACAACTTTAGCACCACCTAAGAAGCAAATGAATTGGTATTGACTGTTTAGAGAAAGGGGTGTGAAGAGGGCCTGGTGGCTATTGTGTAGGCAGAAAAAATTAGCAGCTGTCTGCAAGAAGCTTCACTTCGTTCACATGTGATGTGTGAGACCACATCGTTTTGGATCATAGTCTTGCTAAGTAAACTGATAGGTGCTGTGGATCTGAAAAAACATACATTGCGATTTCAAAAAGGCTAATAATGCCTGGTCGGTAAATCCAAGTGTGCCCTGCCCGTATTCCCTGTTCTGCTGATACCTGCATCTGGTGCAAGGTCCCCACTGAACTCTGGGCTTTAGAGGAGGGAGAATCAAAGTTGAAGAAGAAAATCACACTGGTTCCATTTGAACTAAGTGATAACACTAACATTGGCAATTGACATTATGCACTGCTTTGGCAATGGAGTATTTCAGCACAGTTTCCTGGCTTTATTTGCCCCGGTTCATTCTTGTAGCACCTGGGCTGTTCCAAATCTTCCCGTCTCCCTCACTTTCTCCATCACTCATCTTCTCCTCTGGATCCAGTTCCAGCAGGTGCTTCTAAATATCCCTATACAGTCCTTGCAATCCCTGCTGATGCAGGTGTTGTTTCATGCACTGATGCTCTCTCAATTCAAGCCTTCCTGGCTCCCTGGGCTACTGGCATCTTTGCCTGGCCCTCAGGTGCAACACCTTGTCTACCTCTGTGTCTTTCTGGAACCAATAAAGTTGTGGTTCCATAGTCCTGCCATTGCTGAAATTCCTTCCAGTTGTACTGGGTTAATTAGGGTATCAAGAAGTCTTGTTCATTGATGGCCATGCACTAAAAGAGACACCTTTTATGAAAAATATTATAATTCTTGCACTTGGTTCCAATTTTGTAAAAAAATAGGATTAGCAATATATTCTTGGAACTGTGCAATACTTTGGTCTTTGTAAAAATAAATTGACCATTTCAACACTGTCCAACCATTTTCACATAATCCAGATAGTAGATGAGCTCCTTGCATCATAGATCACACTGTAGTGACAAATTAACAAAACATGTTAATAACTATATACAAAGCATCAAAACTTTCATTAAAACAAATAGTGTAGCTCTCCATGAAGGAAAGCCTTCTAGACAAATAGCAAATGAGCTGTTCTGCTTGATAATCAGATATTGCTAATGGACAAGCCCAGTTTTTCCAGAAATCTATCAGTAGTAGGCTGACTTTTCCAGCCCTTATTCCTTCTATATTTATTTAGATACCACGCATTCCTTAGTGACACCTGCAAAGTAATTTGCTTAAGAAATGTAGCCTTAATCAATGAAAGACAAATATTTTAAATAAGTAAAAAATTGAATATGCAAATTAGCACAAGGAAGTGACACAATCTATGCAGTTTGACATTATCAAATCAAACTGTATGCGTGCTTGATGAGAAGAGAGCTGTTTCAATTTCTCCTGGAGAGGATGCAATACAATTACAATTTGAAAAATCTTGGCAATAATACTGCACGTTTTAAATTACTTTTGCTGTCTGATGTCACAATGGCAGATATTATAAAACTTATTTGGTTGAGATTCTAATCCGAAAATGGGGTTGTAATTGTTTTTTCTAGATTTAATTGGGTTCATTTTGATTATTTATTAGATTTTTTAATTATGTTTTTAATTCTACTCAGTTATTTATCAAAGGTTTATTAGCGTTACATGTGTTATTTGGATTTTCTTTTGTTTTTCATTGTGGCATTACCTGTTTGACAGTTAGTATAGAATGGGGATGATTATGTTTAATTGCGAAATGATATACATGATCATTCATTTCAAATGTTTCAATAATTAGTTTTGGTATATGCACTTATTGAAGCAATCACAGCTGTATCCCTTCCTCTATGCAACTTGTCTGCCATCTTGTGCACCTTCTGGCTTGCCCTCAACACCAGGGGGTACTCAGATTGAGTTTTTTTCATTTTGTTTCACTGGTGGCACTTTAACAACTTTAGCACCACCTAAGAAGCAAATGAATTGGTATTGACTGTTTAGAGAAAGGGGTGTGAAGAGGGCCTGGTGGCTATTGTGTAGGCAGAAAAAATTAGCAGCTGTCTGCAAGAAGCTTCACTTCGTTCACATGTGATGTGTGAGACCACATCGTTTTGGATCATAGTCTTGCTAAGTAAACTGATAGGTGCTGTGGATCTGAAAAAACATACATTGCGATTTCAAAAAGGCTAATAATGCCTGGTCGGTAAATCCAAGTGTGCCCTGCCCGTATTCCCTGTTCTGCTGATACCTGCATCTGGTGCAAGGTCCCCACTGAACTCTGGGCTTTAGAGGAGGGAGAATCAAAGTTGAAGAAGAAAATCACACTGGTTCCATTTGAACTAAGTGATAACACTAACATTGGCAATTGACATTATGCACTGCTTTGGCAATGGAGTATTTCAGCACAGTTTCCTGGCTTTATTTGCCCCGGTTCATTCTTGTAGCACCTGGGCTGTTCCAAATCTTCCCGTCTCCCTCACTTTCTCCATCACTCATCTTCTCCTCTGGATCCAGTTCCAGCAGGTGCTTCTAAATATCCCTATACAGTCCTTGCAATCCCTGCTGATGCAGGTGTTGTTTCATGCACTGATGCTCTCTCAATTCAAGCCTTCCTGGCTCCCTGGGCTACTGGCATCTTTGCCTGGCCCTCAGGTGCAACACCTTGTCTACCTCTGTGTCTTTCTGGAACCAATAAAGTTGTGGTTCCATAGTCCTGCCATTGCTGAAATTCCTTCCAGTTGTACTGGGTTAATTAGGGTATCAAGAAGTCTTGTTCATTGATGGCCATGCACTAAAAGAGACACCTTTTATGAAAAATATTATAATTCTTGCACTTGGTTCCAATTTTGTAAAAAAATAGGATTAGCAATATATTCTTGGAACTGTGCAATACTTTGGTCTTTGTAAAAATAAATTGACCATTTCAACACTGTCCAACCATTTTCACATAATCCAGATAGTAGATGAGCTCCTTGCATCATAGATCACACTGTAGTGACAAATTAACAAAACATGTTAATAACTATATACAAAGCATCAAAACTTTCATTAAAACAAATAGTGTAGCTCTCCATGAAGGAAAGCCTTCTAGACAAATAGCAAATGAGCTGTTCTGCTTGATAATCAGATATTGCTAATGGACAAGCCCAGTTTTTCCAGAAATCTATCAGTAGTAGGCTGACTTTTCCAGCCCTTATTCCTTCTATATTTATTTAGATACCACGCATTCCTTAGTGACACCTGCAAAGTAATTTGCTTAAGAAATGTAGCCTTAATCAATGAAAGACAAATATTTTAAATAAGTAAAAAATTGAATATGCAAATTAGCACAAGGAAGTGACACAATCTATGCAGTTTGACATTATCAAATCAAACTGTATGCGTGCTTGATGAGAAGAGAGCTGTTTCAATTTCTCCTGGAGAGGATGCAATACAATTACAATTTGAAAAATCTTGGCAATAATACTGCACGTTTTAAATTACTTTTGCTGTCTGATGTCACAATGGCAGATATTATAAAACTTATTTGGTTGAGATTCTAATCCGAAAATGGGGTTGTAATTGTTTTTTCTAGATTTAATTGGGTTCATTTTGATTATTTATTTGATTTTTTAATTATGTTTTTAATTCTAGTGAGTTATTTATCCAAGGTTTATTAGCGTTAGAGGTGTTATTTGGATTTTCCTTTGTTTTTCATTGTGGCATTACCTGTTTCACAGTTAGTATATAATGGGGATGATTATGTTTAATTGCGAAATGATATACATGATCATTCATTTCAAATGTTTCAATAATTAGTTTTGGTATATGCACTTATTGAAGCAATCACAGCTGTATCCCTTCCTCTATGCAACTTGTCTGCCATCTTGTGCACCTTCTGGCTTGCCCTCAACACCAGGGGGTACTCACGCTTGAAAATGCAACTCAGATTGAGTTTTTTTCATTTTGTTTCATTGGTGGCACTTTAACAACTTTAGCACCACCTAAGAAGCAAATTAATTGGTATTGACTGTTTAGAGAAAGGGGTGTGAAGAGGGCCTGGTGGCTATAGTGTAGGCAGAAAAAATTAGCAGCTGTCCGCAAGAAGCTTCGTTTCGTTCACATGTGGTGTGTGAGACCACATCGTTTTGGATCATAGTCTTGCTAAGTAAACTGATAGGTACTGTGGATCTGAAAAAACATACAATGCGATTTCAAAAAGGCTAATAATGCCTGGTCGGTAAATCCAAGTGTGTCCTGCCCGTATTCCCTGTTCTGCTGATACCTGCATCTGGTGCAAGGTCCCCACTGAACTCTGGGCTGTATAGGAGGGAGAATCAAAGCTGAAGAAGAAAATCACACTGGTTCCATTTGAACCTAAGTGACAACACTAACATTGGGCAATTGACATTATGCGCTGCTTTGGCAATGGAGTATTTCAGCACAGTTTCCTGGCTTTATTTGCCCCGGTTGATTCTTGTAGCACCTGGGCTGTTCCAAATCTTCCCGTCTCCCTCACTTTCTCCAGCACTCATCTTCTCCTCTGGATCCAGTTCCAGCAGGTGCTTCTAAATATCCCTATACAGTCCTTGCAATCCCTGCTGATGCAGGTGTTGTTTCATGCACTGATGCTCTCTCAATTCAAGCCTTCCTGGCTCCCTGGGCTACTGGCATCTTTGCCTGGCCCTCAGCTGCAACACCTTGTCTACCTCTGTGTCTTTCTGGAACCAATAAAGTTGTGGTTCCATAGCCCTGCCATTGCTGAAATTCCTTCCAGTTGTACTGGGTTAATTAGGGTATCAAGAAGTCTTGTTCATTGATGGCCATGCACTAAAAGAGACACCTTTTATGAAAAATATAATAATTCTTGCACTTGGTTCCAATTTTGTAAATAAAATATGATTAGCAATATATTCTTGGAACTGTGCAATACTTTGGTCTTTATAAAAAAGAAATGACCATTTCAACACTGTCCAAGCATTTTCACATAATCCAGATAGTAGATGAGCTCCTTGCATCATAGATCACACTGTACTGACAAAATAACAAAACATGTTAATAACTATATGCAAAGCATCAAACCTTTCATTAAAACAAATAGTGTAGCTCTCCATGAAGGAAAGCCTTCTAGACAAATAGCAAATGAGCTGTTCTGCTTGGTAATTAGACATTGCTAATGGACAAGCCTAGTTTTTCCAGAATCCTATCAGTAGTAGGGTGACTTTTCCTGCCCTTATTGTTTGTATATCTATTGAGATACCACGCATTCCATAGTGACACCTGCAAAGTAATTTGCTTAAGAAATGTAGCCTTAATCAATGAAAGACAAATATTTTAAATAAGTAAAAAATCGAATATGCAAATTAGCACAAGGAAGTGACAAATCTATGCAGTTTGACATTATCAAATCAAAATGTATGCTTGATTGAAGAGAAGAGAAGAGCGCTGTTTCAATTTCTCTTGGAGAGGATGCAATACAATTACAATTTGAAAAATCTTGGCAATAATACTGCACGTTTTAAATTACTTTTGCAGTCTGATGTCACAATGGAAGATGTTATAGAACTTCTTTGGTTGAGATTCTAATCCGAAAATGGGGTTGTATTTTTTTTTCTGGATTTAATTGGGTTCATTTTGATTATTTATTAGATTTTTTAACTATGTTTTTAATTCTAGTGAGTTATTTATCAAAGGTTTATTAGCGTTACATGTGTTATTTGGATTTTCATTTGTTTTTCATTGTGGCATTACCTGTTTGACAGTATATAATGGGGATGATTATGTTTAATTGCGAAATGATATACATGATCATTCATTTCAAATGTTTCAATAATTAGTTTTGGTATCTGCACTTATTGAAGCAATCACAGCGGTATCCTTTCGTCTATGTAACTTGTCTGCCATCTTGTGCACCTTCTTGCTTGCCCTCAACACCAGCGGGTACTCACATGTGAAAATGCAACTCACATTGAGTTTTTTTCATTTTGTTTCATTGGTGGCCCTTTAGCAACTTTAGCACCACCTAAGAAGCAAATGAATTGGTACTGACTGTTTAGAGAAAGGGGTGTGAAGAGGGCCTGGTGGCTATTGTGTAGGCAGAAAAAATGAGCATCTGTCTGCAAGAAGCTTCGATTCGTTCACATGTGGTGTGTGAGAGCACATCGTTTTGGATCATAGTCTTGCTAAGTAAACTGATAGGTACTGTGGATCTGAAAAAACATACATTGCAATTTCAAAAAGGCTAATAATGCCTGGTCGGTAAATCCAAGTGTGCCCTGCCCGTATTCCCTGTTCTGCTGATACCTGCATCTGGTGCAAGGTCCCCACTGAACTCTGGGCTGTAGAGGAGGGAGAATCAAAGCTGAAGAAGAAAATCACACTGGTTCCATTTGAACCTAAGTGACAACACTAACATTGGGCAATTGACATTATGCACTGCTTTGGCAATGGAGTATTTCAGCACAGTTTCCTGGCTTTATTTGCCCCGGTTGATTCTTGTAGCACCTGGGCTGTTCCAAATCTTCCCGTCTCCCTCACTTTCTCCATCACTCATCTTCTCCTCTGGATCCAGTTCCAGCAGGTGCTTCTAAATATCCCTATACAGTCCTTGCAATCCCTGCTGATGCAGGTGTTGTTTCATGCACTGATGCTCTCGCAATTCAAGCCTTCCTGGCTCCCTGGGCTACTGGCATCTTTGCCTGGCCCTCAGCTGCAACACCTGGTCTACCTCTGTGTCTTTCTGGAACCAATAAAGTTGTGGTTCCATAGCCCTGCCATTGCTGAAATTCCTTCCAGTTGTAGTGGGTTAATTAGGGTATCAAGAAGTCTTGTTAATTGATGGCCATGCACTAAAAGAGACACCTTTTATGAAAAATATAATAATTCTTGCACTTGGATCCAATTTTGTAAAAAAATATGATTAGCAATATATTCTTGGAACTGTGCAATACTTTGGTCTTTATAAAAAGATAATGACCATTTCAACACTGTCCAACCATTTTCACATAATCCAGATAGTAGATGAGCTCCTTGCATCATAGATCACACTGTACTGACAAATTAACAAAACATGTTAATAACTACATGCAAAGCATCAAACCTTTCACTAAAACAAATATTGTAGCTCTCCATGAAGGAAAGCCTTCTAGAAAAATAGCAAATGAGCTGTTCTGCTTGATAATCAGACATTGCTAATGGACAAGCCCAGTTTTTCCAGAATCCTATCAGTAGTAGGGTGACTTTTCCTGCCCTTATTCCTTCTATATTTATTTAGATACCACGCATTCCGTAGTGACACCTGCAAAGTAATTTGCTTAAGAAATGTAGCCTTAATCAATGAAAGACAAATATTTTAAATAAGTAAAAAATGGAATATGCAAATTAGCACAAGGAAGTGTCACAATCTATGCAGTTTGACATTATCAAATCAAACTCTATGCGTGCTTGCTGAGAAGAGAAGAGCGCTGTTTCAATTTCTCCTGGAGAGGATGCAATACAATTACAATTTGAAAAATCTTGGCAATAATACTGCACGTTTTAAATTACTTTTGCTGTCTGATGTCACAATGGCAGATATTATGGAACTTCTTTGGTTGAGATTCTAATCCGAAAATGGGGTTGTAATTGTTTTTTCTAGATTTAATTGGGTTCATTTTGATTATTTATTAGATTTTTTAATTATGTTTTTAATTCTAGTGAGTTATTTATCCAAGGTTTATTAGCGTTAGGGGTGTTATTTGGATTTTCCTTTGTTTTTCATTGTGGCATTACCTGTTTCACAGTTAGTATATAATGGGGATGATTATGTTTAATTGCGAAATGATATACATGATCATTCATTTCAAATGTTTCAATAATTTGTTTTGGTATATGCACTTATTGAAGCAATCACAGCTGTAGCCCTTCCTCTATGCAACTTGTCTGCCATCTTGTGCACCTTCTGGCTTGCCCTCAACACCAGCGGGTACTCACGCTTGAAAATGCAACTCAGATTGAGTTTTTTTCATTTTGTTTCATTGGTGGCAGTTTAACAACTTTAGCACAACCTAAGAAGCAAATTAATTGGTATTGACTGTTTAGAGAAAGGGGTGTGAAGAGGGCCTGGTGGCTATGGTGTAGGCAGAAAAAATTAGCAGCTGTCCGCAAGAAACTTCGTTTCGTTCACATGTGGTGTGTGAGACCACATCGTTTTGGATGATAGTCTTGCTAAGTAAACTGATAGGTACTGTGGATCTGAAAAAACATACAATGCGATTAAAAAAAGGCTAATAATGCCTGGTCGGTAAATCCAAGTGTGCCCTGCCCGTATTCCCTGTTCTGCTGATACCTGCATCTGGTGCAAGGTCCCCACTGAACTCTGGGCTGTAGAGGAGGTAGAATCAAAGCTGAAGAAGAAAATCACACTGGTTCCATTTGAACCTAAGTGACAACACTAACATTGGGCAATTGACATTATGCGCTGCTTTGGCAATGGAGTATTTCAGCACAGTTTCCTGGCTTTATTTGACTCGGTTGATTCTTGTAGCACCAGGCTGTTCCAAATCTTCCTGTCTCCCTCACTTTCTCCAACACTCATCTTCTCCTATGGATCCAGTTCCAGCAGGTTCTTCTAAATATCCCTATACAGTCCTTGCAATCCCTGCTGATGCAGGTGTTGTTTCATGCACTGATGCTCTCTCAATTCAAGCCTTCCTGGCTCACCGGGCTACTGGCATCTTTGCCTGGCCATCAGCTGCAACACCTGGTCTACCTCTGTGTCTTTCTGTAACCAATAAAGTTGTGGTTCCTCAGCCCTGCCATTGCTGAAATTCCTTCCGGTTGTGCTGGGTTAATTAGGGTATCAACACGCCTTGTTAATTGAGGACCATGTACTAAAAGAGACACATTTTATGAAAAATATAATAAGTCTTGCACTCCGTTCCAATGTTGGAAAATAATATGATTAGCAATATATTCTTGGAACTGTGCAATACTTTGGTCTTTATAAAAAAAAAATACCTTTTCAACACTGTCCAACCATTTGCACATAATCTAGATAGTAGAAGATCTCGTTGCATCATGGATCACACTGTACTGACAAATGAAGAAAACATGTTAATAACTATACACAAAGCATCTAACCTTTCATTAAAACAAATAGTGTAGCTCTCCATGAAGGAAAGCCTTCTAGACAAATAGCAAATGAGCTGTTCTGCTTTCTAATGAGAGATCGCCAATGGACAAGCCCAGTTTTTCCAGAATCCTATCAGTAGTAGGGTGACTTTTCCTGCCCTTATTGCTTGTATATCTACTGAGATACCACACATTCCGTAGTGACACCTGCAATGTAATTGCTTAAGAAATGTAGCCTTAATCAATGAAAGACAAATATTTTAAATAAGTAAAAAATCGAATATGCAAATTAGCACAAGAAAGTGACAAATCTATGCAGTTTGGCATTATCAAATCAAAATGTATGCTTGCTTGATGAGAAGAGAAGAGCGCTGTTTCAATTTCTCTTGGAGAGGATGCAATACAATTACAATTTGAAAAATCTTGGCAATAATACTGCACGTTTTAAATTACTTTTGCTGTCTGATGTCACAATGGCAGATGTTATAGAACTTCTTTGGTTGAGATTCTAATCCGAAAATGGGGTTGTAATTTTTTTTCTAGATTTAATTGGGTTCATTTTGATTATTTATTAGATTTTTTAATTATGTTTTTAATTCTAGTGAGTTATTTATCAAAGGTTTATTAGCGTTACATGTGTTATTTGGATTTTCCTTTCTTTTTCATTGTGGCATTACCTGTTTGACAGTTAGTATATAATGGGGATGATTATGTTCAATTGCGAAATGATATACATGATCATTCATTTCAAATGCTTCAATAATTAGTTTTGGTATCTGCACTTATTGAAGCAATCACAGCTGTATCCTTTCCTCTATGCAACTTGTCTGCCATCTTGTGCACCTTCTTGCTTGCCCTCAACACCAGCGGGTACTCACGTTTGAAAATGCAACTCAGATTGAGTTTTTTTCATTTTGTTTCATTGGTGGCCCTTTAGCAACTTTAGCACCACCTAAGAAGCAAATGAATTGGTATTGACTGTTTAGAGAAAGGGGTGTGAAGAGGGCCTGGTGGCTATTGTGTAGGCAGAAAAAATTAGCAGCTGTCCGCAAGAAGCTTCGTTTCGTTCACATGTGGTGTGTGAGACCACATCATTTTGGATCATAGTCTTGCTAAGTAAACTGATAGGTACTGTGGATCTGAAAAAACATACAATGCGATTTCAAAAAAGCTAATAATGCCTGGTCGGTAGATCCAAGTGTGCCCTGCCGATATTCCCTGTTCTGCTGATACCTGCATCTGGTGCAAGGTCTCCACTGAACTCTGGGCTGTAGAGGAGGGAGAAAGGTGAAGAAGAAAATCACACTGGTTCCATTTGAACCTAATTGAAAACACTAACATTGGGCAATTGACATTATGCGCTGCTTTGACAATGGAGTATTTCAGCACAGTTTCCTGGCTTTATTTGCCCCGGTTGATTCTCTTAGCACCTGGGCTGTTCCAAATCTTCCCGTCTCCCTCACTTTATCCATCACTCATCTTCTCCTCTGGATCCAGTTCCAGCAGGTGCTTCTAAATATCCCTATACAGTCCTTGCAATCCCTGCTGATGCAGGTGTTGTTTCATGCACTGATGCTCTCTCAATTCAAGCCTTCCTGGCGCCCTGGGCTACTGGCATCTTTGCCTGGCCCTCAGCTGCAACACCTTGTCTACCTCTGTGTCTTTCTGGAACCAATAAAGTTGTGGTTCCTCAGCCCTGCCATTGCTGAAATTCCTTCCAGTTGTACTGGGTTAATTAGGGTATCAAGAAGTCTTGTTCATTGATGGCCATGTACTAAAAGAGACACCTTTTGTGAAAAATATAATAATTCTTGCACTTGGTTCCAATTTTGTAAAAAAATATGATTAGCAATATATTCTTGGAACTGTGCAATACTTTGGTCTTTATAAAAAAAAATTGACCATTTCAACACTGTCCAACCATTTTCACATAATCCAGATAGTAGATGAGCTCCTTGCATCATAGATCACACTGTACTGACAAACTAACAAAACATGTTAATAACTATATGCAAACCATCAAACCTTTCATTAAAACAAATAGTGTAGCTCTCCATGAAGGAAAGCCTTCTAGACAAATAGCAAATGAGCTGTTTTGCTTGGTAATCAGACATTGCTAATGGACAAGCCCAGTTTTTCCAGAATCCTATCAGTTTTAGGGTGACTTTTCCTGCCCTTATTCCTTCTATATTTATTTAGATACCACGCATTCCGTAGTGACACCTGCAAAGTAATTTGCTTAAGAAATGTAGCCTTAATCAATGAAAGACAAATATTTTAAATAAGTAAAAAATTGAATATGCAAATTAGCACAAGGAAGTGACACAATCTATGCAGTTTGACATTATCAAATCAAACTGTATGCGTGCTTGATGAGAAGAGAAGAGCGCTGTTTCAATTTCTCCTGGAGAGGATGCAATACAATTACAATTTGAAAAATCTTGGCAATAATACTGCACGTTTTAAATTACTTTTGCTGTCTGATGTCACAATGGCAGATATTATAAAACTTCTTTGGTTGAGATTCTAATCCGAAAATGGGGTTGTAATTGTTTTTTTTAGATTTAATTGGGTTCATTTTGATTATTTATTTGATTTTTTAATTATGTTTTTAATTCTAGTGAGTTATTTATCCAAGGTTTATTAGCGTTAGAGGTGTTATTTGGATTTTCCTTTGTTTTTCATTGTGGCATTACCTGTTTCACAGTTAGTATATAATGGGGATGATTATGTTTAATTGCGAAATGATATACATGATCATTCATTTCAAATGTTTCAATAATTAGTTTTGGTATGTGCACTTATTGAAGCAATAACAGCGTTATCTCTTCCTCTATGCAACTTGTCTGCCATCTTGTGCACCTTCTGGCTTGCCCTCAACACCAGCGGGTACTCACGCTTGAAAATGCAACTCAGATTGAGTTTTTTTCATTTTGTTTCATTGGTGGCACTTTAGCAACTTCAGCTCCACCTAAGGAGCACATTAATTGGTATTGATTGTTTAGAGAAAAGGGTGTGAAGAGGGCCTGGTGGCTATTGTGTAGGCAGAAAAAATTAGCAGCTGTCCGCAAGAACCTTTTTTTGGTTCACATGTGGTGTGTGAGAGCACATCGTTTTGGATCATGGTCTTGCTAAGTAAACTGATAGGTACTGTGGATCTGAAAAAACATACATTGCGATTTCAAAAAGGCTAATAATGCCTGGTCGGTAAATCCAAGTGTGCCCTGCCCGTATTCCCTGTTCTGCTGATACCTGCATCTGGTGCAAGGTCCCCACTGAACTCTGGGCTGTAGAGGAGGGAGAATCAAAGCTGAAGAAGAAAATCACACTGGTTCCATTTGAACCTAAGTGACAACACTAACATTGGGCAATTGACATTATGCACTGCTTTGGCAATGGAGTATTTCAGCACAGTTTCCTGGCTTTATTTGCCCCGGTTGATTCTTGTAGCACCTGGGCTGTTCCAAATCTTCCCGTCTCCCTCACTTTCTCCATCACTCATCTTCTCCTCTGGATCCAGTTCCAGCAGGTGCTTCTAAATATCCCTATACAGTCCTTGCAATCCCTGCTGATGCAGGTGTTGTTTCATGCACTGATGCTCCCTCAATTCAAGCCTTCCTGGCTTCCTGAGCTACTGTCATCTTCCCCTGGCCCTCAGCTGCCACACCTGGTCTACCTCTGTGTCTTTCTGGAACCGATAAAGTCCTGGTGCCTCAGCCCTGCCATTGCTGAAATTCCTTCCAGTTGTGCTGGGTTAATTAGGGTATCAACACGTCTTGTTAATTGATGACCATGCACTAAAAGAGACACATTTTATGATAAATATAATAATTCTTGCACTCCGTTCCAATTTTGGAAAAAAATATGATTAGCAATATATTCTTGGAACTGTGCAATACTTTGGTCTTTATAAAAAAGAATTACCTTTTCAACACTGTCCAACCATTTTCACATAATCTAGATAGTAGATGAGCTCCTTGCATCATGGATCACACTGTACTGACAAATAAATAAAACATGTTAATAACTATACACAAACCATCAAACCTTTCATTAAAACAAATAGTGTAGCTCTCCATGAAGGAAAGCCTTCTAGACAAATAGCAAATGAGCTGTTCTGCTTCGTAATAAGAAATCTCCAATGGACAAGCCCAGTTTTTCCAGAATCCTATCAGTAGTAGGGTGACTTTTCCTGCCCTTATTGCTTGTATATGTATTGAGATACCACGCATTCCGTAGTGACACCTGCAAAGTAATTTGCTTAAGAAATGTAGCCTTAATCAATGAAAGACAAATATTTTAAATAAGTAAAAAATTGAATATGCAAATTAGCACAAGGAAGTGACAAAATCTATGCAGTTTGACATTATCAAATCAAACTGTATGCTTGCTTGATGAGAAGAGAAGAGTGCTGTTTCAATTTCTCTTGGAGAGGATGCAATACAATTACAATTTGAAAAATATTGGCAATAATACTGCACGTTTTAAATTACTTTTGCTGTCTGATGTTACAATGGCAGATATTATAGAACTTCTTTGGTTGGGATTCTAATCCGAAAATGGGGTTGTAATTGTTTTTTCTAGATTTAATTCGGTTCATTTTGATTATTTATTAGATTTTTTAATTATGTTTTTAATTCTAGTGAGTTATTTATCCAAGGTTTATTAGCGTTAGAGGTGTTATTTGGATTTTCCTTTGTTTTTCATTGTGGCATTACCTGTTTGACAGTTAGTATATAATGGGGATGATTATGTTTAACTGCGAAATGATATACATGATCATTCATTTCAAATGTTTCAATAATTAGTTTTGGTATATGCACTTATTGAAGCAATCACAGCTGTATCCCTTCCTCTATGCAACTTATCTGCCATCATGTGCACCTTCTGGCTTGCGGGTACTCACGTTTGAAAATGCAACTCAGATTGAGTTTTTTTCATTTTGTTTCATTGGTGGCCCTTTAGCAACTTTAGCACCACCTAAGAAGCACATGAATGTGCATTGACTGTTTAGAGAAAGGGCTGGGAAGAGGGCCTGGTGGCTATTGTGTAGGCAGAAAAAATTATCAGCTGTCCGAAAGAAGCTTCGTTTCGTTCGAATGTGGTGTGTGGGACCAGATCGTTTTGGATCATAGTCTTGCTAAGTAAACTGATAGGTACTGTGGATCTGAAAAAACATACAATGCGATTTCAAAAAAGCTAATAATGCCTGGTCGGTAGATCCAAGTGTGCCCTGCCCGTATTCCCTGTTCTGCTGATACCTGCATTTGGTGCAAGGTCCCCACTGAACTCTGGGCTGGTGAGGAGGGAGAATCAAAGGTGAAGAAGAAAATCACACTGGTTCCATTTGAACCTAATTGAAAACACTAACATTGGGCAATTCACATTATGCGCTGCTTTGGAAATGGAGTATTTCAGCACAGTTTCCTGGCTTTATTTGCCCTGGTTGATTCTCGTAGCACCTGGGCTGTTCCAAATCTTCCCGTCTCCCTCACTTTCTCCATCACTCATCTTATGCTCTGGATCCAGCTCCGGCAGGTGCTTCTAAATATCCCTATACAGTCCTTGCAATCCCTGCAGATGCAGGTGTTGTTTCATGCACTGATGCTCCCTCAATTCAAGCCTTCCTGGCTTCCTGAGCTACTGTCATCTTCCCCTGGCCCTCAGCTGCAACACCTGGTCTACCTCTGTGTCTTTCTGGAACCGATAAAGTCCTGGTTCCTCAGCCCTGCCATTGCTGAAATGCCTTCCAGTTGTGCTGTGTTAATTAGGGTATCAACACGTCTTGTTAATTGATGACCATGCACTAAAAGAGACACATTTTATGAAAAATATAATAATTCTTGCACTCCGTTCCAATTTTGGAAAAAAATATGATTAGCAATATATTCTTGGAACTGTGCAATGCTTTGGTCTTTATAAAAAAAATTACCTTTTCAACACTGTCCAACCATTTTCACATAATCTAGATAGTAGATGAGCTCCTTCCATCATGGATCACACTGTACTGACAAATAAAGAAAACATGTTAATAACTATATGCAAAGCATCAAACCTTTCATTAAAACAAATAGTGTAGCTCTCCATGAAGGAAAGCCTTCTAAACAAATAGCAAATGAGCTGTTCTGCTTTGTAATGAGAGATTGCTAATGGACAAGCCCAGTTTTTCCAGAATCCTAAAAGTAGTATAGTGACTTTTCCTGCCCTTATTCCTTCTATATCTATATAGATACCACGCATTCCGTAGTGACACCTGCAAAGTAATTTGCTTAAGAAATGTAGCCTTAATCAATGAAAGACAAATATTTTAAATAAGTAAAAAATTGAATATGCAAATTAGCACAAGGAAGTGACACAATCTATGCAGTTTGACATTATCAAATCAAACTGTATGCTTGCTTGATGAGAAGAGTGCTGTTTCAATTTCTCCTGGAGATGATGCAATACAATTACAATTTGAAAAATCTTGGCAATAATACTGCACGTTTTAAATTACTTTTGCTGTCTGATGTCACAATGGCAGATATTATAGAACTTCTTTGGTTGAGATTCTAATCCGAAAATGGGGTTGTAATTGTTTTTTTCTAGATTTAATTGGGTTCATTTTGATTATTTATTTGATTTTTTAATTATGTTTTTAATTCTAGTGAGTTATTTATCCAAGGTTTATTAGCGTTAGAGGTGTTATTTGGATTTTCCTTTGTTTTTCATTGTGGCATTACCTGTTTCACAGTTAGTATATATATAATGGGGATGGTTATGTTTAATTGCGAAATGATATACATGATCATTCATTTCAAATGTTTCAATAATTAGTTTT
Organism: Ambystoma mexicanum; assembly: GCF_040938575.1. NCBI lineage: Eukaryota > Metazoa > Chordata > Amphibia > Caudata > Ambystomatidae > Ambystoma > Ambystoma mexicanum. Next base: position 571,770,403 of record NC_090931.1, on the reverse strand, counting down.
GGTATATGCACTTATTGAAGCAATCACAGCTGTATCCCTTCCTCTATGCAACTTGTCTGCCATCTTGTGCACCTTCTGGCTTGCCATTAACACCAGCGGGTACTCACGCTTGAAAATGCAACTCAGATTGAGTTTCTTTCATTTTGTTTCATTGGTGCCACTTTAGCAACTTTAGGACCACCTAAGAAGCACATGAATTGGTATTGACTGTTTAGAGAAAAGGGTGTGAAGAGGGCCTGGTGGCTATTGTGTAGGTAGAAAAAATTATCAGCTGTCCGCAAGAAGCTACATTTGGTTCACATGTGGTGTGTGAGAGCACATCGTTTTGGATCATAGTCTTGCTAAGTAAAATGATAGGTACTGTGGATCTGAAAAAACATACAATGCGATTTCAAAAAGGCTAATAATGCATGGTCGGTAGATCCAAGTGTGCCCTGCCCTTTTTCCCTGTTCTGCTGATACCTGCATCTGGTGCAAAGTCCCCACTGAACTCTGGGCTGTAGAGGAGGGAGAATCAAAGGTGAAGAAGAAAATCACACTGGTTCCATTTGAACCTAATTGACAACGCTAACATTGGGCAATTGACATTATGCGCTGCTTTTGCAATGGAGTATTTCAGCACAGTTTCCTGGCTTTATTTGCCCCGGTTGATTCTCGTAGCACCTGGGCTGGTCCAAATCTTCCCGTCTCCCTCACTTTCTCCATCACTCATCTTCTGCTCTGGATCCAGCTCCGGCAGTGCTTCTAAACATCCCTATACAGTCCTTGCAATCCCTGCCGATGCAGGTGTTGTTTCATGCACTGATGCTCCCTCAATTCAAGCCTTCCTGGCTTGCTGAGCTACTGTCATCTTCCCCTGGCCCTCAGCTGCCACACCTGGTCTACCTCTGTGTCTTTCTGGAACCGATAAAGTCCTGGTTCCTCAGCCCTGCCATTGCTGAAATTCCTTCCAGTTGTACTGGGTTAATTAGGGTATCAAGAAGTCTTGTTAATTGATGGCCATGCACTAAAAGAGACACCTTTTATGAAAAATATAATGATTCTTGCACTCGGTTCCAATTTTGTAAAAAAATATGATTAGCAATATATTCTTGCAACTGTGCAATACTTTGGTCTTTATAAAAAAAAAATTGACCATTTCAACCCTGTCCAACCATTTTCACATAATCCAGATAGTAGATGAGCTCCTTGCATCATGGATCACACTGCACTGACAAATTAACAAAACATGCTAACAACTATATACAAACCATCAAACCTTTCATTAAAACAAGTAATGTAGCTCTCCATGAAGGAAAGCCTTCTAGACAAATAGCAAATGAGCTGTTTCGGCTTTGTAATCAGAGATTGCCAATGGACAAGCCCAGTTTTTCCAGAATCCTATCAGTAGTAGGGTGACTTTTCCTGCCCTTATTGCTTGTTTATCTACTGAGATACCACGCATTCCGTAGTGACACCTGCAAAGTAATTTGCTTAAGAAATGTAGCCTTAATCAATGAAAGACAAATATTTTAAATAAGTAAAAAATCGAATATGCAAATTAGCACAAGGAAGTGACAAATTGATGCAGTTTGACATTATCAAATCAAAATGTATGCTTGCTTGATGAGAAGAGAAGGGCACTGTTTCAATTTCTCTTGGAGAGGATGCAATACAATTACAATTTGAAAAATCTTTGCAATAATACTGCACCTTTTAAATTACTTTTGCTGTCTGATGTCACAATGGCAGATGTTCTAGAACTTCTTTGGTTGAGATTCTAATCCGAAAATGGGGTTGTAGTTTTTTTTTCTAGATTTAATTGGGTTCATTTTGATTATTTATTAGATTTTTTAATTATGTTTTTAATTCTAGTGAGTTATTTATCAAAGGTTTATTAGCGTTACATGTGTTATTTTTATTTTCCTTTGTTTTTCATTGTGGCATTACCTGTTTGACAGTAAGGGGCCGATTCATGGAACAAACGTGCGCCGAAAATCTTCGCGCAAGCGTGCGATTCATGTAAGTCCCTGCGCGTGTACACCCCGGGATGTGCGCCAAACCCGTGCATGGCGCACAAGTCACTGCAACATCCCGAAAGGCGTGCGCAACGCGCACAGTGAAAGCGCACAACCTCGGCGCATATACCAGAAAGTGGGCGGGACATGGGGCGTAACGCGCGGAATGGGGAACAACGCGCGAAAATAAGGGCATAACTGGGGATGTACTGCAGGGAAGCAGACGGAACGCCCACACGCACTCGAACCACACATATTCATGGAATCGAATAGGGCAAAGCCACGCACAGCCAAAGACACGCACAAGCCGAAACACGTCCGCCACACGAAGGCAGGCAGTAGCGTCCCTGCGCATTACAAAAGTGGCAACATACAGCAATTGGGCCTGGGGGAGCGGGCTACGTGTACTTCAGGGGTTCGCGTGAAGTTTCTCATGCGATCGGGCCTGGGGGAGCGGGCTACGTGTATTTCAGGGGTTCGCGTGAAGTTTTTCACGCGATCGGGCCTGGGGGAGCGGGCTACGTGTACTTCAGGGGTTCGCGTGAAGTTTCTCACGCGATCGGGCCTGGGGGAGCGGGCTACGTGTATTTCAGGGGTTCGCGTGAAGTTTCTCATGCGATCGGGCCTGGGGGAGCGGGCTATGTGTATTTCAGGGGTTCGCTTCACGCGATCGAGCCTGGGGGGGAGCGGGGTACCACTCACCGTCTGCCTTGCGTGTAGAAGAACGCGTAGCCAACACCCGCTGTGAAGTAATAGCGTGTGAACCCCAACGGATGGAAAACACACACACCGCACGAAAAGCACGTACAGAGCAGTTCAAAGGCACGCGGGATCTCCAACCCCTGCCAGGGCAACGCCCATGTGCGAAACGTCACAGACGCGCTTACGCTGTAAGGGCCTTTGGTCCAATGAAATTGCGTACGCGTGCTTACGCGCTTACGCGCTAAGGGCCTTTCCTCGAATATCACGCTAACGTGCAGGATTTTCACGTGCCAAATCACTCCGTATCAAGCTGGCCACGCGAAAACACACCGAAGACCACGCTCCTGCCCAGAAGGCCGAATTACTGCCCCCCAGTGCCCCGAGCAGCCTCCCACGTGCCATCTGCTGCTGCCTGCCTGCCTGCCTGCTGCCACCGTGCCCTGCCATTTGGTGCCTGCACATCAGCCATCTGCAGGGGTCCAGTTGCTGTGTCCACCCCTGCTGGAACAGAAGACTCCCGACTCGGATAACATCGCTCCACAGCCCAGCCCCAGGACCCAGTTGCCCACCCACTCCTGCCCCTGGGGTTGCCATGTCGGGCACATCAACATCTGGCACCAGTGGCAACCCCCGGCCCGAGGGGCAGAGGGGCACCAGCTTCACTGCCACCGAAGTTGGTGTCCTGGTGGAGCAAGTCCTGGGGCAGTATGATGCCCTCTTCGGATCGTCCCTCGCCAACAAGGAAGGACGGGAGAGGCTCTGGGCCGACTGTGTGGTTGCCATCAATGCAGAGGGGGTGGCAACCCGCACCATCCAGAAGGTCAAGAAGCGCTGGGAGGACTTGAGGTCCAGGACCCTCACAAAGGCCCGGCGCCTCATGGAGGGGGGACGGGGCTGCATGAGTTCCATCCAGATGAGGGTCCTGGAACGCGTACACCCAGCGCTCCACGCCCAGGTCCTTAGAGGGAGACCCGTCTGGAGTTGAGCGGTAAGTGGCCAAGCATTGCTGTGTGAGACAGGGCATGTTGCAGTGTGCTGGTTGTCTGATACTTGCCTGTATGTGTGACATAGGCCATGTACGCATGTATGTGTGCAGGGACATCATGGTAATGCATGTGCCACCAGTAATGTGTGAACCGCACGGTTGTTGCATGTGTTTAAATGCAACATGGGGAGCCCTATGCAGATTGTACACATGAGAGCATGGCAGTCTCTGTTCCTGGACATGGGTGGGGGTGAGGGATGGGTGCTGATGCCAGGTACGTATATGGTATGCATGTCTGTGTGCCTGAACTGCGTGTCTGTGACTTGTGAATGCCATGGATGCATGACACATGTCTGTGACAATGTACAGATTCACTGATGCAGCCTAGTCATCCTTGTATCCACTGTGATTGGGGTGTACGGGGCCAGATGGATGTGACTGAGGTGAAGTGTGTGCATGTGATAGGCATGACCCATGATGCATGTGAGTTCCATTACATTGTATGTTTCGAGAGTCCATTGGACATGTATGGAAATGTCCATGGCATGCACCATGACTGTCACTGTGTGTGTTTTGCCTGGACTGACACATGTGTTGTGGAGGGACATGATGGAAGTGTACTTTGACAGTGGCACTCCACTGCTATTGCTTCCTGTCTAGGGGACCATTGTACAGTACCCTGATGCTTGTGTTCTATGTCTCCCTCTACGCAGCGGCTAGTGAAGAAGAAGGCGGAGACGGCGCTGTGGAGCAAGGCGGCAGGGATGCCCCCACGGCTGCAGCAGAAGGGGTGGGTGAGCCCCCACAGGGGCCTTCTACGGCGGAAGACGGAGCCATCCAGGTTGGTGGTTTCCACAGAGGAGCAGGAGGCCGCCACTGAGCCGCACATGGGGCCTGGTGGGGGCATCCCTGCTGGTGAAAGTGGTGCAGTCCAGGGGCAGGAGGCAGCACATGTCACCGTGGAGGGGCCTGTGCATGTCGCTGTCCCTGACCTTGTGGGTGCACCACCATGCACCAGCAGGGATGCCCCGTCCCAGGCCCGTCCGCAGGTAGAGGGGATGTCCATGTCATCTGACTCCCCTCCACCTGCGGACGAGTGGACCCCTGGCCGTATGGAGAAGGTCCTGATTGGGGTCGCGATGCGCACGGCTGTGATTCGTGATGGCGTGCGTGCTTCCCAGGAGGAGCACGCACGTCATCACGAAGAGCACCGTGCTGATATGGCCCAATTGGGATCGTCCATGTTCGGGGGTTTCCTGCATGTGTCGGCCAATCTGGTGGCCCTCTCCTCCTCTGTGGAGACTATACACCAGTCGTTCTCCTTGCCGTCTTCCGGCCCAGATGCCACCAGGGCCCCCTGTGGACCTGCCCTGACCAATGCAGCCAGCTCGGTGGGGATCCCATCCCTGCCACAGTCGGGAGTCGGAGGTCCAGCAGGGGTGGACACCACAGCAACTGTACCCCAGCAGATGGAGGATGTGCCGGCATCATCAGGCAGGGCACGTGCACGACGGCGTCGGTGGATTCCATCAGCCTGGATCCCGTCATGCTGGCAGAGGCAGTTGCGTCGGAGGCAGCAGCAGAGTCAACGTGGGAGGCATCATGGCTCGGGGCCTTCAACATCGGAGGGGCAGGCATCGGCCGGAGGGCAGGAGGACCCAGGACAGGAAGTGTCTTCCGTGTGGCTGCGGTTGGACCAGCAGATAGGTGCGGAGCGGCGGCGGGCGGAAGAGGCGCGGCTCACGATGGTCAGGGCGGAGAACTCCATGCGGAGGGCCCTGAGGGTGGCCGAGTGCCTCGAGGCAATCCGCAGGGGGTTGGAGGAGCAGATGGCGTCGTCCCTGCGGACCCTCGGGGCCATGGAACAGGGCCGCCTCCGGGACATAGACAAGGAGTTTGATGATGCCCTGGCCCGGAACGCCACGGAGTGAGCCGCTGGACTTGCCCGCCGCCTTTGTATATAGTTCTTTAGTTTTAGGTTTCATTTGTTTCTTCTTATGATTTGGAGTCGACGGACACAGCTCCACTTTTTGTATATAGTTGTATTTTAGTTAGGGTTTTTTGTAGGTTTCCTTTGTTCAGTTGGGCTCATGGACCCTTGGATGTTTTGTACATAGTTCTTCATTGGATTGTTTTATTTTTTTATTTTTGATTTATTCTCCATGGAGCAATGGTCTTTGCATTTATTTTTATCTCTCGGATTGATTTTATTTTTAATGTGACTTTGAACAACTTTTTTTTGGATTTGGATTTGTAGTTTTGATTTTTTTGGACGGACATGCAGCTTATCTTTTTTTCATTGCCATTGTAGTTTGTTTCATTTCATTTGCATTCAATTTTTTTTAATACAATTTTGTTTTCATACTTCACTGTGTGGTATCATCTCATTGGTTTCATGCATGTCATGTTGGGTGTTTTCCCATTCATTTGCAACCATTGTGTGTGACGGACATGGGTTCATTTGCTTTATGAACATTGGGGATGTAACATGTAATTTCCATTTCCATGTGGGTGAATGGGTTAGTTGGTAGGGCCTTTTGGCTGTGGAGGCTGACCATAACGCACATGATTGGGGATTGTGAGGACCTGGGTGCAGGGGGACATGAGTGGGGGCCTGGTAGGCTGCCCCTGGATGCTGGGGGGTGGGGGTGGTGGGAGACATGAGTGGGGGCCTGGTGGAGGCTGCCCCTGGTGGCTGGGGGGTGGGGTGATGGGAGACATGAGTGGGGGCCTGGTGGAGGCTGCCCCTGGTGGCTGGGGGGTGGGGGTGGTGGGAGACATGAGCGGGGGCCTGGTAGAGGCTGCCCCTGCACTGCTGGGGGCTGGGGGTGGTGGGAGACATGAGTGGGGGCCTGGTGGAGGGTGCCCCTGCACTGCTGGGGGTTGGGGGTGGTGGGAGACATGAGTGTGGGCCTGGTGGAGGCTGCCCCTGGTGGCTGGGGGGTGGGGGTGGTGGGAGACATGAGTGGGGGTCTGGTGGAGGCTGCCCCTGGTGGCTGGGGGGTGGGGTGGTGGGAGACATGAGTGGGGGCCTGGTGGAGGCTGTCCCTGCACTGCTGGGGTGTGGGGGTGGTGGGAGACATGAGTGTGGGCCTGGTGGAGGCTGCCCTTGGTGGCTGGGGGGTGGGGGTGGTGGGAGACATGAGTGGGGGCCTGGTGGAGGCTGCCCCTGGTGGCTGGGGGGTGGGGGTGGTGGGAGACATGAGTGGGGGCCTGGTGGAGGCTGCCCCTGCACTGCTGGGGGGTGGGGGTGGTGGGAGACATGAGTGTGGGCCTGGTGGAGGCTGCCCCTGGTGGCTGGGGGGTGGGGGTGATGGGAGACATGAGTGGGGGCCTGGTGGAGGCTGCCCCTGCGCTGCTGGGGGGTGGGGGTGGAGGGAGACATGGGTGGGGGCCTGGTGGAGGGTGCCCCACAGTGCTGGGGGGTCGGGGGGGTGGGAGACATGAGTGGGGGCCTGGTGGAGGCTGCCCCTGCACTGCTGGGGGGTCGAGGGGGTGGGAGACATGAGTGGGGGCCTGGTAGAGGGTGCCCCTGCACTGCTGGGGGGTGGGGGTGGTGGGAGACATGAGTTGGACATGTGTGGGGGCCTGGTGGGGGCTGCCCCTGGATGCTGGGGGGTGGGGGTGGTGGGAGACATGAGTGTGGGCCTGGTGGGGGCTGCCCATGGTGGCTGGGGGGTGGGGGTGCTGGGTGACATGAGCAGGTGTGCAGGGTAGTCCCCTGTGGTGTCGGCTGCCTGCAGGGGCCGTGGGGGGTGTACAGGGAATACCTGGGAGCACACAGCCAAATCGCGTGTAGAATTTCCCGCGTACCCTGTCATACACGTACCCAGCCAAATCGCGTGTGGAAATTCCCGTGCACGTACCCGGCCAAATCGCGTGTGGAACTTCCTGCGCACCCCTGAAATACACATACCCCGATGGAATCGCGTGTGGAACTTCCCACGCACCCCTGAAATACACGTACCCTGCTGAAATCGCGTGTGAAACTTGCCCCGCACCCCGAAATACACGTACCCTGCTGAAATCGCATGTGGCACTTCCCGCGCACCCCTGAGATACGCGTACCCTGCTCGCACGGGCCCAATCGCGTGCGGAAATTCCCGCGCACCCCTGAAATGCACGTACCATGCTGAAATCGCGTGTGGAACGTCCCCCGCACCCAGAAATGCACATACCCTGCTGAAATCGCTTGTGGAACTTCCCGCGCACCCCTGAAATGCCCGTACCATGCTGAAATCGCGTGTGGTACGTCGCCCGCACCCAGAAATACACGTACCCTGCTGAAATCGCGTGTGGAACTTCCCGCGCACCCCTGAAATCCATGTACCCTGCCAAATCGCGTGTGAGACTTCCCACGCACCCCTGAGATCCACATACCCAGACAAATCGCGTGTGGATATTCCCGCGCAGGTACCCGGCCAAACCGCGTGTGGAACTTCCCGCGCACCTCTGAAATCCACGTACCCTGCCAAATCGCGTGTGAAACTTCCTGCGCACCCCTGAGATCCACGTACCCAGACAAATCGCGTGTGGAAATTCCCGCGCACCCCTGAGATACGCGTACCCTGCTCGCACAGGCCCAATCGCGTGTGGAAATTCCCGCGCACCCCTGAAATGCACGTAGCATGCTGAAATTGCATGTGGAACGTCCCCCGCACCCAGAAATACAGTACCCTGCTGAAATCGCGTGTGGAACTTCTCGCGCAACCCTGAAATACACGTACCCTGCAGAAATCGCGTGTGGAACTTCCCGCGCACCCCTGAAATACGCATACCATGCTCGCACAGGACCAATCGCGTGAGGTACTTTCTGCGCACCCCAGTGATACACGTAGCCCGCTTGCCGTGCTGGTACAGGGTTAGCGCAGCCCTTTGCGCTGGATTGGGTATATTGATGGCTTTTCCCTGCGCGAGAGGCGTTCTTGGGGGCGTAACTGGCGCTGCTGCAGGGTCGCTGCGCCACTGTGCACCACAGCTGGTTTTGGTGGCTGGAATCCATGAATACGCTGTGCGCGGAAATGGATTTTGGCGCACGCGGCTGGCGCAGGGATTTGCACACGCACACTGTGCGCCTGCGGCGTGCGCCACTTGTGCGCTGAATTCTATGAATTATCCCCTAAGTATAGAATGGGGATGATTATGTTTAATTGCGAAATGATATACATGATCATTCATTTCAAATGTTTCAATAATTAGTTTTGGTATCTGCACTTATTGAAGCAATCACAGCTATATCCTTCCCTCTATGTAACTTGTCTGCCATCTTGTGCACCTTCTTGCTTGCCTTTAACACCAGCGGGTACTCACGTTTGAAAATGCAACTCAGATTGAGTTTTTTTCATTTTGTTTCATTGGTGGCCCTTTAGCAACTTTAGCACCACCTAAGAAGCACATTAATTGGTATTGACTGTTTAGAGAAAGGGGTGTGAAGAGGGCCTGGTGGCTATTGTGTAGGCAGAAAAAATTAGCAGCTGTCCGCAAGAAGCTTCGTTTCGTTCACATGTCGTGTGTGAGACCACATCGTTTTGGATCATAGTCTTGCTAAGTAAACTGTGGATCTGAAAAAACATACAATGCGATTTCAAAAAAGCTAATAATGCCTGGTCTGTAGAGCCAAGTGTGCCCTGCCCGTATTCCCTGTTCTGCTGATACCTGCATCTGGTGCAAGGTCCCCACTGAACTCTGGGCTGGTGAGGAGGGAGAATCAAAGGTGAAGAAGAAAATCACACTGGTTCCATTTGAACCTAATTGAAAACACTAACATTGGGCAATTCACATTATGCGCTGCTTTGGCAATGGAGTATTTCAGCACAGTTTCCTGGCTTTATTTGCCCCGGTTGATTCTCGTAGCACCCGGGCTGTTCCAAATCTTCCCGTCTCCCTCACTTTCTACATCACTCATCTTCTCCTCTGGGTCCAGTTCCAGCAGGTACTTCTAAATATCCCTATACAGTCCTTGCAATCCCTGCTGATGCAGGTGTTGTTTCATGCACTGATGCTCCCTCAATGCAAGCCTTCCTGGCTCCCTGGGCTAGTGGCATCTTTGCCTGGCCCTCAGCTGCAACACCTGGTCTACCTCTGTGTCTTTCTGGAACCAATAAAGTTGTGGTTCCTCAGCCCTGCCATTGCTGAAATTCCTTCCAGTTGTACTGGGTTAATTAGGGTATCAAGAAGTCTTGTTAATTGATGGCCATGCGCTAAAAGAGACACCTTTTATGAAAAATATAACAATTCTTGCATTCGGTTCCAATTTTGTAAAAAAATATGATTAGCAATATATTCTTGGAACTGTGCAATACTTTGGTCTTTATAAAAAAAATGACCATTTCAACCCTGTCCAACCATTTTCACATATCCAGATAGTAGATGAGCTCCTTGCATCATGGATCACACTGCACTGACAAATTACCAAAACATGCTAATAACTATATGCAAAACATCAAACCTTTCATTAAAACAAATAGTGTAGCTCTCCATGAAGGAAAGCATTCTATACAAATAGCAAATGAGCTGTTCTGCTTTGTGATCAGAGATTGCCAATAGAAAAGCCCAGTTTTTCCAGAATCCTATCAGTAGTAGGGTGACTTTTCCTGCCCTTATTCCTTCTACATTTATTGAGATACCACACATTCCGTAGTGACACCTGCAAAGTAATTTGCTTAAGAAATGTAGCCTTAATCAATGAAAGAAAAATATTTTAAATAAGTAAAAAATCGAATATGCAAATTAGCACATGGAAATGACAAATCTATACAGTTTGACATTATCAAATCAAAATGTATGCTTGCTTGATGAGAAGAGAAGAGCGCTGTTTCAATTTCTCTTGGAGAGGATGCAATACAATTACAATTTGAAAAATCTTGGCAATAATACTGCACCTTTTAAATTACTTTTGCTGTCTGATGTCACAATGGCAGATGTTCTAGAACTTCTTTGGTTGAGATTCTAATCCGAAAATGGGGTTGTAGTTTTTTTTCTAGATTTAATTGGGTTCATTTTGATTATCTATTAGATTTTTTAATTATGTTTTTAATTCTAGTGAGTTATTTATCAAAGGTTTATTAGCGTTACATGTGTTATTTTTATTTTCCTTTGTTTTTCATTGTGGCATTACCTGTTTGAAGGTTAGTATAGAATGGGGATGATTATGTTTAATTGCGAAATGATATACATGATCATTCATTTCAAATGTTTCAATAATTACTTTTGGTATCTGCACTTATTGAAGCAATCACAGCTGTATCCTTTCCTCTATGTAACTTGTCTGCCATCTTGTGCACCTTCTTGCTTGCCCTTAACACCAGCGGGTACTCACGTTTGAAGATGCAACTCAGATTGAGTTTTTTTCATTTTGTTTCATTGGTGGCCCTTTAGCAACTTTAGCACCACCTAAGAAGCACATTAATTGGTATTGACTGTTTAGAGAAAGGGGTGTGAAGAGGGCCTGGTGGCTATTGTGTAGGCAGAAAAAATTAGCAGCTGTCCGCAAGAAGCTTCGTTTCGTTCACATGTGGTGTGTGAGACCACATCGTTTTGGATCATAGTCTTGCTAAGTAAACTGATAGGTACTGTGGATCTGAAAAAACATACAATGCGATTTCAAAAAAGCTAATAATGCCTGGTCGGTAGATCCAATTGTGCCCTGCCCGTATTCCCTGTTCTGCTGATACCTGCATCTGGTGCAAGGTCCCCACTGAACTCTGGGCTGGTGAGGAGGGAGAATCAAAGGTGAAGAAGAAAATCACACGGTTCCATTGGAACCTAATTGAAAACACTAACATTGGGCAATTCACATTATGCGCTGCTTTGGCAATGGAGTATTTCATCACAGTTTCCTGGCTTTATTTGCCCCGGTTGATTCTCGTAGCACCCGGGCTGTTCCAAATCTTCCTGTCTCCCTCACTTTCTCCATCACTCATCTTCTGCTCTGGATCCAGCTCCGGCAGGTGCTTCTAAATATCCCTATACAGTCCTTGCAATCCCTGCCGATGCAGGTGTTGTTTCATGCACTGATGCTCTCTCAATTCAAGCCTTCCTGGCTCCCTGGGCTAGTGGCATATTTGCCTGGCCCTCAGCTGCAACACCTGGTCTACCTCTGTCTCTTTCTGGAACCAATAAAGTTGTGGTTCCTCAGCCCTGCCATTGCTGAAATTCCTTCCAGTTGTACTGGGTTAATTAGGGTATCAAGAAGTCTTGTTAATTGATGGCCATGCACTAAAAGAGATACCTTTTATGAAAAATATAATAATTTTTGCACTCGGGTCCCATTTTGTAAAAAAATATGATTAGCAATATATTCTTGGAACTGTGCAATACTTTGGTCTTTATAAAAGAAATTGACCATTTCAACCCTGTCCAACCATTTTCACATAATCCAGATAGTAGATGAGCTCCTTGCATCATGGATCACACTGCACTGACAAATTAACAAAACATGTTAATAACTATATACAAACCATCAAACCTTTCATTAAAACAAATAGTGTAGCTCTCCATGAATGAAAACCTTCTAAACAAATAGCAAATGAGCTGTCCTGCTTTGTAATAAGAGATTGCCAATGGACAAGCCCAGTTTTTCCAGAATCCTATCAGTAGTAGGGTGACTTTTCCTGCCCTTCTTCCTTCTATATTTATTGAGATACCACGCATTCTGTAGTGACACCTGCAAAGTAATTTGCTTAAGAAATGTAGCCTTAATCAATGAAAGACAAATATTTTAAATAAGTAAAAAATCGAATATGCAAATTAGCACAAGGAAGTGACAAATCTATGCAGTTTGACATTATCAAATCAAAATGTATGCTTGCTTGATGAGAAGAGAAGAGCGCTGTTTCAATTTCTCTTGGAGAGGATGCAATACAATTACAATTTGAAAAATCTTGGCAATAATACTGCGCGTTTTAAATTACTTTTGCTGTCTGATGTCACAATGGCAGATGTTATAGAACTTCTTTGGTTGAGATTCTAATCCGAAAATGGGGTTGTATTTTTTTTTCTAGATTTAATTGGGTTCATTTTGATTATTTATTAGATTTTTTAATTATGTTTTTAATTCTACTGAGTTATTTATCAAAGGTTTATTAGCGTTACATGTGTTATTTGGATTTTCTTTTGTTTTTCATTGTGGCATTACCTGTTTGACAGTTAGTATAGAATGGGGATGATTATGTTTAATTGCGAAATGATATACATGATCATTCATTTCAAATGTTTCAATAATTAGTTTTGGTATCTGCACTTATTGAAGCAATCACAGCTGTATCCTTTCCTCTATGTAACTTGTCTGCCATCTTGTGCACCTTCTTGCTTGCCCTCAACACCAGCGCGTACTCACGTTTGAAAATGCAACTCACATTGAGTTTTTTTCATTTTGTTTCATTGGTGGCCCTTTAGCAACTTTAGAACCACCTAAGAAGCACATGAATTTGTATTGACTGTTTAGAGAAAGTTGTGTGAAGAGGGCCTGGTGGCTATTGTGTAGGCAGAAAAAATTAGCAGCTGTCCGCAAGAAGCTTCGTTTCGTTCACATGTGGTGTGTGAGACCACATCGTTTTGGATCATAGTCTTGCTAAGTAAACTGATAGGTACTGTGGATCTGAAAAAACACACAATGCGATTTCAAAAAGGCTAATAATGCCTGGTCGGTAGATCGAAGTGTGCCCTGCCCGTATTGCCTGTTCTGCTGATACCTGCATCTGGTGCAAGGTCCCCACTGAACTCTGGGCTGTAGAGGAGGGAGAATCAAAGCTGAAGAAGAAAATCACACTGGTTCCATTTGAACCTAAGTGACAACATTAACATTGGGCAATTGACATTATGCGCTGCTTTGGCAATGGAGTATTTCAGCACAGTTTCCTGGCTTTATTTGCCCCGATTGATTCCTGTAGCACCTGGGCTGTTCCAAATCTTCCCTTCTCCCCCACTTTCTCCATCACTCATCTTTTCCTCTGGATCCAGTTCCAGCAGGTGCTTCTAAATATCCCTATACAGTCCTTGCAATCCCTGCTGATGCAGGTGTTGTTTCATGCACTGATGCACTCTCAATGCAAGCCTTCCTGGCTCCCTGGGCTAGTGGCATCTTTGCCAGGCCCTCAGCTGCAAAACCTGGTCTACCTCTGTGTCTTTCTGGAACCAATAAAGTTGTGGTTCCTCAGCCCTGCTATTGCTGAAATTCCTTCCAGTTGTTCTGGGTTAATTAGGGTATCAAGAAGTCTTGTTAATTGATGGCCATGCACTAAAACAGACACCTTTTATGAAAAATATAATAATTCTTGCACTCGGTTCCAATTTTGTAAAAAATATGATTAGCAATATATTCTTGGAACCGTGCAATACTTTGGTCTTTATAAAAGAAATTGACCATTTCAACCCTGTCCAACCATTTTCACATAATCCAGATAGTAGATGAGCTCCTTGCATCATGGATTACACTGCACTGACAAATTAACAAAACATGTTAATAACTATATACAAACCATCAAACCTTTCATTAAAACAAATAGTGTAGCTCTCCATGAAGGAAAACCTTCTAGACAAATAGCAAATGAACTGTTCTGCTTTGTAATAAGAGATTGCCAATGGACTAGCCCAGTTTTTCCAGAATCCTATCAGTAGTAGGGTGACTTTTCCTGCCCTTCTTCCTTCTATATTTATTGAGATACCACGCATTCCGTAGTGACACCTGCAAAGTAATTTTCTTAAGAAATGTAGCCTTAATCAATGAAAGACAAATATTTTAAATAAGTAAAAAATCGAATATGCAAATTAGCACAAGGAAGTGACAAATCTATGCAGTTTGACATTATCAAATCAAAATGTATGCTTGCTTGATAAGAAGAGAAGAGCGCTGTTTCAATTTCTCTTGGAGAGGATGCAATACAATTACAATTTGAAAAATCTTGGCAATAATACTGCGCGTTTTAAATTACTTTTGCTGTCTGATGTCACAATGGCAGATGTTATAGAACTTCTTTGGTTGAGAGTCTAATCCGAAAATGGGGTTGTATTTTTTTTTCTAGATTTAATTGGGTTCATTTTGATTATTTATTAGATTTTTTAATTATGTTTTTAATTCTACTGAGTTATTTATCAAAGGTTTATTAGCGTTACATGTGTTATTTGGATTTTCTTTTGTTTTTCATTGTGGCATTACCTGTTTGACAGTTAGTATAGAATGGGGATGATTATGTTTAATTGCGAAATGATATACATGATCATTCATTTCAAATGTTTCAATAATTAGTTTTGGTATCTGCACTTATTGAAGCAATCACAGCTGTATCCTTTCCTCTATGTAACTTGTCTGCCATCTTGTGCACCTTCTTGCTTGCCCTCAACACCAGCGCGTACTCACGTTTGAAAATGCAACTCACATTGAGTTTTTTTCATTTTGTTTCATTGGTGGCCCTTTAGCAACTTTAGAACCACCTAAGAAGCACATGAATTTGTATTGACTGTTTAGAGAAAGGGGTGTGAAGAGGGCCTGGTGGCTATTGTGTAGGCAGAAAAAATTAGCAGCTGTCCGCAAGAAGCTTCGTTTCGTTCACATGTGGTGTGTGAGACCACATCGTTTTGGATCATAGTCTTGCTAAGTAAACTGATAGGTACTGTGGATCTGAAAAAACACACAATGCGATTTCAAAAAGGCTAATAATGCCTGGTCGGTAGATCGAAGTGTGCCCTGCCCGTATTGCCTGTTCTGCTGATACCTGCATCTGGTGCAAGGTCCCCACTGAACTCTGGGCTGTAGAGGAGGGAGAATCAAAGCTGAAGAAGAAAATCACACTGGTTCCATTTGAACCTAAGTGACAACATTAACATTGGGCAATTGACATTATGCGCTGCTTTGGCAATGGAGTATTTCAGCACAGTTTCCTGGCTTTATTTGCCCCGGTTGATTCCTGTAGCACCTGGGCTGTTCCAAATCTTCCCGTCTCCCCCACTTTCTCCATCACTCATCTTTTCCTCTGGATCCAGTTCCAGCAGGTGCTTCTAAATATCCCTATACAGTCCTTGCAATCCCTGCTGATGCAGGTGTTGTTTCATGCACTGATGCACTCTCAATGCAAGCCTTCCTGGCTCCCTGGTCTAGTGGCATCTTTGCCTGGCCCTCAGCTGCAAAACCTGGTCTACCTCTGTGTCTTTCTGGAACCAATAAAGTTGTGGTTCCTCAGCCCTGCCATTGCTGAAATTCCTTCCAGTTGTTCTGGGTTAATTAGGGTATCAAGAAGTCTTGTTAATTGATGGCCATGCACTAAAACAGACACCTTTTATGAAAAATATAATAATTCTTGCACTCGGTTCCAATTTTGTAAAAAATATGATTAGCAATATATTCTTGGAACCGTGCAATACTTTGGTCTTTATAAAAGAAATTGACCATTTCAACCCTGTCCAACCATTTTCACATAATCCAGATAGTAGATGAGCTCCTTGCATCATGGATTACACTGCACTGAAGAATTAACAAAACATGTTAATAACTATATACAAACCATCAAACCTTTCATTAAAACAAATAGTGTAGCTCTCCATGAAGGAAAACCTTCTAGACAAATAGCAAATGAACTGCTCTGCTTTGTAATAAGAGATTGCCAATGGACTAGCCCAGTTTTTCCAGAATCCTATCAGTAGTAGGGTGACTTTTCCTGCCCTTCTTCCTTCTATATTTATTGAGATACCACGCATTCCGTAGTGACACCTGCAAAGTAATTTGCTTAAGAAATGTAGCCTTAATCAATGAAAGACAAATATTTTAAATAAGTAAAAAATCGAATATGCAAATTAGCACAAGGAAGTGACAAATCTATGCAGTTTGACATTATCAAATCAAAATGTATGCTTGCTTGATGAGAAGAGAAGAGCGCTGTTTCAATTTCTCTTGGAGAGGATGCAATACAATTACAATTTGAAAAATCTTGGCAATAATACTGCGCGTTTTAAATTACTTTTGCTGTCTGATGTCACAATGGCAGATGTTATAGAACTTCTTTGGTTGAGATTCTAATCCGAAAATGGGGTTGTATTTTTTTCTAGATTTAATTGGGTTCATTTTGATTATTTATTAGATTTTTTAATTATGTTTTTAATTCTACTGAGTTATTTATCAAAGGTTTATTAGCGTTACATGTGTTATTTGGATTTTCTTTTGTTTTTCATTGTGGCATTACCTGTTTGACAGTTAGTATGGAATGGGGATGATTATGTTTAATTGCGAAATGATATACATGATCATTCATTTCAAATGTTTCAATAATTAGTTTTGGTATCTGCACTTATTGAAGCAATCACAGCTGTATCCTTTCCTCTATGTAACTTGTCTGCCATCTTGTGCACCTTCTTGCTTGCCCTCAACACCAGCGCGTACTCACGTTTGAAAATGCAACTCACATTGAGTTTTTTTCATTTTGTTTCATTGGTGGCCCTTTAGCAACTTTAGAACCACCTAAGAAGCACATGAATTTGTATTGACTGTTTAGAGAAAGGGGTGTGAAGAGGGCCTGGTGGCTATTGTGTAGGCAGACAAAAATTAGCAGCTGTCCGCAAGAAGCTTCGTTTCGTTCACATGTGGTGTGTGAGACCACATCGTTTTGGATCATAGTCTTGCTAAGTAACCTGATAGGTACTGTGGATCTGAAAAAACACACAATGCGATTTCAAAAAGGCTAATAATGCCTGGTCGGTAGATCGAAGTGTGCCCTGCCCGTATTACCTGTTCTGCTGATACCTGCATCCGGTGCAAGGTCCCCACTGAACTCTGGGCTGTAGAGGAGGGAGAATAAAAGCTGAAGAAGAAAATCACACTGGTTCCATTTGAACCTAAGTGACAACATTAACATTGGGCAATTGACATTATCCGCTGCTTTGGCAATGGAGTATTTCAGCACAGTTTCCTGGCTTTATTTGCCCCGGTTGATTCCTGTAGCACCTGGGCTGTTCCAAATCTTCCCGTCTCCCTCACTTTCTCCATCACTCATCTTTTCCTCTGGATCCAGTTCCAGCAGGTGCTTCTAAATATCCCTATACAGTCCTTGCAATCCCTGCTGATGCAGGTGTTGTTTCATGCACTGATGCACTCTCAATGCAAGCCTTCCTGGCTCCCTGGGCTAGTGGCATCTTTGCCTGGCCCTCAGCTGCAACACCTGGTCTACCTATGTGTCTTTCTGGAACCAATAAAGTTGTGGTTCCTCAGCCCTGCCATTGCTGAAATTCCTTCCAGTTGTTCTGGGTTAATTAGGGTATCAAGAAGTCTTGTTAATTGATGGCCATGCACTAAAACAGACACCTTTTATGAAAAATATAATAATTCTTGCACTCCGTTCCAATTTTGGAAAAAAATATGATTAGCAATATATTCTTGGAACTGTGCAATGCTTTGGTCTTTATAAAAAAAATTACCTTTTCAACACTGTCCAACCATTTTCACATAATCTAGATAGTAGATGAGCTCCTTCCATCATGGATCACACTGTACTGACAAATAAAGAAAACATGTTAATAACTATATGCAAAGCATCAAACCTTTCATTAAAACAAATAGTGTAGCTCTCCATGAAGGAAAGCCTTCTAGACAAATAGCAAATGAGCTGGTCTGCTTTGTAACGAGAGATTGCTAATGGACAAGCCCAGTTTTTCCAGAATCCTAAAAGTAGTAGGGTGACTTTTCCTGCCCTTATTCCTTCTATATCTATATAGATACCACGCATTCCGTAGTGACACCTGCAAAGTAATTTGCTTAAGAAATGTAGCCTTAATCAATGAAAGACAAATATTTTAAATAAGTAAAAAATTGAATATGCAAATTAGCACAAGGAAGTGACACAATCTATGCAGTTTGACATTATCAAATCAAACTGTATGCTTGCTTGATGAGAAGAGAAGAGCGCTGTTTCAATTTCTCTTGGAGAGGATGCAATACAATTACAATTTGAAAAATCTTGGCAATAATACTGCACGTTTTAAATTACTTTTGCTGTCTGATGTCACAATGGCAGATATTATAGAACTTCTTTGGTTGAGATTCTAATCCGAAAATGGGGTTGTAATTGTTTTTTTCTAGATTTAATTGGGTTCATTTTGATTATTTATTTGATTTTTTAATTATGTTTTTAATTCTAGTGAGTTATTTATCCAAGGTTTATTAGCGTTAGAGGTGTTATTTGGATTTTCCTTTGTTTTTCATTGTGGCATTACCTGTTTCACAGTTAGTATATATATAATGGGGATGGTTATGTTTAATTGCGAAATGATATACATGATCATTCATTTCAAATGTTTCAATAATTAGTTTTGGTATATGCACTTATTGAAGCAATCACAGCTGTATCCCTTCCTCTATGCAACTTGTCTGCCATCTTGTGCACCTTCTGGCTTGCCATTAACACCAGCGGGTACTCACGCTTGAAAATGCAACTCAGATTGAGTTTCTTTCATTTTGTTTCATTGGTGCCACTTTAGCAACTTTAGGACCACCTAAGAAGCACATGAATTGGTATTGACTGTTTAGAGAAAAGGGTGTGAAGAGGGCCTGGTGGCTATTGTGTAGGTAGAAAAAATTATCAGCTGTCCGCAAGAAGCTACATTTGGTTCACATGTGGTGTGTGAGAGCACATCGTTTTGGATCATAGTCTTGCTAAGTAAAATGATAGGTACTGTGGATCTGAAAAAACATACAATGCGATTTCAAAAAGGCTAATAATGCATGGTCGGTAGATCCAAGTGTGCCCTGCCCTTATTCCCTGTTCTGCTGATACCTGCATCTGGTGCAAAGTCCCCACTGAACTCTGGGCTGTAGAGGAGGGAGAATCAAAGGTGAAGAAGAAAATCACACTGGTTCCATTTGAACCTAATTGACAACGCTAACATTGGGCAATTGACATTATGCGCTGCTTTTGCAATGGAGTATTTCAGCCCAGTTTCCTGGCTTTATTTGCCCCGGTTGATTCTCGTAGCACCTGGGCTGGTCCAAATCTTCCCGTCTCCCTCACTTTCTCCATCACTCATCTTCTGCTCTGGATCCAGCTCCGGCAGTGCTTCTAAACATCCCTATACAGTCCTTGCAATCCCTGCCGATGCAGGTGTTGTTTCATGCACTGATGCTCCCTCAATTCAAGCCTTCCTGGCTTGCTGAGCTACTGTCATCTTCCCCTGGCCCTCAGCTGCCACACCTGGTCTACCTCTGTGTCTTTCTGGAACCGATAAAGTCCTGGTTCCTCAGCCCTGCCATTGCTGAAATTCCTTCCAGTTGTGCTGGGTTAATTAGGGTATCAACACGTCTTGTTAATTGATGACCATGCACTAAAAGAGACACAGTTTATGAAAAATATAATAATTCTTGCACTCCGTTCCAATTTTGGAAAAAAATATGATTGGCAATATATTCTTGGAACGGTGCAATGCTTTGGTCTTTATAAAAAGAAATTACCTTTTCAACACTGTCCAACCATTTTCACATAATCTAGATAGTAGATGAGCTCCTTGCATCATGGATCACACTGCACTGACAAATAAAGAGAACATGTTAATAACTATACACAAAGCATCAAACCTTTCATTAAAACAAATAGTGTAGCTCTCCATGAAGGAAAGCCTTCTAGACAAATAGCAAATGAGCTGTTCTGCTTTGTAATTTGAGATTGCCAATGGACAAGCCCAGTTTTTCCAGAATCCTATCAGTAGTAGGGTGACTTTTCCTGCCCTTATTCCTTCTATATCTATTTAGATACCACACATTCCGTAGTGACACCTGCAAAGTAATTTGCTTAAGAAATGTAGCCTTAATCAATGAAAGACAAATATTTTAAATAAGTAAAAAATCGAATATGCAAATTAGCACAAGGAAGTGACAAATCTATGCAGTTTGACATTATCAAATCAAAATGTATGCTTGCTTGATGAGAAGAGTGCTGTTTCAATTTCTCTTGGAGAGGATGCAATACAATTACAATTTGAAAAATCTTGGCAATAATACTGCACGTTTTAAATTACTTTTGCTGTATGATGTCACAATGGCAGCTATTATAGAACTTCTTTGGTTGAGATTCTAATCCGAAAAATGGGATTGTAATTGTTTTTTCTAGATTTAATTGGGTTCATTTTGATTATTTATTAGATTGTTTAATTATGTTTTTAATTCTAGTGAGTTATTTATCAAAGGTTTATTAGCGTTACATGTGTTATTTGGATTTTCCTTTGTTTTTCATTGTGGCATTACCTGTTTGACAGTTAGTATATAATGGGGATGATTATGTTTAATTGCGAAATGATATACATGATCATTCATTTCAAATGTTTCAATAATTAGTTTTGGTATCTGCACTTATTGAAGCAATCACAGCTGTATCCTTTCCTCTATGCAACTTGTCTGACATCTTGTGCACCTTCTTGCTTGCCCTCAACACCAGCGGGTACTCACGTTTGAAAATGCAACTCAGATTGAGTTTTTTTCATTTTGTTTCATTGGTGGCCCTTTAGCAACTTTAGCACCACCTAAGAAGCACATGAATTGGTATTGACTGTTTAGAGAAGGGGGTGTGAAGAGGGCCTGGTGGCTATTGTGTAGGCAGAAAAAATTAGCAGCTGTCTGCAAAAAGCTTCGTTTCGTTCACATGTGGTGTGTGAGACCACATCGTTTTGGATCATAGTCTTGCTAAGTAAACTGATAGGTACTGTGGATCTGAAAAAACATACAATGCGATTTCAAAAAGGCTAATAATGCCTGGTCGGTAAATCCAAGTGTGCCCTGCCCATATTCCCTGTTCTGCTGATACCTGCATCTGGTGCAAGGTTCCCACTGAACTTTGGGCTGTAGAGGAGGGAGAATCAAAGCTGAAAAAGAAAATCACACTGGCTCCATTTGAACCTAATTGACAACACTAACATTGGGCAATTGACATTATGCGCTGCTTTGGCAATGGAGTATTTCAGCACAGTTTCCTGGCTTTATTTGCCCCGGTTCATTCTTGTAGCACCCGAGCTGTTCCAAATCTCCCCGTCTCCCTCACGTTCTCCATCACTCATCTTCTCCTCTGGATCCAGTTCCAGCAGGTGCTGCTTCTAAATATCCCTATACAGTCCTTGCAATCCCTGCTGATGCAGGTGTTGTTTCATGCACTGATGCTCTCTCAATTCAAGCCTTCCTGGCTCCCTGGGCTACTGGCATCTTATCCTGGCCCTCAGCTGCAACACCTGGTCTACCTCTGTGCCTTTCTGGAACCAATAATTTTGTGGTTCCTCAGCCCTGCCATTGCTGAAATTCCTTCCAGTTGTACTGGGTTAATTAGGGTATCAAGAAGTCTTGTTAATTGATGGCCATGCCCTAAAAGAGACACATTTTATGAAAAATATAATAATTCTTGCACTCGGTTCCAATTTTGTAAAAAAAATATGATTAGCAATATATTCTTGGAACGGTGCAATACTTTGGTCTTTAAAAAAAAAGACCATTTCAACATTGTCCAACCATTTTCACATAATCCAGATAGTAGATGAGCTCCTTGCATCATGAATCACACTGTACTGACAAATTTACAAAACATGTTAATAACTATATGCAAAGCATCAAACCTTTCATTAAAACAGTGTATCTCTCCATGACGGAAAGCCTTCTAGACAAATAGTAAATGAGCTGTTCTGCTTTGTAATCAGAGATTGCTAACAGACAAGCCCAGTTTTTCCAGAATCCTATCAGTAGTAGGGTGACTTTTCCTGCCCTTATACCTTCTATATCTATTTAGATACCACGCATTCCGTAGAGACACCTGCAAAGTAATTTGCTTAAGAAATGTAGCCTTAATCAATGAAAGACAAATATTTTAAATAAGTAAAAAAGTGAATATGCAAATTAGCACAAGGAAATGACACAATCTATGCAGTTTGACATTATCAAATCAAACTGTATGCTTGCTTGATGAGAAGAGAAGAGTGCTGTTTCAAATTCTCTTGGAGAGGATGCAATACAATTACAATTTGTAAAATCTTGGCAATAATACTGCACGTTTTAAATTACTTTTGCTGTCTGATGTCACAATGGCAGATGTTATAGAAATTCTTTGGTTGAGATTCTAATCCAAAAATGGGGTTGTAATTTTCTTTTCTAGATTTAATTGGGTTCATTTTGATTATTTATTAGATTTTTTAATTATGTTTTTAATTCTAGTGAGTTATGTATCAAAGGTTTATTAGCGTTACATGTGTTATTTGGATTTTCCTTTGATTTTCATTGTGGCATTACCTGTTTGACAGTTAGTATATAATGGGGATGATTATGTTTAATTGCGAAATGATATACATGATCATTCATTTCAAATGTTTCAATAATTAGTTTTGGTATATGCACTTATTGAAGCAATCACAGCTGTATCCCTTCCTCTATGCAACTTGTCTGCCATCTTGTGCACCTTCTTGCTTGCCCTCAACACCAGCGGGTACTCACGTTTGAAAATGCAACTCAGATTGAGTTTTTTTCATTTTGTTTCATTGGTGGCCCTTTAGCAACTTTAGCACCACATAAGAAGCACATGAATTGGTTTTGACTATTTAGAGAAAGGGGTGTGAAGAGGGCATGGTGGCTATTGTGTAGGCAGAAAAGATTAGCAGCTGTCCGCAATAAACTTCGTTTCGTTCACATGTGGTGTGTGAGACCACATCGTTTTGGATCATAGTCTTGCTAAGTAAACTGATAGGTACTGTGGATCTGAAAAAACATACAATGCGATTTCAAAAAGGCTAATAATGCCTGGTCGGTAAATCCAAGTGTGCCCTGCCCGTATTCCCTGTTCTGCTGATACCTGCATCTGGTGCAAGGTCCCCACTGTACTCTGGGCTGTAGAGGAGGGAGAATCAAAGGTGAGGAAGAAAATCACACTGGTTCCATTTGAACCTAAGTGACAACACTAACATTGGGCAATTGACATTATGCGCTGCTTTGGCAATGGAGTATTTCAGCACAGTTTCCTGGCTTTATTTGCCCCGGATAATTCTCGTAGCACCTGGTCTGTTCCAAATCTTCCCATCTCCCTCACTTTCTCCATCACTCATCTTCTACTCTTGATCCAGCTCCAGCAGGTGCTTCTAAATATCCCTATACAGTCCTTGCAATCCCTGCTGATGCAGGTGTTGTTTCATGCACTGATGCTCTCTCAATTCAAGCCTTCCTGGCTCCCTGGACTACTGGCATCATCCCCTGGCCCTCAGCTGCAACACCTGGTCTACCTGTGTGTCTTTCTGGAACCGATAAAGTCGTGGTTCCTCAGCCCTGCCATTGCTCAAATTCCTTCCAGTTGTGCTGGGTTAATTATGGTATCAACAAGTCTTGTTAATTGATGACCATGCACTAAAAGAGACACATTTTATGAAAAATATAATAATTCTTGCACTCCGATCCAATTTTGGAAAAAAATATGATTAGCAATATATTCTTGGAACTGCGCAATACTTTGGTTTTTATAAACAAAATTGACCGTTTCAACACTGTCCAACCATTTTCACATAATCCAGACAATAGATGAGCTCCTTGCATCATGGATCACACTGTACTGACAAATAAACAAAACATGTGAATAACTATACACAAAGCATCAAACCTTTCATTAAAACAAATAGGGGTCGATTCATGGAGCAAACCTGCGCCGAAAATCCCAGCGCAAGCAGGCTTAAGGTGGCGCAAGCATGAGAAACCCAGCGCACGCGCACGCGTGCGATTCAAGGAAGACGCTGCGCGTGTTTCCCGCTGTCCGTGCGCCAAATCCTGACATGGTGAACGCGGGCACACACGGCGTGCGCTACGCGCACAGCAAAAGCGCACATAGCGCGGCGCACACAACCAAAGTGTGCGGAACAGTGGACGTAACACCCGGAATGGGGAATAACGCGTGAAAAAGAAGGCGTAACTGGGTAAGTACTGCAGGGAACTACACGAAACACCCACACGCATGCGAACAACCCGTATTCATGGATTCGAATACGGGAAACCCACGCACGGCAAAAGACGCACACAGGCGTCAACGCGTCCGCCACACGAAGGCAGGCGGAAGCGTCCCCGCGCACAGTATAAAAGTGCGCGCAAACAACAAACACGTATATACAGCTACGATGAATGCCCCATTTGTCGCAGCACTGATCGTGGGACACCGCAGGGGGAGGAGAATAGCCAGGGCATGCATTTTCGCACCACGGACAAGCCTTTTTGGGATGCCTGACGACCAGGTCTACGGCAGGTATAGGTTTCCACCCCATATCATCCTAGACCTGGTCAGGGAGTGGGAAGATGACCTTACATCCCCCACCCTTTGCTCCCAAGCATTGAGCCCCTTGGAGAAGGTGCTCAATGTCCTGCATTTTTTGGCCACTGGGTCATTTCAGCGGACTACTGCCATAGTGGGGGGGGGGGGTCTCACAGGCCACTCAGTCACGCTGCCTACACCAGGTACTGGCAATCATGACAGCACACCCCTCAGTCAGCAGGCACATATACATGCCCAGAACACCCGCAGAAAGGCAGGCCGTTGTCCTGGATTTTTTCAGGGTGGCACACTTCCCCAAAGTGCTCGGTGCCATAGATTGCACCCATGTGGCCCTACGTCCACCTAGGGCCACTGAGCACATCTACCGTAACCGCAAGCACTGGCATTCCATCAATGTACAGGTGGTATGCGATGCAAAGGGAATCATCACCTCTGTCTATGCAAACTACCCTGGCTCCACCCATGACAGTTTCATATACAGAATGTCCGCCCTGAGCCGGGCCCTGGAAGCTGGGCAGCATGGCGACACATGGCTCCTAGGTGAGTACAAATGCCCTTGCATATGCATGCATGTCACAGACACACACACAAATACATAAACCCCAATAATCACAACCATTTACACCTCCCCAGGGGACAGTGCCTACCCTCTGAGCAACCACATGATGACGCCAATCCGGAACCCCACCACACCACCCCAGGTAAGATACAACGCCGCCCATATTGCAACCAGGGCCATAGTGGAGCGCACATTCGGAGTGCTCAAGTCACGTTTCCGCTCCCTTGACCGCTCTGGCGGGCAGCTACTCTATGCACCCCCAGTAGTGTGCAGGATCTTTGTGGCAGCATGTGTCCTGCACAATGTTGCAACACGGCAGGGCGTACCGGTGGACATGGTGGTGCCCCCACATCCCCAACCACAGGCACAGGCGCTGCCCATGGGAGGGGACAGGGCACGTGGCGAGGAATCCCGGACCAAGCTTGTGGCCTCATTTTTCACCTAAACTCCCACCCCTGCGGAGTGCACACAGGCCTGGAACATACCAGGTGACAATCGATGATGACAAAGAGACAGTCAACTGTCACAACCCTGCCACCCTGAGATAGTTGCCATGGAAGTGCCACATTGTCTGCATCCCTAGCTACTTAAACACAAGCTATCCTGTGTGACCAAAAGGCACACATATGACATGATATGGCATTTGTAACGTGCCTATACACAAGTATTTCAAGGTGCGATGAGGCAGGGAGGGGGGAACAAGGGAAGACAGACAACGATACTACTAGGCCAGGTGTCATTTAGATTGTGCAAGTGCAGGGGTAGGGGGAAGGGAAAAGTGCAAGGGGAAGGGGAGGGGGGGAGTGCAGTACAGGGTAAGTAGACTAAAAAACAAATAAATAGGCCAGCTGGTGGCAACTGCAAAGGTATATGCAGACAAGTGCTGGGAAGGGGGGGCTGTAGGGATAGAGAGACAGTCCCGCAGTGCAGGGGTTGCCAGGGAGGCAGTGCAAGTGGAGAGTGGCTGGGCCAGGGACCGAGGTCGGTGACAGTGGCCCAGTTGCAGATCCAGTGCAGTTCCAGTGAAAAGTTTTGCAAGGGAGAGGCAGAGAGAAAGCAGAAGCAAAGAGGAAGGTCTTGAGGTGCTTCCGGAACCAGAGATGGTTCTCCTCAAGTTCCAGTGAGGCAGGAAGGCTGTTCCAGAGGGAGGCCCCTGCCGCGGAGAGAGATCTACCCCCAGCTAGTTGCTTTGAGAAGCGGATGACCCTGACATGCAAGGTGTGAATCACACACACCTGCAAAACAGGCCGTGGCCATCACTGTTATGTCACTCAAACCCTCCCAAACCACAACATGACATGGCAAGCAATACCCATACACCAACACAGTATCAATAAGGTACACATTGCCATGTCAAAAATGTACAGTGGCATCAGACAATGATGCCTGACATGGAATCAGATGAAATGACTGACCAACAACCTCTCACCCAAAATAAGTAATTTCCAAATGCATTACAAGAGTTGTAGACGTAACATAACAATGAATGCCTGTCTACATGCACATTGTGCATTGCAAAATCAACACTGCAGCTTCTGTGTGCTGTGTCCAACTCCTGCAACACACGGCTCAGCGCACAGCACAGTGAACAGCCATTGTGTGTGATGCACACCCTGAGCATCACATCTAAGCAACAGACCACATCAAAAAGCAAATTAGGCATGTACAGGATCCATAATTGGTCATAGAACATGTGCTGCAGGGACACAGTGGGCAGCAGAAGGCAAACAGTGTACACGTAGATATGCAAGGGTGGTTGTACATGTAGTGCATCATAGTGCAAGTGTGTGGGTCAGTAAGGACATGCACTCAACATATGCATGTGCAATCAAGTGACCATCAGTGTCCTCTACACATCACATGTGAAAATTCACCATGTGTACACCCCAGCATGTCAAACCACACCTATCCCCTCACACCTGAAAGGTAAACACAACACATGAACAGGCATTGATCAGCAGAACACAACATGTACATAGGATACCACCATTACAATGTCAGGGTTCCCATCACACTGCAGGGCAAGGCAACTATCAACAACAACCCCCCCCCCCCTCCCTCAGATATGACCATGACCCACTGAACAACTGCACCTGGGTCATGGAGCCTTCAACCCTCAATTTCACCTGGCCACAGGATCACCCTTCCCCTTCGTCACCATCTCCCACCTTGTGTGTAAAAAGGTGCCTGCACCCTCAGAGTCCACCCTCATTTGCAAAATCACAAAATCCAAGCCAGAAAAACGAACCAGAACACCCTCCAGTAGATGACCTGATGTAGCAGTACCTCACAAAGGCCAAGTACTACCACAATGATGGAACAACCAAGGTAGCACAGTAAAACAATGTCACAACAGGATGAGAACCATGTGTGGTACATAACATAGAATGATGCACCATGAACATATGTGTACTGTCACAGGTCCCGTGTACAGGCGCGGGAGTGTCACGAAACAACCACCCCCACCGTTTCCCGGGTGCCTGCAAGGTCAAACTCACACAGGCCTCTGAGACCCTGGTGGGGAAGGAGGGTCAGGGATATGCAGTCGGGACAGGTGTTGGCACATTGGACAACTGGAATGAGTGGCAGGAGAGGGGAGGAGGAATGACACATGAAAGTAGGGAATGCACGAAAATGTACTGCCTGCATGAACACATACACAATCCGAACAAACTTGGACATCATTGTCATGGCCTTCTGTAGTCCAGGTTTAGGAGTGGCACGAACCAACCACCCACTCTAGGGTTTTGGCGCCTGCAAATTTGGGGCTTACACAGTCATCCGCAAACCCAGCGGGGAAAGAGGGTTAGGGAACGTTGCTTGGATAGGTACGGGAAGCAGGAACACTGGGTAGAGGGTACAGGGTTTAAAATTGGATAGGACTCCGGGTGATTAGGGGAAAAAAAATACCAAATTGAATTACACATTCATCCATGCATTAGTGCACCCCCCAGCAAGCCTATGCAGAGCAGTTTGAAAAAAAATCAACATGACACTTAGCTCTGGTTTTGAGTGCTGGCCTCCTGCCTGCGCACTCCCAGGTCCGGTTACAGGAGCACTGCAATGCTGCAAAGAGAGCCACAGTCAATAATCTGTACGTGCCCATTACACAAAAACACACCACCAAACATGCCCCATAGCAACAAACTACTCTACAAACAGACAATCTGGTGTAGATGCTTCATACCCATATATAACATTACCCCTGTGATGGGTCATACACAGTCAATGCAGTAAGTCAGCCGCCGGTGGGTGCGTGGCAAATGGAACACCAATGTGTCACAATTCACACAACATGCAATGTTCCCTGGGTAAGCAGACAGACCCATATAGCAAGGCATGACTTCAGAACAAGTTGTGTTCCACCAAGGCCGAAACAAAGTTGGCAGTGCATGCATCAAAATGTACATGGAAATGAAATGCACTGCACCCGAGTATGTCCCTTGCTGTATGTCCCTGTGAGCTGCCCCTTTCCATGTCTCGGAAGGCTACATGGTTGATACAAGTGCCTCAATGGACCTTGGCGTACCGAAGGGTATGTGCCACTGCCCCTGCAGGTATCCCAGACAACCTTACAATCAACAGCCATCAGTCCACCAACACATCTGAGCTGCATTGTGTGCTTCACTACCAATATTCGTCCAAGCTCACCCTCAGGGCTGTGACTAAGCCTGCATGTTCAACTCGCCTGGTGCAAGCTTTGCTGTGTTGTGGCCCCCCTGTGCTGCTCACCTTGCCTGTAGTTCCTTGGAACACGTCAGCAGTTCTAGGATGTAGGTCTGCAATCCATGTGCCTCTGCTTGTGCACACATGTGCAT
This sequence comes from Ambystoma mexicanum, assembly GCF_040938575.1. Taxonomy (NCBI): domain Eukaryota; kingdom Metazoa; phylum Chordata; class Amphibia; order Caudata; family Ambystomatidae; genus Ambystoma; species Ambystoma mexicanum. Next base: position 571,741,097 of record NC_090931.1, on the reverse strand, counting down.
GTGGGCACCAACAAACGTGTCCAGAATTCAGACGTCCAATGGGCCATGTCTGCTGGCAAAGGTGCTCTGGACGCTCATCCCCCTGTAGAAAGGGCATGAAACACATGATTAATGCTTTAAAGTCATCTGTGTGTGTCTCTTCAGGCATCTCATTACTGGACCATGTCAGAGACTTACATCAGAAATCACACCATCAGTCCGTCTTTCACATCAAAAGTGTGGAACACACTATCTACGGCATGAATTGCAACAAGCACGTGTACAGTAAAGATATGAAACATACTACACAATGCATAGCAATGAATGTACACATTAATCATGAAACACCCCATCTAGCAAAAGCTGAACAGTGGACAATAACACCGCAATCATCCCCACTAAGGGTGTCAACACAAGTCACACAGCACCAGACATGCCACAGATATGACAGTCCAAAGCCCTTGTGTAATAGGTTGTCACACCGAACCATCCTTGCGAGCCCATGGATAAGGGAGGCAGGAGTGGCATATGTGAGTCAAGGTCCCCAAGCAGCCACCACATACACAAGACAAGCCTGAAGGGCCCAGCTGGAACAGACAGTGGATGCCTTCAAAAGCCACAAAGCACAGCACCATCACATGAAAGCACAATAGACAAGCAATTTTAAACTATATTAACTAATTACACTAACTATGAAAAAGCAAGTCTGCCGGACGGGTGAGCCTGGTTGCAGAACCTCACGTGATACACGTGCTTCCTCTTGCAAGGTAGCACGTGTAACACGGAGTTCCTCCTGCAAGGCCTGGCTGGACAACCGCTGCACCTCCCAGCAAGCCTGTAGCTCAGCCGAGATGGTATGCTCAAGCTGTGCAAACCTCTCCTCTGCCCGCTGCCTCTGGGACATCATAAGGACATCCAGAGGGGATTTGAGGGAAGCATACTCCTCCCTCAGGGCATCCATGTGCGCCTCTGCGTGAGCAGCAATTGCTTGACGCAGAGACGACATTTCAGCCTGGCGTGCCCTGTCTGAGGCCGCCATGCCCAGCCTGAGCGAGCGGGCCGTGGACCGTGCCGCCTGCTGCTGGAGAAGCACCTGCCTAGCAGGGGGGAGCACAGATCGGGCCACACGCTCCATGCTCTCAGCGATGTTCTCCATTGCTGCCCCCTGCCGTTCTGAATTGGCAGTCATGTCTTGCTCCCACTCAGTATACTGCAGTTGCGCGCAGTGACCGCGTTGCCGGGCTTGACCCCTGCAGGACCCAAGGACCAGGGGTCCTCGCTGTGTTGGCACCGCCCGCGGCTGCACGACTACATGCCCCCATCGACGTGATGTCCCAGGCACATCAGTGACTGGTGTGGAGGGTGACCCTGCATCCCGATCCACCACGGGCGGAGGAACCAAGACTGTCTGATCCCTCAGTGCAGGTGTCGCAGACAGAGGAGTGTCCACATCAGAATCACTCACCCCTGACACATGGACTTGATGCTCATCCAACTCAACATGGACGTCACAGTTGTCATCAAGGCTGGACTCATAGGCAGCCAGAGACAAGATGGACTGAAGCACTTGGGGGTTTTCGTGGCCTACCACCCCACGACCCCCACTTGTGCCGGGTTGATGCAGTGGTAACAACCCTGTGTCTGGCATGACAACACCATCCTCCGCCTCCATTGCGTCATCACCTGAAAAATAGAGAGAAAAAAGGTCACTACACATGTCAGAAGCACACAACACACGCACACACCGACAACAAACGCATCAGGCAGACATGTGACACACAACATATAACCTGGCATGCATGCTGGGTCAACTTTGAATTGCTTCTGTGATCAGACCTGTTGAAAGGTGGCAGTTTCCATGGAAGTGGGTCTATGCAGTGCAGAAAATGTGTACGCCATTCACTACCTACATGTACAAGGACTCCATGGTGTGTGCCAGGAAATGTGAAGGCAGTGCAAGGTCAAATTCAGGCATCACGTGCATTGTGCATTCAATGTGTACCATATCTAGAAGCGAAGCACCCCTCCACCCCAGTACAAAAGCAGGGATGTCTAGCATGGTATCAAAAGGCTGACCATACAGCTGTGTATTGACAGGCACTGTTGACTGGCATCAACAGCTTAATGTGATTCAAGTGACAACACTGCAAATGATGATGGGACAGTAAGCAGGACACACGATGAAAACTCTGGAGTCCGCCCACGTGTGAAGAAGACACAACAACAGTTGGACAGAGTCATTGGCCATTGAACAGGCTGAGGCCTGCGAGCCACACAGATTGTCAGAACCTAAACATGTGTGCAACGCAGTACTGAGCCACAGTTGACATGGGAAGGCTGATGAGATGCCATGCAATGTATGTCACCCAGGACTTGTATTACAGTGATCATCCAGTCAAGGACACATAGGGGCATGTGTGCAATGCACATGGAGCATGAATTGGCACTCATGTCCCTGCGGGACATCTGACCTATGCACAGTACAAGTGAGATACCCTGCATCAAGTACTAAGGCTGTACCACACGGAATATGTCTGGCAGATTCTACGCTGCAAGTTACCATCTACACAGGACACATGAACAGGAAAGTACACATTGGCAAGATTGAAGCAGACCAGTGCAAAGGTGGAACTGGGGTGCAGAGTGGCGGAGGAGGGGCAAGGGAGCATGCCTACATGGAGTCCCTGCATGCAGGCAGAGGAGAGATGCATCACGGAAGCATTGCATTACTTACACATCAGAACCATGTACACGTCACATGTAGTGGCAATCATGCACAACACATCCCACAAGTGAAACACACACGTCCTCACCAAACACGCATCAACACTCACTGGACTGGGCATCAAAGTCCAGCATCTCTCCCACTCCTTCCACCAATTCAGGTGGTATGAACTCCGCAACGTGTGCCTCATGCGCAGTGAGCTCTTCCTCCTCTGGTGCAGGCCCACCGCCAGTCACCAGAGTCAAGTTGTAATTAGAGGCACGCTTAGCCTTAGTGCTGCGTTTGATGTCATTCCAACGCTTTTTGCACTCTTGCGCTGTGCGCACCTCATGGCCGAATGAACTGACATGTTCCGCAACATGCTTCCAGTGGGTGTCACGTTGGGCAGCCTTAGTCTGACTATTGGCACCCACTAGCATGTCACGGTTGTGGCCCCGCACGTAGCCCACGAGGAAGTCCAGTTCCTGCTTGCAGAAAGGCTTCTTCCTCGACGTTCCGGAGGTCGTGGCTGTGTGTGGGGTCCCAGCCTGTGCTGCAGGTGCAACCTTCCTCCTCTTGGACTGTGGCGCAGACCCTGGCTGGCTAATGCCGCCCTGACCAGTATGGCCAGTGGGTTCGGTGGATTGAGCCAATGGAGTGGCAGGTGGAGGGACGACCAAAGGCCTGGCTTGTGTCAGTGGCAGCTGGGTACCCTCTAATGGACCCTGCGCAGCAACATCAGCTGTGGCAGGGTCATTGACCGCAACGGTCCTGGTTGGCAGACTCACAACCGGGGTGTTGTTGGGTGCATCTGCCCCTGAATTTGCCAACACCCGGCTGTTCGGGGCAGCAGATGACATAACTGCCCCAGGGACACGTGACTTGGTCTGAGCAGCCCGGCCTGCCCCTATGGTTTCCCTCCTGGCCTGTTGGAAATCTACCAAGGGCTCCTCAAGTGCCAACGCAGCCTGTGCTGGCAGACCCTGAGCCTGGGTGGCGGTGTCCAGCGCTGCACCTGCAGCTACCACTACCCTTGGGCCCGTGGCAGTCGATGGAACGGACTGCCGGGTCACACGGGCGCCAGTGCCAGATGCAGAAGCTGCATCCCCCGGAACCACAGGGGGTGGTGGCATGACTGCACCGACACATGGCACAACATTGTGCTCAAGTGGCGCACCCCTGCCTCTTCCCCCTCTGTGGCCGCCCTGGACACCCTGGAGTCCCCCTACTCCCTGGTCACCACGGCCACGTCCCCGACCACGCCCGCCACGAGGAGTACGCCCAGCTGAGGCGCCCCTCACCTTTGGTGTCCTCCCAACCATGGCACAGATGTAGTAATGCCGGCACAGATGGAGTAGTGCCAATGGGAGGTGTACACTACAATTGACCTGGGCAATTGGGGTGAAGGGGGTGGGAAGCAAGATGTTAACAGCCCCCCTGCACCTGCAAGGCTGTATGTGACCCCGGTGATGTAGTGACGGGTCACGCAACGCTCAGGCACCCCGAAACTGCAGTAAAACCGTGCACGCAACCCTGCAGCCTACGTGCGTGGATTCAACCTCCCGCAGTACGCGGTGGCACCCAGTAACACGAATAACGCGTACGCGTGGGACACGCAGGCTACTATTACATCGAAAATGGGTGCAATACACAGAGGGACCCGCAGTGGGAAAAAGAGCGTGTGCGACTCACCGTCTGACTAGCGCGATGCAGAAAAACACGCGTAGCCAATACCCCCGCCAAAAGAAGAGATACGTCCTTGATAGCTGTGAAGTTGTGATGGCGCGCGAAACAACAGGAAGCAGCAACAGACGTCGGTCTCCACGAAAGGCACGTACAGCGAACTGCTGGCCCCGCTCACCTTTAACCCGTGCTGAGGGAAACGCCCGCGCGCGGTGTTAGGCAGAAACCTGTGCAGTTCCCTTGGGGAACACTGCAAAAGATTTAAGACTACAGGTATAGCAGTACACCCACTTGGTAGCAGTCTGCACCACCCAGATTTACCTGGTAGCTGTGGCTGAGCAGTCAGACTTCCCTCAAGAAGAGTTAGGCAGTATGCAAAGTATACACAATATGTACTCAGACACAATAGCACAAGCAAACACTGACCAGAGCTGGGTTTCAAAAGTATATAGTTATTTATTTTCAAGAACACATAAGTTGAAGACACTCTAGCAAAGTATAGTAAAAACACTTCAAACACAGTTATAATGAAAGCAGTTTCCACCCTTACTCCTATCTAGCCAACTCTAAGTTAACACCACATAATTAAAACAGAGGTGAGTGCTTAACGTTAGATGACACTCTATTAGGTTCAAGGAAGGGATAAAAAGGAACAAAAATAGGTTAAACACACCACTCTAAGGTCCAGAACACTTGCAATAGGCTCAAAGAAGTACAAAGTCACAGGTGAGCAAAAGTCACTAGGCAGGGCCCACTCTTAGAGTAGCCGGAGCGAAAATGTGCCCAAGATCACACTGTTAGTAGAGATTCAGAGTCTTGCAAAGAGTTAGAAAGAGTTTAGAGTGGCTTAGAAAGTTTAGCCAGGGTGTCCCAGGCACTCCCAGGTTCGAAAGCCGGGGGCTAAATCTACCCCGTACAGTCGGTGGCAAGGGAAGCCAGGCGGAACACGGTACCTTAAGCGGAAAGGGTCCTCCAGCGGTGGCAGTTGTTCCAGGCAGTGGCAGCAAGGCTCGACGTCGGTCAGGGGAGAAGAAGTTCTCGCTGAAGAGCAGAAGAAGAAGGTCGTAGCACTGCCCAGGAAGAAACCAGCCGCGGAGTCCTCCGGTTAAAGGGTTGTACCGACTTTCGCGGTTGGGGTAAAAGTGGTGGGGTTCCGGTTGCCGGGGTGCTTGGAACTGGCAAGGCGGCCACGAGATACCTCGAGAAGCGAAAAGAAGGCGAAAACTGGTTGTCCCCACCAGTCAAGGGAAGGAGCCACTCCGTTAAGAGTTCTCCTCGGTCGTCGGGAAAAAGTGGTGCAACGGTTCAGCAGGGCTCCACCGGGTGGTGTCGTCGAAGCAGGTCGGCTCAGCTCTTCCCTCGTCGGATTCTTGGTCCTGTGGCGACTTCTGAAGTTCCAGTCCCCAAAGCCCTGCTTTTATGCAGCAAACCCCCATTCACCCAGCCTAGCTGTCACTCAAACATGCTAAGTGGTGAGCCGGCCGGCTCACCACTTGGGCCAATCAGGACGGAGTGCGACTTGAGTTACCAAGGTAACTCAGTCCAGGGTGCCTAAATCCCCCTCCACCCCTCCTAAGTACCCCAGACAGAGTGGCACCACTTTGGAGGGCTTCTGTGGAGAAGCCCGCCAAAAGTGGAACAAAGGGCTCCACTTTGGGTCAGAGTTACAGAGGCGAACGCCAACGCCATTTTAGAATCAAGTTTTGGCAAAAAGTCCCAACCGGAGTTATAATAATAAATATATAATCCGGCGGTATGTTTAAGGCTACCGTAAATAAATAATTAAATGTGTTAGCCTAAAACAATGGGAAATCCCATAGGAAAATATTCGCGGTCGAATATAAAACGTAGTTTCCACTGCCACCAGCCAAAACTCGATCAGGGGGGACGGAGACGTGCCCCCTCGACTAACAGACCCTGGGGCAATCGAATTGCCCCAGCCAGTACGTCCACAATATGATGGTTTGTACTGGTTCTGTTCAGGATTCAAGACTAGCAAAGTCTTTGGTGACTTTACATGCCCTGGGAGACAGTAGTCAGTCCCAGGGTATGGAGTCTATGTTGGGGAGTCCCTAGGACACCCCTGGGTCACGGCACAGAGGGTGCTGTGTAACCCACATCACAAAAATACATGAGGCCCTATGGAGTAAAAGACCCCATAGCCCATTCAACACAAGGTTTAACCAAGAAAACACACTTCAACATGTCCAAGAGTGAGGGTAAAAGAGTCTCACTCTTGGCAGGAGAAAAAAAAGAAACCCCAGAAATCCAGCAAAGCTGCTGGGGGACTCACTAGGTAGGGAAATTCAGCCTAAACAGAGAATTCTCCCTAACACTCGCCCCCCCCAGACTAAGGGACAGGAGGATTTAATCCACTCCTGGATGAACCTCATACCTCTAGTCGATGATATACATCCTAGAGAGTCCATCAGCATTTTGATGGTGACACCCTGACCTGTGCTCAATGGTGAAATCAAACCCTTGCAGGCAGATTGACCATCTCAATAGTTTTGGATTTTCCCCTTTCATTTGCATTAACCATCTCAAGGGTTGGTGGTCAGTCTGAATAATAAAAGTAGAACCATACAAGTATGGCCTAAACTTCTTCAGCGCCCACACAATAGCAAAGCATTCTCTTTCGATAGTTGCCCACCTTGTCTCAGGATCCTTCAGTTTCCTACTGATGAAGCAAATGGGGTGCTCCCTACCCTTCTCATCCAGTTGGCTTAGAACTGCACCTATACCTACATTGGAAGCATCAGTTTGTACAATGAAAGGTTGGTGGTAGTCAGGAGCTCTCAATACTGGAGCTTGGCAAAGAGCTCTCTTCAGTTTTTCAAAGGCCTGATTGCACTCCTCAGTCCATTTTACCTTTTTAGGGAATTTGGGAGAGGAGATTACATTCAGTGGAGAAGCTATGGTCCCATAGTTCTCAATGAAATTCCTGTAATATCCAGTGAGGCCTAGAAAAGCTCTCACTTGGGTTTGAGTAGTTGGTGTTGTCCAATTTTGCACAGCTTCAATCTTGCTGGGCAAAGGCCTTATTTCTCCACCTCCTACCTCATGTCCAAGGTAGACCACTTTACTTTGACCAATCTGGCACTTACTGGCTTTGATTGTCAAATGGGCCTGTTCCAGAGCCTGCAACACATGTCCTAGGTGGTTCACATGTTCTTCCCAGGAGTGGCTGAAGACTGCAATGTCATCCAAGTATGCCATGCAGAAATCTTCCATCCCAGCCAGAACTTGGTTCACTATCCTTTGGAATGTGGCAGGTGCATTTTTTAGTCCAAAAGGCATGACCTTAAACTGGTACAAGCCAACTGGGGTTGAAAATGCAGTTTTCTCCTTGGCATGGTCTGTCAGGGCTATTTGCCAATAGCCTGACGTCAGGTCAAAGGTGCTGAGGTACTTGGCTGCACCAAGTTTATCCACCAACTCATCTGTCCTGGGCAAAGGGTGGGCATCAGTCTTGGTGACTGCATTTAGAGCTCTATAGTCCACACAGAATCTCAAGTCTTTGGATCCTGCCTTTGGTACTAACACAACTGGGCTAGACCATGGACTAGTAGAGGGCTCTATTACCCCGAGATCAAGCATCTTCTTGACCTCTCCTTTGATGTGGGTTCTGACATGTTCTGACATTCTGTATCCTCTGCTTTTGACTGGCAGACAGTCACCAGTGAGTATCTCATGCTGACCCCAAGGGGTCAAGCCTGGTGACAGTGAGAACAGGGAGGCAAACTGATTTAACATAGATTTGCACTCCTCTTGTTGCTCAGGTGTCAGGTCTGAAGAGAGATTGACTCCTTCAACTTTTTCATCTAAAGGCACACTTCTGAGGAGATCAGGGAGAGATTCACTCTCTTCTTCCTCTGCAGCTGAAGCTAGAAGCAAGGCTCCTACATCAGGTCTGGAGATGTATGCTTTTAGTCGGTTGGTGTGGAAGACTCTAGGAGCTTCCCTGGGTCTGCCCAGATCCACCAGATAGTTGACCTCTCCAAGTTTTCCCACAATCTTGAAGGGTCCCATCCATTTGTCTTGCAAGGCCCTCTGCCTTGTTGGGAGCATAACTAGAACTAGCTGGTCTTGAGTAAACTCAACCATGTTAGCCTTCTGGTCGTGCCAATGTTTGACCAGAGCTTGACCAGCTTTCAAGTTGTCACTTGCTTCTGCCATCATGTGTGACATTCTCCTCCGGAGACCTATCACATAGTCAGTCACTCTGACTGGCTTGAGGGGAGGAGCACCTTCCAATCCCTCCTTAATCAGGGCCAATGGACCTCTGACTGGATGGCCATAGAGAAGCTCAAAGGGAGAATAACCTACTCCCTCCTGAGGGACTTCTCTATAAGCAAAGAGAAGGCATGGCAGTAGAAGGTCCCACTTTTTCTTAAGGGGTTCTTCTAAAGCACCTATCATGCTCTTCATGGTTCTGTTAAACCTTTCAACCAACCCGTTTGTCTGAGGGTGGTATGCGGTTGAGAACTTGTAGGTAACTCCACAGGTTTTCCACATGGCTTTCATGTAGTGGGACATAAAGTTTGACCCCCTGTCAGAGATTACCTCCTTAGGAAACCCAACCCTGGTATAAATACCAAGGAGGGCCTTAGCCACAGCCGGAGCTGTAACAGTCCTCATAGGAATTGCCTCAGGGTACCTAGTAGCATGGTCTACTACAACAAGGATAAACCTGTTGCCTGAGGAGGTTGGGGGATCAAGGGGACCAACAATGTCAATCCCTACCCTCTCAAATGGGACTCCCACAACTGGGAGAGGCACTAAAGGTGCCACATTCTTGGAACCAACCTTACCAGAAGTCTGGCAGGTGTGGCAGCTCTTACAATATCTGTCTACTTCAGCCCCCATCTTTGGCCAATAAAAGTAGAGAGAGAGCCTTTCCTTGGTCTTCTTGAAACTCAAGTGACCAGCCAAAGGTATCTCATGGGCTAGTTGTAAGAACTGTTGTCTGTTCTCTTGTGGGACTACAAGGCGTTTGTAGTCTCCAGGTTCAGACTCAGTTGGTTCACTGTAGAAGAGGCCATCTTCCCAGTGTAACCTATACTTCCCAGGCTCTTGCCCATCAGCCTGAGAAGCTGCCTGGTGGCGGAGACCTTCCAGAGTTGGACATTCTCTTTGCCCCTTACAAAAAGCTGCCCTGCTAGGCCCACCTTCTGCCAGTAAAGACTGCAGCTCAGGATGGTCCTCAGGGTCCAAATCTCCAATAAGGTTGGGGCCTCCTTCTAGCTCTTCCTCAGAGTCTAGCTCAACCACACAGGGTTGTACCTCCCTCTCAGCCTCAGCTGGAGGTGGGGTTACAGGTGTAACTTTGGACAACCTAGGGGAAGTCCTTGTTGGAAGCACTGGAGTGCTTGCTGCTGGCTTTTTCCTAGGAGTCTTGGGTTGCCCCTTTGCTCCTGATCTGGTAGTTACTGCAGTAAGTTGCTCCAGTGGGAGAGGAGTGATTTCTGTCATCATCTCCTGAGATAACCCTCTCAGGGTTTTCTCTCTTGCAGGTTTTGTGAGTTCCTGTAACCTTTTGCTAGGGGGTCTGGGGGTATGAGATACAACTCCAAGAGCTATGAGGTCATTACCCAACAGAACCCTACCTGGCACTTCACATTGTACACTGACAGGTATTTTTACAGCCATATCATTACATTGGATGAGAACTGGTAACTGGGGACACATCTGCACAGGCCCACCAGCTAACTTGGTGAGGCATTTGGGTGCCTTAGCAACATCCTCTGCCTTGAAAAATGATTCATCCACCACAGTTATGCTGGCTCCAGTGTCCCTAATGGCAGGAGTCTCCTGACCATTCACCTGGACACTGTCCTTATAATACTCTTTAGTATTATCTGGGATAGAGTTATAGACATCTAAATTCTTTTGTTCCCACAACCCCAGAGAGACTAAAGAAACACTAGCTGAGGCTCCAGTGGGTTCATCAGCTAGTAAGAGAAAGTTTCCACTTGCCATATGTACTTCCTCTTCTGGAGCGAAGGCTAAGGAGGCAAGCTGGACCCCTGAAGGTTTACCCTTACATCTGGGATCTCCTTTCACATGGTCAGTAGCCTTACAAACAAAGCATGAGCCAAAGGCTCGCTGGAATGGAGGCTTGTTCTGACCTCCTTCTGGTCTGGGACCAGGAGGTATACTAGCCTGATTTGGTTTCCCTTGTGGCTTACCCTTATAGTTTTGTTTGGGGCCCTCTTTGGAATTTGTAGTATTAGAATTCTCTTTGGAGTCCTTTTTAGGCTGTTTCTCCCCATCCTTCTTCTGAGTGACCCCAGAATCCTTGTGAGTGGCCCTGTTGGCAACCCACAAGTCAGCAGCCTTAGCTAGTTTCCGGGAATCTAATTCCCTGGAATCAGCCAAGTGTTGTCTGAGCTCAGGAGAGCAGGCATCATAAATAGTCTCCAACATAAACAAATTCTTCATACCTTCATAAGTGTTCACCTTGTAACCCTTAATCCACCCCTCTAAGTTTTTCAAACATTCATTCACCCAGGTAGCCCAAGGGGTACCATCATGCTTTTTGAGGCTCCTAAACCTCTTAAGATACTGGGAAGGGGTCTTCCCAAACCTAGCTATCAAAGCTAGTTTCACACATTCATAGTCCTTCCTATCCTCCTCCCCCATCTCCATTACCACATCAGTTGCAACAGGGGGAAGCCTAGAGAACAACCAGGTGAGTAAGTCATTTCCTGTGATGTTCTGGAGCCCATGATTATATTCAAACAGAGACAACCAATCCAACACATCCAACTTAGGCTCATACATACCAACCAATTCTTTAGGCATCCGGGGTCTTTTAGGACTGGAATTTCTAGAGGAGCCAGAGAGAGAAGCATTCTCAACAGATAATTTCTTCATTTCTAAGTCATACTTGAGCTCCATTTCCCTTAGCCTTAGTTCTTTGTCAGTTTGAGCATTAAGTTTCTTATACTCCAATTCTAGTTTCATTTTCTCCAGTTCAAAGTACTGAGGACTAAATGTGGGACCTGGTAAAGGTCCAGTAGGTACAGCAGGTAGAGCAGGCAGAGGCCTAGGGGGGACAGTCATAACAGCCTCACCCTCCTCTTCTGACTCTTCCTCAGAATCATCAACATTTTGCTCCATGTTAACTTCAATACTGTCATCTACAGTTGCTGGAGTGGTAGGTTCCTCTGAACCATCACCCAGACTTTGGTTAGCTAACAATCTTTCAATCAGCTCCATTTTCTTGCCCTTAGTCAGGAGATCCTTATGTTTACAGAGCACTCTTAGACAATCAGCAGTTTTGGCTGCAAGGGACTCTTGACTATAGCTTTCTATAACTGACATGTTAGAGGATTACTTTTACAGTGCTAAGCTTTGTGGTTAGTTGCACTAAGGTATCTAAAGCACAATAAAATGTATACTCAATACAAATCCCACCGCTGTACACCAGTGTTAGGCAGAAACCTGTGCAGTTCCCTTGGGGAACACTGCAAAAGATTTAAGACTACAGGTATAGCAGTAAACCCACTTGGTAGCAGTCTGCACCACCCAGATTTACCTGGTAGCTGTGGCTGAGCAGTCAGACTTCCCTCAAGAAGAGTTAGGCAGTATGCAAAGTATACACAATATGTACTCAGACACAATAGCACAAGCAAACACTGACCAGAGCTGGGTTTCAAAAGTATATAGTTATTTATTTTCAAGAACACATAAGTTGAAGACACTCTAGCAAAGTATAGTAAAAACACTTCAAACACAGTTATAATGAAAGCAGTTTCCACCCTTACTCCTATCTAGCCAACTCTAAGTTAACACCACATAATTAAAACAGAGGTGAGTGCTTAACGTTAGATGACACTCTAGTAGGTTCAAGGAAGGGATAAAAAGGAACAAAAATAGGTTAAACACACCACTCTAAGGTCCAGAACACTTGCAATAGGCTCAAAGAAGTACAAAGTCACAGGTGAGCAAAAGTCACTAGGCAGGGCCCACTCTTAGAGTAGCCGGAGCGAAAATGTGCCCAAGATCACACTGTTAGTAGGGATTCAGAGTCTTGCAAAGAGTTAGAAAGAGTTTAGAGTGGCTTAGAAAGTTTAGCCAGGGTGTCCCAGGCACTCCCAGGTTCGAAAGCCGGGGGCTAAATCTACCCCGTACAGTCGGTGGCAAGGGAAGCCAGGCGGAACACGGTACCTTAAGCGGAAAGGGTCCTCCAGCGGTGGCAGTTGTTCCAGGCAGTGGCAGCAAGGCTCGACGTCGGTCAGGGGAGAAGAAGTTCTCGCTGAAGAGCAGAAGAAGAAGGTCGTAGCACTGCCCAGGAAGAAACCAGCCGCGGAGTCCTCCGGTTAAAGGGTTGTACCGACTTTCGCGGTTGGGGTAAAAGTGGTGGGGTTCCGGTTGCCGGGGTGCTTGGCACTGGCAAGGCGGCCACGAGATACCTCGAGAAGCGAAAAGAAGGCGAAAACTGGTTGTCCCCACCAGTCAAGGGAAGGAGCCACTCCGTTAAGAGTTCTCCTCGGTCGTCGGGAAAAAGTGGTGCAACGGTTCAGCAGGGCTCCACCGGGTGGTGTCGTCGAAGCAGGTCGGCTCAGCTCTTCCCTCGTCGGATTCTTGGTCCTGTGGCGACTTCTGAAGTTCCAGTCCCCAAAGCCCTGCTTTTATGCAGCAAACCCCCATTCACCCAGCCTAGCTGTCACTCAAACATGCTAAGTGGTGAGCCGGCCGGCTCACCACTTGGGCCAATCAGGACGGAGTGCGACTTGAGTTACCAAGGTAACTCAGTCCAGGGTGCCTAAATCCCCCTCGACCCCTCCTAAGTACCCCAGACAGAGTGGCACCACTTTGGAGGGCTTCTGTGGAGAAGCCCGCCAAAAGTGGAACAAAGGGCTCCACTTTGGGTCAGAGTTACAGAGGCGAACGCCAACGCCATTTTAGAATCAAGTTTTGGCAAAAAGTCCCAACCGGAGTTATAATAATAAATATATAATCCGGCGGTATGTTTAAGGCTACCGTAAATAAATAATTAAATGTGTTAGCCTAAAACAATGGGAAATCCCATAGGAAAATATTCGCGGTCGAATATAAAACGTAGTTTCCACTGCCACCAGCCAAAACTCGATCAGGGGGGACGGAGACGTGCCCCCTCGACTAACAGACCCTGGGGCAATCGAATTGCCCCAGCCAGTACGTCCACAATATGATGGTTTGTACTGGTTCTGTTCAGGATTCAAGACTAGCAAAGTCTTTGGTGACTTTACATGCCCTGGGAGACAGTAGTCAGTCCCAGGGTATGGAGTCTATGTTGGGGAGTCCCTAGGACACCCCTGGGTCACGGCACAGAGGGTGCTGTGTAACCCACATCACAAAAATACATGAGGCCCTATGGAGTAAAAGACCCCATAGCCCATTCAACACAAGGTTTAACCAAGAAAACACACTTCAACATGTCCAAGAGTGAGGGTAAAAGAGTCTCACTCTTGGCAGGAGAAAAAAAAGAAACCCCAGAAATCCAGCAAAGCTGCTGGGGGACTCACTAGGTAGGGAAATTCAGCCTAAACAGAGAATTCTCCCTAACACGCGTCACATCACTTACGCGCATGGGCCCTTTCCTCGGATTACATGCGGACGTGCAGTTTTTCACGTACCGCTGAAACGCCCATGCACGCCTTTGCACGTCACGTCACAGGGGCGCTTGCGCTTGAAGGGCCTTCTGTCCAATGAAATTGCGTATGCGTGCAGACGCGCTTACACGCTAAGGGCCTTTCCTCGAATTACACGCTGATGTGCAGAATTTTCACGTGCCAAATCACTACGTATGAAGCTGGCCACGCATAAGCACACGGAAGACCACGCTCCTGCCCAGAAGGCCGAATTACTGCCCCCCAGAGCCCCGAGCAGGCTCCCACCTGCCATCTGCTGCTGCCTGACTGCCTGCTGCCCACGTGCCCTGCCATTTGCTGCCTGCACATCAGCCAGGGGTGCTGTTGCTGTGACCACCCCTGCTGGAACAGAAGACTCCCGACTGGGATACCATCGCTCCACAGCCCAGCCCCAGGACCCAGTTGCCCACCCACTCCTGCCTCTGGGGTTGCCATGTCGGGCACTCCACCATCTGGCACCAGTGGCAACCCCCAGCCAGAGAGGCAGAGGGCCACCAGCTTCACTGCCACCGAAGTTGGTGTCCTGGTGGAGCAAGTCCTGGGGCAGTATGATGCCCTCTTCGGAAGTTCCCGCGCCGACAAGAAAGGACGGACTCGGATCTGGACGGACATCGTGACTGCCATCAACATGGAGGGGGTGGCAGTCCGCGACTTCCAACATGTCAAGAAGCGCTGGGAGGACTTCAGGTCCAGGACCCTCAACAAGGCCCGGTGCCTCTTGAAGGCAGCGGTTGCTAAGGGACGCCGGGGCCACTTGTCGGAAGATGAGATGAGGGTCCTGGAATGCATATCCCCAGCGCTCCATGTCCAGGTCCTTGAGAGGCAGACCCGTCTGGAGTCGAGCGGTAAGTGTACATGCATCCTGATTGTAAGCTGTGCGTGTGGTGATGTTTCAGTAGTGTGCAGGTTACACATCTGTTTGTATGGGGTTGAGTATGGGTGGGGGTGTACAGGGCCGTGAGGCTAACACATGCGAGGGCTGTCATGTGTGAGACATGGATGGTGCTTGTGTGTGTAGGCTTGCATGCCAAATGCAGTTGTGTGGGCACACATGTTTGGATGAATGTGTATGTAAGTAGACATGTTTGTGATGTCACGCATGTATGTTGTTTTCAGCTGGATGTATCAGCACTGTGTACATGTGCATGTGTGTGTATTTGACAAGGGTGCAACAGTGATGCAACATGGATGCATGTGACAGCGGGATGTGGAAGCCTGATTGGCAGATGTGACATGGATGCCCATCTGAACACTGCGACACTTGGCAGAGGTGTACACATGCATGCAAGTGTGGTGGTGTGTGTACATGTGTAGTGCACTCACTGTGTTGCATGTGATGTCTGGCTCACCATTGCCTGCTCATGCTGTTGTATGTGTATGGATGGTGCTGGCATTTGCGATATGGCTGTGGTATGGCTCATATGTGCAAGTTGAAATGACATGTGTGTTGGGGATTGTGATGGCATGTCTGAGGTTTGCCAATGCCACTCATGTACAACTGTCATGTGTGTATGTGTCCATTGTACAGTGCCCTGATGCCTGTGTTTTATTTCTCCCTGTCTGCAGCGTCAACTGATGAAGAGGGCGGAGAAGGTGGTGTGGAGCACAGCGGCGGGGATACCAGCGCCAGCCGGAGACGCAAGGCCCGGCTCCCCTCCCAGGTTGTGATCTCGTCGGGGAGTGAGGAGTCCGGTGCCGCGTCCCAGGCCGCAGCTGCCGAGGGGAGGTCCAAGAGGCGGAGGTTGGAGTTGGACTCCTCGGCAGCAGAAGGGGCAGCTGGGACCCCACAGGGCCCAACGGGGGAAGATGGCATGGCGTCATCCAGGTTGGTGGGGGGTTTGGTGGAGGAGGAGGCCATGCAAGCAACAGAGACGGGGTCTGGAGGTGGGGATTCCACTGGTGCTAGTGGTGCAGTGCAGGACCAGGGACAGGAGGCAGCACAGGCCGCCGCGGAGGTGCCTGGGTGCAATCCTGTCCCTGATCCTGTCCCTGCATCATCTTGCACGGTGCGGCCAGGCTGGTGGAGGAGGCATCCCTGCCACAGTCGGGAGTCGGACGTCCAGCAGGGGTGGCCACATCAACGACTGCACCCCAGCCAGCGGAGGATGTGCAGGCAGCAGGAGGCAGTGCACAGGCAGAGGCACAGCAGCAGCAGCAACGTGGTGGGAGCCATGATGGCTCGGGGCCTTCGACATCGGAGGGGCAGGCATCGGCCGGAGGGCAGGAGGACCCAGGACAGGAAGTGTCTTCCGTGTGGCAGCGGTTGGGCCACGCCATAGATGCGGAGCGGCAGCGGGTGGAAGAGGCACGGCTCACGATGGTCAGGGTGGAGAACTCCATGCGGAGGGCCCTGAGGCGGGCCGAGTGCCTCGAGGCAATCCGCAGGGGGTTGGAGGTGGACACGTCGACGGCCCTGCGGACCCTCGGGGCCATGGAGGAGGACCGCCTCCGGGACATTGAGCAGGAGTTCGATGATGCCCTGGCCCGGGACATCCAAAAGGGAGCCGTCGGACTAGCCAGCTGCCCTTGTAAATAGTTCTTTAGTTAGTGTTAGGTTTTGCATTTTTTTTGGCCCTTTTGGACAATGGGCCACATTTTTGTATATAGTTTTTTTTATTAGGTAGTGTTATTAAATAGGTTTCATTTCTTCTGTTGGGATCATGGACCCTGGATTGTTTATCTGTATATAGTTGACTGTTGGATTTTCATTTTTTTTTACAATTTACTCATGGAGCAATGGCTTTCAATTTTAATTTTCCATTGGATTGACTTTGGACACCTTTCCTTTGGATTATGATTTGTGGTTTTGCATTATTTATTTATTTTTTTTGCATTATTTCACAGACATGCTGCTTTTTATTTTTTTAAATTCCCATTTTTGTTTGTTTATTTTCTAAGTGGGTGGATGCAATACTCGGGGGGTGTTTGGCATTTGGAGGCTGACCATAGGGGGCAGGGATCTAGATTGTGATGACATGTTGGCTGGGGGACATGAGTGGGGGCATGCTGGCAGGTGCTCCACAGTGCTGGGGGGTGGGGGTGCAGGGGGGCATGAGTTGGACATGTGTGGGGGCCTGGTGGAGGGTGCCCCATAGTGCTGGGGGGTGGCGGTGCAGGGGGACCTGAGTTGGGGGCCTGGTGGAGGGTGTCCTGCACTGCTGGGGGGGGTGGGGGTGCAGGGGGACATGAGTTGGGGGCATGGTGGAGGGTGCCCCACAGTGCTGGGGGGTGGGGGTGCAGGGGGACATGAGTTGGACATGAGTGGGGGCCTGCTGGCAGGTGCCCCACAGTGCTGGGGGGTGGGGGTGCAGGGGGACATGAGTGGGGGCCTGCTGGCAGGTGCCCCACAGTGCTGGGGGGTGGGGGTGCAGGGGGACATGATTTGGGGGCCTGGTGGAGGGTGCCCCACAGTGCTGGGGGGTGGGGGTGCAGGGGGACATGAGTTGGACATGAGTGGGGCCTGCTGGCAGGTGCCCCACAGTGCTGGGGGGTGGGGGTGCAGGGGGACATGAGTTGGGAGCCTGGTGGAGGGTGCCCTGCACTGCTGGGGGGTGGGGTGCAGGGGGACATGTGTGGGGGCCTGGTGGAGGGTGCCCCACAGTGCTGGGGGGTGGGGGTGCAGGGGGACATGAGTTGGGGGCCTGGTGGTGGGTGCCCTGCACTGCTGGGGGGTGGGGGTGCAGGGGGACATGTGTGGGGGTCTGGTGGAGGGTGCCCCACAGTGCTGAGGGGTGGGGGTGCTGGGGGACATGAGTGGGGGTGCAGGGTAGTCCCCCATGGTGTGGGCTGCCTGCAGGGGCCGTGGAGGTTGTGGAGCGAACACCTGGGGGGACCCACATGGCCAATTCACGTATAGTACTCCACGGAACCCCTGAAATACACGTACCCTGCTGAAATCGGGTGTGAAACTTCCCGCGCACCCCTGAAATACACGTACCCTGCTGAATTTGCGTGTGAAACATCCCGCGCACCCCAGTAATACACGTACCACCCTCGCACAGGGTCAATCGCGTGTGAAACTTCCCGCGCACCCCTGGAATACACGTACCCTGCTGAATTCACGTGTGTAACTTCCCGCGCACCCCGAAATACACGTACCCAGGACATTTGTGTGTGGAACTTCCAGCGGACTCCTGATATACACGTACCCAGCTGAAATCGCGTGTGAAACTTCCCGCGCACCCCTGAAATACACGTACCCTGCTGAATTCGCGTGTGTAACTTCCCGCATACCCCGAAATACACGTACCCAGGACATTTGCGTGTGTAACTTCCAGCGCACCCCTGATATACATGTACCCAGCTGAAATTGCGTGTGAAAATTCCTGCGCACCCTTGGAATGCACGTACCCTGCTGAATTCACGTGTGTAACTTCCCGCGCACCCCGAAATACACCTACCCAGGACATTCGCGTGTGGAACTTCCAGCGCACCCCTGATATACACGTACCCAGCTGAAATCGCGTGTGAAACTTCCCGCGCAACCCTGAAATACACGTACCCTGCTGAATTCACATGTGTAACTTCCCGCACACCCCGAAATACACGTGCCCAGGACATTCGCGTGTGGAACTTCCAGCGCACCCCTGATATACACGTACCCGGCTGAAATCGTGTGTGAAACTTCCTGCGCACCCCTGGAATACACGTACCCTGCTGAATTCACGTGTGTAACTTCCCGCGCACCCCAAAATACACGTACCCAGGACATGCGTGTGTGGAACTTCCAGCGCACCCCTGATATACACGTACCCAGCTGAAATCGCGTGTGAAACTTCCCACGCACCCCTGAAATACACGTACCCTGCTGAATTCACGTATGTAACTTCCCGCGCACCCCGAAATACACGTACCCAGGACATTCGCGTGTGGAACTTCCAGCGCACCCCTGATATACACGTACCCAGCTGAAATTGCGTGTGAAACTTCCCGCGCACCCCTGGAATACACGTACCCTGCTGAATTCAAGTGTGTAACTTCCCGCGCACCCCGAAATACACGTACCCAGGACATTCGCGTGTGGAACTTCCAGCGCACCCCTGATATACACGTACCCAGCTGAAATCGCGTGTGAAACTTCCCGCGCACCCCTGAAATACACGTACCCTGCTGAATTCACGTGTGTAACTTCCCGCGCACCCCGAAATACACATACTCAGGACATTCGCGTGTGGAACTTCCAGCGCACCCCTGATATAGACGTACCCAGCTGAAATTGCATGTGAAACTTCCCGCGCACCCCTGGAATACACGTACCCTGCTGAATTCACGTGTGTAACTTCCCACGCACCCCGAAATACACGTTCCCAGGACATTCGCGTGTGGAACTTCCAGCGCACCCCTGATATATACGTACCCAGCTGAAATCGTGTGTGAAACTTCCCGCGCACCCCTGAAATGCACGTACCCTGCTGAATTCACGTGTGTAACATCCCGCACACACCGAAATACACGTACCCAGGACATTCGCGTGTGGAGCTTCCAGCGCACCCCTGATATACATGTACCCAGCTGAAATCGCGTGTGAAACTTCCCCCGCACCCCTGAAATACACGTACCCTGCTGAATTCATGTGTGAAACTTCCCGCGCACCCCTGATGTACACGTACCCTGATGGAATCGCGTGTGGAACTTCCCGCGCACCCCTGAAATACATGTACCCAGCTGAAATAACGTGAGGAACTTCCTGCGCACCCCAGTGATACACGTACCCCGCTTGCCGTGCTGGTACAGGGTTAGCGCAGCCCTTTGCGCTGGATTGGGGATTGTGATGGCTTTTCCCTGCGCAAGGGGCGTTCCTGGGGGCGTAACTGGCACTGCTGCAGGGTCGCTGCGCCACTGTGCACCACGGCTGGTTTTGGTGGCTGGAATCCATGAATATGCTGTGCGCGGAAATGTATTTTGTGCCTTGTGCGCTGAATTCTATGAATTACCCCCATAGTGTAGCCCTCCATGAAGGAAAGCCTTCCAGACAAATAGCAAATTAACTGTTCTGCTTTGTAATCAGAGATTGCTAATGGACAAGCCCAGTGTTTCCAGAATCCTATCAGTAGTAGGGTGACTTTTCCTGCCCTTATTTTTTCTATATCTATTGAGATACCACACATTCCGTAGTGACACCTGCAAAGTAATTTGCTTAAGAAATGCAGCCTTAATCAATGAAAGACACATATTTTAAATAAGTAAAAAATAAAATATGCAAATTAGCACAAGGAAGTGACACAATCCATGCAGTTTGACATTATCAAATCAAAATGTATGCTTGCTTGATGAGAAGAGAAGAGCGCTGTTTCAATTTCTCTTGGAGAGGATGCAAAAATCTTGGCAATAATACTGCACGTTTTAAATTACTTTTGCTGTCTGATGTCACAATGGCAGATGTTATAGAACTTCTTTGTTAGAGATTCTAATCCGAAAATGGGGTTGTAATTGTTTTTTCTAGAATTAATTGGGTTCATTTTGATTATTTATTAGATTTTTTAATTATGTTTTAAATTCTAGTGAGTTATTTATCATAGGTTTATTAGCGTTACAGGTGTTATTTGAATTTCCTTTGCTTTTCATTGTGGCATTATGTTTGACAGTTAGTATATAATGGGGATGATTATGTTTAATTGCAAAATGATATGCATGATCATTCATTTCAAATGTTTCAATAATTACTTTTGGTATCTGCACTTATTGAAGCAATCACAGCTGTATCCTTTCCTCTATGCAACTTGTCTGCCATCTTGTGCATCTTCTGGCTTGCCCTCACCCCCAGCGGGTACTCACGCTTGAAAATGCAACTCAGATTGAGTTTTCTTCATTTTGTTTCATTGGTGGCACTTTAGCAACTTTAGCACCACCTAAGAAGCACATGAATTGGTATTGACTGTTTAGAGAAAGGGGTGTGAAGAGGGCCTGGTGGCTATTGTGTAGGCAGAAACAATTAGCAGCTGTCCGCAAGAAGCTTCGTTTGGTTCACATGTGGTGTGCGATACCACATAGTTTTGGATCGTAGTCTTGCTAAGTAAACTGATAGGTACTGTGGATCTGAAAAAACATACAATGCGATTTCAAAAAGGTTAACAATGCCTGGTCGGTAAATCCAAGTGTGCTCTGCCCGTATTCCCTGTTCTGCTGATAACTGCATCTGGTGCAAGGTCCCCACTGAACGCTGGGCTGTAGAGGAGGGAGAATCAAAGCTGAAGAAGAAAATCACACTGGTTCCATTTGAACCTAATTGACAACACTAACATTGGGCAATTGACATTATGCGCTGCTTTGGCAATGGAGTATTTCAGCACAGTTTCCTGGCTTTATTTGCCCCGGTTGATTCTCGTAGCACCTGGGCTGTTCCAAATCTTCCCATCTCCCTCACTTTCTCGATCACTCATCTTCTGCTCTGGATCCAGCTCCAGCAGGTGCTTCTAAATATCCCTATACAGTCCTTGCAATCCCTGCTGATGCAGGTGTTGTTTCATGCACTGATGCTCTCTCAATTCACGCCTTCCTGGCTCCCTGGGCTACTGGCATCTTCCCCTGGCCCTCAGCTGCAACACCTGGTCTACCTCTGTGTCTTTACTGAAACGATAAAGTCATGATTCCTCAGCGCTGGCATTGCTCAAATTCCCTCCAGTTGTGCTGGGTTAATTAGGGTATCAACAAGTCTTGTTAATTGATGGCCCTGCACTAAAAGAGACACATTTTATGATAAATTGCACTCAGTTCCAATTTGGGGAAAAAATATGATTAGCAGTATATTCTTGGAACTGTGCAATACTTCTTTATAACAAAAAATTGACCGTTTCAAAACTGTCCAACCATTTTCACATAATCCAGATACTATATGAGGTCCTTGCATCATGGATCACACTGCACTGACAAACAAAACATGTTAATAACTATACGTAATTCATCAAACCTTTTATTAAAACAAACAGTGTAACTCTCCATGACTGAAAGCCTTCTAGACAAATAGCAAATGAACTGTTCTGCTTTGTAATCATAATTCGCTAATGGACAAGCCCAGTTTTTTTAGAATCCTATCAGTGGTAGCGTGACTTTTCCTGCCCTTATTTCTTCTATATCTATTGAGCTATCACGCATTCCATAGTGACACCAGCAAAGTTATTTGTTTAAGAAATGTAGCCTTAATCAATGAAAGACAAATATTTTAAATAGATAAAAAATCAAATATGCAAATTATCACAAGGAAGTGGCAGTTTGACATTATCAAATTAAAATGTTTGCTTGATGAGAACAGAAGAGCAATGTTTCAATTGCTCTTGGAGCGGATGCAATAGAATTGCAATTTGAAAAATCTTGGGAATAGTATTGCACGTTTTAAATTACTTTTGCTCTCTGATGTCACAATGGCAGATGTTATAGAACTTCTTTGGTTGTGATTATAATCCGAAGATGGGGGTGTAGTTGTTTTTTCTAAAATTAATTGAGTTCGTTTTGATTATTTATTAGATTTTTTAATTATGTTTTTAATTCTAGTGGGTTATTTATCGAAGGTTTATTAGCGTTACAGGTGTTATTTGGATTTTCCTTCGTTTTTCATTGTGGCATTACCTGTTTGATGTTTAGTGTTGTAAGGGATGAAGGGTCCTTTCGATCCCCCTGTACATTCTGTATGGAATGAATCTTATGCTCATCCAATCACGGGGGACGTCGCCACGCTCAGTCCCCTGAGGACAGAGGACAGGAGCCATTGGATGACACATAGGGGGGGCCGATTGATGGAACAAATGTGCGCCGAAAATCTTGGCACAAGCAGGCGCAAGTGTGAAAATTCATGGAAGTGCCTGCGCGTGTTTACTGTGGGATGTGCGCCAAATCCTTGCGTAGCGCACACGGGTGCACACGTCATTCGAACATCCCGAATGCTGAGCACGACGCGCACAGTGATAGAGCACAACATCGGCACACACACCAAAAAGGGGCCAAGACACGGGTCGTAACACGCAGAATGGGGAACAACGCGTGAAAAGAAGGCGTAACTGGAGAAGTACTGCAGGGAAATACACGGAACGCACACACGCACGCGAACAACACATATTCATGGAATCGAATACAGGAAACCCGGGCACGCTAAAAGACGCGCACAGGCGTCGTCAACACGTCCACCACACGAAGGCAGGTGGAAGCGTCCCCGTGCACAGTATAAAAGTGTGCGCAAACTACAAACACCTATATACAGCTACGATGAATGCTCTATTTGTCGCAGCACTGATTGTAGGACACCACAGGAGGAGGAGAATAGCCAGGCCCCACATTTTTTTGCCCTGGACCAGCCTTTTTGGGATGCTTGGCAACCAGGTCTATGGCAGGTATAGGTTTCCACCTCATATCATCCTAGACCTGGTCAGGGAGTGGGAAGATGACCTTACATCCCCCACCCTGTGCTCCCAAGCATTGAGACCCTTGGAGAAGGTGCTCAATGTCTTGCATTTTTTGGCCACTGGGTCATTTCAGCGGACAATCGCCATGGTGGTGGGGGTCTCAGAGGCCATGCAGTCACGCTGCCAACACCAGGTGTTGGCAATCATGACTGCGCGCCCCTCAGTCCGCAGGCACATATACATGCCCAGAACACCCGCAGAAAGGCAGGCCGTGGTCCAGAACTTCTACAGGGTGGCACATTTCCCCAAAGTGCTTGGTGCCATAGATTGCTCCCATGTGGCCCTACGTCCATCTAGGGCCACTGAGCACATTTATCGAAACCGCAAGCACTGGCATTCCATCAACATGCAGGTTGTATGCGATGCAAAGGGAAATGTCATCACCTCTGTCTATGCAAACTACCCTGGATCAACCCATGACAGTTTCATATACAGAATGTCCGCCCTGAGCCGAGCCCTGGAAGCTGGGAAGCATGGCGACACATGGCTCTTAGGTGTGTACAAATTCCTGTGCACATGCATGCATGTCACACACAGACAAATACACACACCCAACTAATCACAACCATTATGACCTCCCCAGGGGACAGTGCCTACCCTCTGAGCAACCACATGATGACGCCAATCCGGAACCCCACCACACCACCACAGGTAAGATACAACACTGCCCAGACTGCAACCAGGGGCATAGTGGAGCGCACATTCGAAGTGTTCAAGTCACGCTTCCGCTCCCTTGACCGCTCTGGCGGCCAGTTACAATATGCACCCCCAGTAGTGTGCAGGATCATTGTGGCAGCATGTGTCCTGTACAATGTTGCAACACAGCAGGGCGTACCGGTGGACATGGTGGTGCCCCCACATCCCCAACCACAGGCGCTGCCCATAGGAGGGGAAAGGGCAAGTGGCGAGGCAGCTTGGACGCTGCTTGTGGCCACATTTTTCACCTAAACTCCCATCCCTGCGGAGTACACACAGGCCTGGCACATACCAGGTGACAATCAATGATGACAAAGAGACAGTCAACTGTCACAACCTTACCACCCTAAGGATGTTGCCATGGGAGTGCTACATTGTGTGCATCCCTAGCTACTTAAACATAACCAATCCTGTGTGACCAAAAGGAACACATGCAAGGTGTGTATCACCCCCCCTCCCCCACGCAAAACAGGCTATGACAATTCCTGGCATGTCACCCAAACCCTCCACATCACCCTTGTCTGCCACACCATGACATGGCATGCAAAAGCAAAAGGCCAAACCATGACCAATAATATATGAAGTGACATGTGATGAATGGAAAGTGGCCCGAGACAATGATGCCTGACATGGAATCAGATGAAATGACTGGCAATAACCTCCCACACATACCAAGTCATACACAAATGCTGTACACCAGTGGTAGCTTCAACACAGCACTGAATGCCTGTTCACATGCACATTGGGCAAGGCAAAATCACCACTCCCAAACCAGCAGAGAGCACAGTGAGCAGCCATTGTGTTGGGGATACACATTGAGCATCACATCAAAAGGACAAATTAACACATTTTCCCATTGACGCACGTCCAGGATCCCCAAATGGTTATTGATCATGCGCTGCAGGGACATAGCGTGCCCGAGAAGGCAATATGTGTGCACATGTGTGCATGGAAGTGTGGTTGTACGTGTGGTGAAGCATTGTCCAACTGTGTGTGTCAGTAGGGAAATGCACTCAATATATGATTGTCAAATGAAGTGACCCTCAGTGTCCTATACACATCACATGTGAACATTGCCCATGTGTACACCCCAGCATGTCAAACCACAAAAATCCCCTGACACCTGAAAAGTAAATTCAACACAGGAACAGCCATTGACCAGCAGAACACATCATGTACATAGTACCCCACAATGACATTTTCAGAGAGTGCCCAAACACTGTAGCCCAGGCTTACTGTCCAACAACAAAAGGCCCTCCCTCATTTACACATCACCATGACCTTCTGAACAACTGTGTCTGGGGTATGTAGCCTTCTCCCTTTTAGTCTACCTGGCTACAGGATTCCCCTACCCCTTGCTCTTCATGTTACACCTTGCGTGTAAATAAGGTCCAGCCCCCTCAGAGGCCTGCTTGACTGGTAAAAATACCAAATCACAGAGAACTCCAAGGAGCCAAACACCCAAACCAGGTAAAAAGCCTCTCTGCACAAAAAAACCCCTGGAAGAGTCCAGTAGATTACTCGAAGTGGAAAAAAAAAGTCCTGGCACATGTACAAGCAGAATGATCGAACTACCAAGGTAGCACAGTTCAACAATGGTTCAACAGGAAGGGTACCTTTTTCCGGAAACAACATACAATGAGGATGCAAAATGGATGGGTAGTGTCACAGCTCCGGTCTTCAGGCGCAGGAGTGGCACGAACCAACCACCCCCTCCGTGGTCTGGGCGCCTGCAAGGTAAAACTTACACAGGCCACCGAGACCGCTGCGGGGAAAGAGGGTCAGGGATCCGTTGGTTGGACAGGCATTGGTATTCAGGATAACCAGAAAGAGGAGCAGGAGAGGGGAGTTGGATTTGCAAGGGAAAGTAGGCAAAATACAAAATACAACTATTGACAATAACACATACTCAATCAGAGAAACCATGTTCTACATGCACATAGTACGGAATGAGTGAAATGCAAGACAAAGAGAGACTTATCTCTGGGCTGAGTGCTGGCCTCCTGCCTGCGCACTCTCATGTCCGGTAACAGGAGCAGTTCAATGGTGCAAAGAGAACGTGAGTTACTAATCTGTGTGTGTTTACAATACACACACAACAACATTCCTGCCCCAAAGTAAGTGACTTCTCCACAAACAAACACCCTTGTCTGCTTCTATGTACGTATACGTTAGCTTGCCCCTGTGATGGTTCATACACTGTCAATGCAGTAAGGCAGGCGTACGTGGGCGCGCGGTAAATGGAAGACCAACGTTTCAAGAATCACACATGATAGAATGGTCCCTGGGTGACCTGCTAGACGCGTATAGCGAGGTGCGACTTAAGTACAAGTCGTGTTCTGGCAGCCGTGGATTGCAATAGGTAGTGCAAGTGGCATTTTGCACATGCAAATGATATGCACTGCACACGAGTCTGTTCCTCGCTGGGTGTCCCTGTGCGCTGTATAAGTATCTGGCTCGGAACGCTACTGTGCTAATAACTCAGCTTCTATGGAGCAGGGGGGACTGGAGGATTTGTGCGACGGCCCCTGCGTGTGCCCCTGACAACTCGTAAAGCTACTTGGCATTTGTCCCTCAACGCATCTTAGCTGTATTATGTGCTTCTACAACAATATCTGGCCAAGATCCCCATCAGTGGCGCTACTTAGCATGCATGTGCAAGTGGCCTGGTGGAAGATTGGCTGCGGTGTGGCACCCTTGTGCTGCTCACCTTGCTTGGAGCTCCTGGAAACACGTCTGCTTCTGTCGGACATCGGAGCACAAGCCCTGTGCTACTTCTTGCGCACACATGCGCATGTCTGCACCACCGAACGTAGCCAGTTTTCTGTAGTACTTCGCCCTGTGTCTGCTGGCAAAGGTGGTCTGGAGCCTCTTTGTCCTGCAGAAAGGGCATAAAACATATAAATAATGCTTGAAAGTTCCCTGTGTGTGTGTCTTCATGCTGGTTGTCACTGGGCCATGTTAGAGACCTACATCAGAACGCCTCCCATCATCAGTGTGACTTAGACAGGCAAAGGGTGCAGGCTACTATCTACAGCATGAAGTGCATCAAGCACATATGCAGGAAAGAAAATAACATACATCACAATCTAGATCAATTAATGGACACATCAATCATGAACCCACCCAAATTGATCACAGACATGCCGTGGATAAAACCCCCACAATCCCCACTAGGGGTGTCAACACAAGTGGTACAGCAGCAGACAGGCCACAGATATGACAGTCCAAAGCCCTTGTGTAAATGTTTGTTACACCAAACCATCCTTGCGAGCCCATGGATAAGAGAAGCAGGAGTAGCCTATGTGAGTCAGGACCCCAAGCTGCAAACACATACACGAGACAAGCTTGAAGGGCCCAGCTGGAACAGACAGTGGATGCTTTCAAAAGCCACAAAGCACCACACCATCACATGAATGCACAATAGACAAGCAATTTTAAACTATATTAACTGATTAAACTAACTATAAAAAACCTACATTACATAATTAAACTAACTGTCAAAAACCATATTAACAAACTAAACTAAGAAGAAAAATCAAAAATGGCCACATACGACCCGGGGGGGAGGCACCCAGGAGGGGGGAGTAACAGGATGCACCTAAACACCCACATGCTATGATGTTGAGACAAAAAAACGCATGCATAGCCCGACCTGTGTGGGAGATATCTCGTCGTCTGAATCACCCTCTTCCTGAAAAGGTTGACGTGGCACAGTACCCTGACCACGCCTAGGCGCAGCTTGCCCCTCGTCAGCAGCAAGTCTGCGGGACGGGTGAGCCTGGTTCTGTACGGCGATGGCACGTAGGTCAGCATGTAGAACCTCCCGTGATACGTGTGCTTCCTCTTGCAAGGTAGCACGTGTAACACAGAGTTCTTCCTGCGTGGCCTGGCCGGACAACTGGTATACCTCCCGGCAAGCACGTAGCTCAGCCGAGATGGTACTCTCTAGCTGCTCCAACCTCTCCTCTGACTGCTTCCTCTGGGACATTAAGAGCACACCCAGAGTAGATCTGAGGGAATCATACTCAACCCTCATGGCATCCATGTGTGCCTGTGCGTGAGCAGCAATTGATTGACACAAAGACACCATTTCAGCCTGGCGTGCCCTGTCTGAGGCCGCCATGCCCAGCCTGAGCGAGCGGGCTGTGGACTGTGCCGCCCGCTGCTGGAGTTCCACCTGCCTAGCAGGGGGTAGCACGGATTGGGCCACACGCTCCATGCTCTCAGCAATGTTATCAATTGCTGCCCCCTTTTGTTCTGAATTGGCAACCATGGCTTAATCCCACTCAGTATACCCCAGTGGTGCACGGCCACCGCGTTGCTGGGCTTGACCCCTGCGGGGCCCAAGGAGCCGACGTCCTTGTTGGGTTGGCAACACACGCGGCTGCAGGACTGCATTCCTCAGTCTGCGTGATGCCCCAGGCACATCAGCAACTGGTGTGGAGGATGACCCTGTGTCCCGATCCACCACAGGCGGAGGTCCCACCACCGTCTGGCCCCTCAGTGCAGGTGTCATGGACAGAGGAGCGTCCACATCATAATCACTCACCCCTGACAAATAGACCCGATGCACATTCAACTCGTCATTGACGTCAGAGTGATCATCCGGGCTAGACTCATTGCCAGCCACAGACAAAATGGTCTGTAACACATGTGGGTTCTCGTGGTCTAACACCCACAACCCCCACTTGTGCCGGGTTGCTGTTGTGGTAGCAAACCTGTGTCTGGCATGACAACACCATCCTCTAGCACAATTGCGTCATCATCTGAAAAGTGGAGAAAAAATAATATTAGTACACATGTCAGAAGAACATAACACACACACACATAGACATCACACAGACAGCCAACACATGAAGCAGACATGTCACACACAAATGAGAACCTGGCATGCATGCCAGGTCACTTTGACATAGCATCAGTGAGTAGTCATGTAGAAGGGTGTAACCCGGCTCAGAAGTGGGTTGATGCAGTGCAGAACATGTGTACGTGACCCACTATCTACATGAACAAGTACATTATGAAGTCTACCAATACATGTTTAGGCGGTGCAAGGGCAAGTTCAGGCATCATGTGCAATGTGCATGCAATTGGTTGCATGGCTACAGGCAAACCCCCCACTCCCCTTAAGTGAAAATGTAGGGAGGCATTGCATGGCAGCGAAAGGGTGACCAGAGACCTGTGTATTGCCAGTGTTGACTAGCATCAATTGCATCATATGAGTCATCTGACAACACAGCAGATGATGATGGGACAGTAAGCAGGACACATGTTGACCCCTCAGTAGTACACCCATGTGAGTAGAAACCACTACACCAGTTGAACAGAGTGAGTGGGCCAGAAACAGGGTGAGGCCTGTGCCCCACACAGACTGTGACAACCTAAACCTTTGGGTGATGCTGGCCTGAGCCAGAGTGGGCATGGAATTGATGATCAAATGCCATGAAATGTAGGTCAGCATGGACATGTACTACTATGATCATCCTGTCAAGGACACATAGGGCCATGCATGGAATGCACATGGAGCATGAATGGGCACTTATGTCCGTGCGGAGCATCTGCCATCTGCACAGTCCAAGTGAGACACCCTGCATCAAGGACAGAGGATGTACCCCACTGCATGTGTCGGGCATGTTGGGTAGTGAAAGTTTGCATGTACACAGGTGCCTTGAGCAGGCCAGGGCAGTGCGCCAACATGATGCACACCAGTGCCATGGTCAAATTGTGGTACGGGGGGGTGGAGGGGTAAGGGAGCATGCCTACGTGGAGTACCCGCATGCAGGCAGAGGACACATGCATGTCAGTCATGCAATTACATAGTCCCATTGCTGAGAGGAAAGACACCCCAGGCTACATGCAGAACGGCCAGTGAGCTGGAACATGGACTAGAGGGGCAGCGGGTGACTAGCATGTGAGTAGGGTGCAAGTGTGGTGATGAGGACAGTCCCCGTGTGCTCTACATGTCCACTATCCTGCACAGCAGGCATGCATCACTAAAGCATTGCATGACTTGCACATGAGAACCATGTACACATGACATGTAGTGGCAGTCAAGCACAACACATCACACAAGCAAAACACACATGGCCTCGACAAGCACGCGACAACACTCACTGGACGGGGCATCAAAGTCCAGCATCTCTCCCACTCCTTCGACCATTCCTGTCGCTATGAGCTCCGCAACAACTGACTCATGCGGAGTGAGGTCTTCCTCCTCAGGTGGTGACCCACTGCCAGTCACCAGAGTCATGTTGTAATTAGAGGCACGCTTCGCCTTAATGCTGCGTTTGAGGTCATCCCAATGCTTTTTTTACTCTTGAGCTGTGCGCACCTCATGGCCGAATGCACTCACATGATCCGCAACTTGCTTCCAGTGGGTATTACGATGGGCAGCTGTAGTTTGACAATTCGGCCCCACAAGCATGTCACGGTTGTGTTCCCGCACGTAGTCCACAAGGAAGTCCAGTTCCTGCATGCAGAAAGGCTTCTTCCTCGACGTGCCGGAGGCCGTAGCTGTGTCTGGGGTCCCAGCCTGTACTGCAGGTGCAACCTTCCTCCTCTAGGACGCTGGTCCGGACCCTGGCTGGCTAATGCCGCCCTGATGAGTATGGGCAGTGGCACTGGTGGAATGTGCCGAGGGAGTGGCAGGCGGAACATGGAGTGAAGCCCTGACTTGCGTCAGTGGCTGCTGGGTGCCCTGGAATGGACCCTGCGCAGCAACATCCGCTGTGCCAGGGTCATTGACCGGGACTGTCCTGGTTGATAGACTCACAACCGGGGTGTTGTCGGCTGCATCTGCCCCTGCACTTGCCAACACCCGGCTGGTCGGGGCAGCAGATGACATTACTGCCCCAGGGACATGTGCCTCGGTCAGGGCAGCCCTGTGTGCACCTACGGTGTGCCTCCTGACCTCCTGGAAATCCTTCATGAACTCTTCAAGTGCCAACGTAGCCTGCACTGGCAGACCCTGAGCCTGGGTGGTGGTGTCCACAGCTGCACCTGCAGCTACCACTACCCTTGGGCCCCTGGCAGTCGATGAAACGGACTGCTGGGTGACATGGGTGCCAGCGCCAGATGCAAGAACTGCATCTCCCGGAGCCGCAGGGGGTGGTGGCATGACTGCACCAACACGTGGCACAACATCGTGGCAAGCTGGCGCACCCCTGCCTTTTCCCCCTCTGCAGCCACCCTGCACACCCTAGAGTCCCCCTACTCCCTGGTCACCCCGGCCACGTCCCTGACCATGCCCGCCACGTGGAGTACGCCCAGCTGAGGCACCCCTCACCTTTCGTGGCCTCCCAGCCATGGCACAGATGGAGTAGCGCTGGCACAGATGTAGTAGTGCCAATGGGAGGTGTACACAACAATTGTCCTGGGCAATTGGCGTGAAGGGGGTGGGATACAAGATGTTAACAGCACCCCTGCACCTGCAAGGCTGTATGTGACCCCGGTGATGAAGTGACAGGTCACGCAACGCTCAGGCACCCCAAAACTGCAGTAAAACCGTGCACGCAACCCCTGGCAGCCCACGTGTGTGGAATTAACCTCCCACAGTGCGCAGTGGCACCCATGGACACGATCAACACGTACGCGTGGGTCACGCAGGCTACTATGACCTAGAAAACGGGTACGCGATACACAGGGGCACCTGCAGTGGGAAAAATAGCGTGCGCAACTCACCCTCAAACTAGCATGATAAAGAAAAACACCTGTAGCCAATGCCCCTGCCAAAAGAAGTGATAAGTCCTTGATCCGCTGTGAAGTTGTGATGGTGCACGAAACAACACGAAGTAGCAACACACACGTCGATCTCCACGAAAGGCACGTACAGCGAACTGCTGGCCCCAAACATCTTTAACCCGTGCTGAGGGAAACGCCCGTGCGCGTAACGTCACAGACGCGCTTACGCGCTAAGTGTCTTACCTCGAATTACACGTTGACGTGCAGTTTTTTCACATGCCAAATCCCTCTGTATCAAGCTGGCCATGCAACAACACACGGAAGACCACGCTCCTGGCCTGAAGGCCATTTTCCTCCCCCTCAGAGCCCCGAGCATGCTCTCACCTGCCATCTGCTGTTGCCTGCCTGCCTGCTGGCCACGTGCCCTGCTATTTGATGCCTGCACGTCAGCCATCTGCATGGGTCCAGTTGCTGTGACCACCCCTGCTGGAACAGAAGACTCCCGACTGGTATTCCATCACTCCATAGCCCAGCCCCAGGACCCAGTTGCCAACCCACACCTGCCTCGGGGGTTGCCATGTCAGGGGAAACACCATCGGAGACCACTGGCAACCCCCAGCCAGAGAGGCAGAGGGCTACCAGCTTCAGTGCCGCAGAAGTTGGTATCCTGGTGGAGCAAGTCCTGGGGCATTACGATGCCCTCTTTGGAAGTTCACGCGCCGACAATGAAGGACGGAAGAGGATCTGGACAGACATTGTGGCTGCCATCAACGAGGAGGGCACCTGCAGTGGGAAAAATAGCGTGCGCGACTCACCGTCAGACTAGCTGGCGCAAGCGGGGTACGTGTGTTCTGGGGCGTGTGCAGGGAGTTCTACGTGCATTTTCGCTGGCACGAGCGGGATATGTGTATTCCCAGGGGTAAGCGGGGAGTTTTACGTGCATTTCTGCTGGCGTGAACGGGGTATGTGTATTCTGGGGTGTGCGCGGAGAGTTTTACACGCGTTTTCAGGGTTGGGGGGGCTGTATGCTGGTCCACTGGCCTTTGCGCCATGTACTGGATTCGTGCGCTGTTCATGGCGTACAGGGCGGGGTTGGGGGCATAACTGGTGCTTCTGCAGGGTCGCTGCGCCACTCAGCGCCACGTCTGGTTATGGATGTTGAAATCCATGAATACGCTGTGCGCTGAAATGGGTTTTGGTGCACGCGGCTGGTGCAGACTGCCACACGCGCACACTGTGCGCCAGCCGCGTGCGCCACTTGTGCGCTGATTTCTATGAATTACCCTCATAAAGACTCAATTTTATACTTCCCCAAACTCCCTCTTTTTTTCTAGGCTGCGCAATGATTTCCAAAAGCCATCTCTCCCACTGTCCAGTGCAGCGCACAGCCAGCCCAGCTGCCCCCACCACCTCCCTCTTTGTCCACATCGCACAAGCTCTTTTCTCACGGAAGCCCAGGTGTGAATTTTGCAAACAGATACAGTATTCTTTCTCTTCCTCTGAGTTCACTGCCCTGTGTGTGACCAGGCTGAATCTTGACGTGTGTACTCATCCATCTCCACAAACCTGCATGTGCCCTCTGAACCCCCACCTTCGCGCCCACTGCTCACGAAACCCAGACCCCTCTGTCCCTTGATGCTGATACACATCTAACCCCCTGCAGTGACCAGAGCAAGCACCCACCTCAGTCCTACGTCCCCCTGTACCATATATCCAATGAAGAAACAACACTTATCAATCTGTATCATGAGGCACCAAGTAGATCAAACCCCTTCAAGGTGGGCGCTGTGATTACGACACTATGTTTTATGGTTCCTTGGGGGCAAAGCATAATCTGGATATATAGTTGTTAGATGAACTTTATAGCGCTTCCACTAAACGTCAGAGCTTAATGTTGATTAGTTGTTTTAGCCTTATTTCTATGTTGTCAGAATAAAGAGATTAGTTAGCCAATCCGTGCCTTGCGGCTCTGATGTTCACCCCTCCCAGATGAGCCCAGCTGACCCACGTGCTGCAATAAGCAACAGCCCAGCACCAGCCAATCAAGCTGCGTCAACCCATTATATTATGTAATGTAACTTTGTAGTGAACTAATAACCATGTAGTATTCATCACCTATACTGTTGGTCATCAATGACGAAATCTGTCCTTATAATGTGATGTTTTGTACTGTTTGGCAGAGCGCTCTCAGAGCAGCAGAGTTCTCTGCGTGCATCTTTTACCTGATATAAACTTTGTTCAACTAACAATCTATCTCCTGGTCTCATTCCCTACTGGGGTGTGTCCGTTTATTCCGAGTTTGGGATCTGTGTTTTGGGAGTGGGCCCTTTCATTTGGTGACCCCTTTGACGTGACTGATCCAGGATGACCCCCGTATTCTGCGGCGAGATCCGGGGCACCCCCATCAAGACCACTGCCACCGACGGCTGACCAGTATTTAAAACTTGTACGCTCCTGAGCAGGTTCCGCGGGGCCTGGCTTTGCAAATACCCAACTGCTCGCCGGATCCGGCGACTGCTTGGTTGGGGGGAGGCACCCCAATTGTGGATAGTCCCTGAATGGAGGCTCCCGGAACACCATGGACACGTGAGTATTGATTGCAAGAAGAATTAAAGGAGGGAACATTGATAAGGGATGAGTAGATTAAATAATAGCGGAATATGCTATGGGTTGGGTTGTGTGTGAGTGAGAAAATTGAGTGATTGATGACCAAGGTTTTTTTTCTTCTTTTTATGGCTATTAGGTTTTTATATAAGGTGATGAAATAAGAGGAGATATGGGAACCTAGCTCCGAAAGGGGGTGGAAGGTGCTGCCGCATAGTATTGTCTCGGCCAGTGCAGAAATATAAGTGAGGAAAAAGGAATAAGTAGGAATCTTATATAAAAATAGACTTGGAAAATAGCAGCAGTTCTTTCTTTGGTAGTGATCAATATCTTTTAGAGGTCGGCCCAGAAGGGGCAGGGTGAGGTGAATGTGAGGTGTGAACGAAGGGAAAATAGAACACTTTTGAAAGAGGACAGAGGGTACAAAGGGTTATCATATATACATGTTTCATGTCCTTTGTTGTCTGTAAAGTGTGTCAGTCAGGTCAACCTGTTAATTGGCTTATGTCTCTATGTTTTGTGTTCTTCCTGAGAATTGATCAAGGCAATATCAGCCACAAGTAAAATGTTTTGAAATGCATTTGAAAGATTGGTGCTAGAGATATAAAAGAATTGAAGTATTGACAGTGTTGGCTGCCATAAATATACACATATGGATGTTGGGAGGGAGCTGAAAGAAACTATGGGGGCAGACACGCCACTCCTGAACATTTGCAAACACCTCCCCTTGTATAGTGAAAAAATAAAAAGTACCATAGGCAGTGGCCAACAGAGATTAAGGGGGAAGGGACACCTGAAATATGGCCACAAGAAGGGTCATTCGATAAGACAGTGTTGGACCTTGTGGCAACATACTTAATGGCTAAATATAAAGGGAAGCAACCCCAAAATAGAAGGGAAGTGCTAGATCTCTGGAGAATGTTTGAAGAAATGCCCCCTACAAATAATAAGGAAAAAGAGTCACAACCTGTAGTTGTCACAAAACAGGAGGGGGAAGGGGAAAGTAAAGGAGGAGAGGAACCAAAAAAGTTGTACCCACTGCTGACTAAACCTGCTGAAGGGTATTGTGATCCATTATTCCTACCCCAACCGAGTGCACCTACTACACCGGCAGTAGCTCCCCCTCCCCCTTATGAGCTTAAGGGTTTATATGGTCCAACAAGCACCCCCCAGCCCACATAGGTCGCATTATGCAATATTTAGAAGCCCAAATTACCAGTAGCCAAGCAGAATTATCCCGACTAAGAACGGTGTGTGAAAATACATTACAGGTGCCAGGCGGGTGGCAGACACCACTGCCACCACCATTGAAAACCTCATATGTAATAGCAGAAGACAAATGGAAGTCCGGGGACTTCCTCTTCTGCATCAATAGTACCCCAATTAAAACGGTATGAGTAGAACGGGAAGGTGACCCAGTAAGTGCAGGGTGCAATAGTGTGACACAGGGGTGTTGCTAGGGGGGGGCTAAGGGGGCTATAGCCCCTGGTCTTTTGGTTGTAGCCCCGGATAGAATCTCAGGAGCTACAGCCAAAAGACTAGCTAGCCCCCAGTCCCAACAGTTCCAACATCAGCTTAGCCCCAGGTCTTTTCCAGACTTAGCAACTCCCCTGGTGTGACATCTGACAGGGAGGAAGAATGTTGGAGTGATATTGATGAGTATGAGGAAGGAGCAACAGGAGGGGGTCTGCTAGTGCAGTGGCAAACACCAAAGGTGGAAGGGGAGGAAGAAGTGTGGCAAGGAAGGCTAAGGAACAGGTTAGGGAGAATGGCGCTGATGAAGAAAAAAGGAACAAAGGTAAGTAAAGGCAAGGGGAGAACAAATCTACAGATGCTCCTCATTTACAAGGGGGCAGGAAGAACTCATTATGTGCCCTGGGCGTTGATGGATAAAAACAATTTGTTGAAAGCACTACCCCCATTTTCTGGGGGTGCATGGAAATGAATATATGCTTTTGAGAAAAACACTGCAGGGGTCCCATTAGCCATAGGGGATATCAAGAGCATACTAGTATCTTCAGTAGGTGATCAAGCAGACGGGGTGTGGGTGAAGGCGGGGTTCCGGGAGTAACAATGGGCTGTGATTGGCAGGATGGGACTTCCTTTAGCAATGTGAGGGCACAGGTGGGGGATGCACTGCAAAGAACCTTCCCCTACACCCCTGAACTACACTCTGTGATGCAATGCACAATGGGGGATGGGAAAGATGCTGCACAGTTAATTCTTCGGTGCACGATATGTGGAGGGCGGAGACGGGCACAGCCTGGGACCAGTCCACCTCCCTCTTTTACTTTATTATCAAGAGAGGCCTCCCGAAGGAGGTACAGAAGGCCCTTGATAAAATAGCTGGGATAGAAGCCAAAGGATGGCCAGAAATGCAAAGTATTATAGTACATCATTGCAGGAGGATCAAAGAAAGGGAAAAAGAAATTGCACAGAAAAGATTGTCAGACGAAGCGAAACTCGTACAAAGTAAGTTGGATGAAGATCGCGGTAGTAACAGCTGCACCGCCCTCAGAACGGCAAGGAGACGAGGAGGAGGGGCTGATAGCATTGCAGGCTAGGATGGCAGCCACATGGGCAGTAAAAGGACAGGAACAATGGGCTGGAGAAGAGCAATATGGAGGGCCCCAGTAGCAAGGAAGGCCTGGAAGAGGAAGAGGTGGGTACCGGGGACAACAAGGGGGGTACGGAGTACAAGGGCCT
This sequence comes from Ambystoma mexicanum, assembly GCF_040938575.1. NCBI lineage: Eukaryota > Metazoa > Chordata > Amphibia > Caudata > Ambystomatidae > Ambystoma > Ambystoma mexicanum. The sequence goes on along the minus strand of NC_090931.1, from coordinate 571,704,009 downwards.
AGAGGAGGAGGACAAGAGCATGTTGGTCATGTGGGAGATGGGGCCATTTTGCCAAGGAATGTCGTGTTCATCCTGTGGTGTATTATCAGAATACACAAAAATACAATAATGAACAGCAATATGGCCATCCACACCCAGGCAGTCCCTATGGGTTGCCCATGGGAGGTTATGGACAACAGGAACAGCCAGGCACCCGATTCACACAAGGGCCCAGAGTGCAACCACAGGGGATGCTAACACGACTAATGCGCCAAAGTCCAGTGGGAAACATGCACAATAACCCTTTTGCCGCAATTGCAAATGGCGCACCAGCGCCATTTCGGGGAACGGCTATGGTTGGAGAAAATGTATTTTCTTTTCTGGGGACAAACACACACACAGACTAGGACAGCACACAGAGAGCACTTGCCTGTCCAGTCCTATCAACTACCCTACATCCAGACGAGGAACCACTGGTGGGGAGGAGATAGGAAACAAACAGTTCATCTTCATGGTGGACTCAGGAGCGGAAAAATCATGTCTAATGGAAGGCGGATTTCCGCTGTCGGGCAAGAATTTGGAAACGCAGGGATTTTCTGAGGCTGTGGTCACGGTTCCTTACTCTAAAGAGTTGGATGTAAAGGTAGGGGGAAAGACAGTGCGAGCACCCCTATTGGATCACTCACAAAAACTCGCCAGTAAATTTGCTAGGAAGAGATCCCCTTAGTAAGCTTAATATGACCATTTCCTTCACTGAAAGAGGTATAGTGTGTTCCACCCCGGGAATATGCCCCCTCCGGGCAACGTTGTTGATTAACACAATAGCAAATTAAATAGCTTTCCGGGGGATGCCCACTAATGCAGATATGTTTCTGTATGGGATATAAATCTTGGCAAGAG